>NW_012150030.1:583501-590656 GCF_000956105.1 Propithecus coquereli
TACTTGATAAATGTTAGTGCTATTATAAATGATGTCATTTAAAAATATCTAATTTTTTCTTCTGGGAAGAGGCTTCTTAAAAAAATCTTATTTTTGAACTATTTGTTGTTAGTATAATATACAAATATTCAATTGCTTTTTCTTTTTTGATTTGATATCCAGTAAACTTGCAAAATACTCCATAATTTAATAATTTATGAGTAGGTGATTCTGAATTATGAATTATCTTATAATTCAGCTACAAATATTCAATGTTTTGTTTCTTCCTTTCCATCCTTATACCTTTCTTTTCTTTTTTTTTTTTGTTTTAGAGATGGAGTCTCTCTCTCTCAGGCTGGAGTGCAGTGGCATGACCGTAGCTCACTGCAGCCTTGAACTCTTGGGCTCCAGCCATCCACCTGTCTCAGCTTCACAAGTATCTGGGACTACAGGCACACGCCACCATGCCTGGATTTTCTTGCCGATTTGAACTAAGACTTCCAACAATGCTGGATGGAAGTAGGACCCTTTTTTGAAATGCTTCACCATTTGATATAATCACTACTGTAGAGTTTTATAGATAGCCTAAATAAAATTAAAAAACTTTCCTTTGATTCCCAATTTCATAAGAATTTTTTGTAATCATAAATATTAAATCTTATCAGACACTTCCTGTCTGTATCAAGATTATCATATGATTTTTTTCCCTTTAAGCTGTTAATGTGGTAAGTTATACTATAGATTTTTAAATGGTAAACCAATCTTGATTTCTTGGTATAAACCCAACTTCCTCAAGATGTATTATGCCTTTTTGTTGTTATTGAATTTTGTTGAGTCAATGTTTTATTGAGGATTTATCTATGTTTGCAAGATTGGCTTATGATGTTTCTCTCTCATATTGTTGCATTTAGGTTTTAATATCAATGTAATACTAGCCTCGTAAAACGAGTTTTGGAGTATACCTACTTTTTGTGTTGTGTTTTCATCCATAAATGTTTGGCATACATCTCAAGTGAAGCCATCTAGGCCTGGAATTATCTTTGAAGGAAAGTTTTAAAATTATTTATATAAACTTATTTAATAGTTTCCAGTTTTCAATTGTTGTTTGTCCCTTTTGGTAAAGTTTAATTTTTTAAAATAATTTTTCCATTCTACCTAAATTTTCAACATTCAAAATTGGAGTGAAATTACATGTAACATACATGAATTAACTTTTTAAATAGATTTTGAAGTGCACAACTCAGTAGTGTTTAGTATATTCACAGATATGTGCAAGTATCACCACGATTAATTTTAGAATCCTTTTACACTTCAAGAAAATGCCCTGTATCCTTTAACCATGACCCCTGCTGTGGTTCAAATGTATGTCCCCAAAGCTCATGTGTTAGAAATGTGATCCCCAATGCAGTAATGTTGAGAGCTGCCACCTTTGAGAAGTGATTTGGTACTGAGAGCTCTGTCTTCATGAATGGATTAATCCATTCAGGAATTAATGGGTTACCTAGGGAGTGGGTAAGTTATTACAAGAACAGTCTGTTATAAAAGCCAGTTTCTCCATCTTTTTTGAGGCCCCTCATCATGTGATACCCTGTGCCACTTCAGAACTCTGCAGAAGAGTCCTCATGAGCAAGAAGACCCTCATAGATGTAGCCCTTTGAACCTGGACTTCCCAGGCTCTAGAACTGTAAGAAATAAAATTATTTTCTTTATAAATTACCCAGTCTCCAGTATTCAGTTATAAAAATAGAAAAAAACTAATAAAATTGGTACCAAGAAGTGGGGCTGTTGTTAATAACAGATACCTGAAAATGTGGAAGTGGCTTTAGGACTGAGCAAGAGTAGAGGCTGGAAGAACTTGGAGTAGCATTCTAGAAAAAGCCTATATTGACATACATGGAGTATTAAGGATGATTCTGGTAAGGGCTCAGAAGAATGGGAAAGTCTGAATCTTCTTAATTACTTAAGTGTTTGTGAACAGAAAACTGGTGGAGATATGGATAGTAAGGGCTATTCTGATGAGGTCTCAGACAGAAATGAGAAATATCTTTTTGGAAACTAGAGTAAATGCCATCTTGGTTATAAACTAGTAAAGAACTTGGCCAAATTTATGGGAGGCAAAATTTAATAATGATGAACTAGGATATCTGGCAGAAGAAATATCTAAGCAGCAAAGCATTAAAGATGCTGCATGGTTACTTTTGCTGCTTACAGTGAGTTTTGGGAGCAAAGGGATGAAGTAAAGGCAGAATTTATAATCAGAAGAAAAACAGAAAGTTGGAAAACTCTCAGCCTGGCCATGTAATGAATAAAAAGGTATATTTGGGAGAGGAAACCAAGGGTGTGGCTAGTGACAATTTGCTAAGGAGATTAGTACAGATAGAGTGGATCATGAGGGAATTGGAAGAAAGACCCCAAAGGCAGAGATCTTTCAGGTGGACCATCCCAACAAAGGCCCAGAGACCTAGAAGGGCAGAATAGTTTCAGGTGACAGGCTCTGGGTACCCTCCAAGAGCTTGCTGCCCAAAGCCGCCTCAGGTCTTTGCTCCCAAAATTCTGGCAAAGAGTTTCTCAACCATTCTAGCTGTGGCTCAACTGTCCTCAGATGATGCTCTACCCACCGCTTCAGAAGATACAAGCCATAAATCTTGACAGCATCCATTGGTGCTAATTCTACATGTTCACAGAAAGTATGGTGGCCTCCACCTCAATTCCAAAGGATGTAACAGACATCCTGGGAGTCCAGGCAGAGACTTGTTACAGGGGTAGAACCACTGCAGAAAGTCCCCACCAGGGCAATGCATAGTGGAGATGTGGGAGCAGGACCACCACTGAGAGACCCAGAACTGTTAGAGATACTAACTTGAAAAGCCAGCCTGGAAAAGCTGAAGTAAAGGCTGAGCCCAGCAAAGCCATAAAGGCAGGGATGCCTGAGGCCTTGGAGCCTCATCCCTGCATGAGTGTGTCCAGAAGGCAGCACATGCAGTCTTAAGATATTATTCTCCAGCTTTAAGGTTTAATGTCTGCCCTGTTGAGTTTCAGACTTGCTTGGGGCCTATTATTCCTTTATCCTGGCCCATTTCTCCCTTTTAGAATGGGAACAGATACCCTGTGTCTATCCCACCATTGTATCTTGGAAGTAGATAACTTGTTTTGATTTCACAGATGAGATTCTGGACTTTTGAGTTGATGCTGGAATGAGTTAAGACTTTGGGGTTATTGGGATGGAATAAATGTGTTGTAGATCTGAGAAGGACATGAATTTGGGGGCCAAGGGAAGAATGCTATGGTTTGAATGTATTCCCAAAAGTTGTGTTGGAGACTTGGTCCCCAATGCAACAGTGTTGAGAGGCAGGACTTTGGGGAGGTGATTGGGTCATGAAGGCTTTGCCCTCATAAATGGATTTATCCATTCATGGATTAATGGGTTACTGAGAAAGCAAATTAGTTATTACAAGAGCGTTCTGTTATAAAAGCCAGTTCCTCCATTTCTTGTGAGCCCCCTTCACCATGTGATGCTCTGCATCACCTCAGGACTCTGCAGAGTCCCTGCTAGAAAGAAGGCCCTCACCAAACATAGCCCCACAATCCTGGACTTCCCAACCTCCAGAACTGTGGCAAATATATTTCTTTTCTTTATAAATTACCTAGTCTCAGGTATTCAGTTATAGCAACAGAAAGCAGACTAAGAGAATCCCCTAACCCCATCTCCCCTCCCAGCCCTAGACCACCATTAATACACTTCATGTCTCTATAAACTTCTCTGTACTGGACTTTCACATGAGTGGAGTCATATACTATGCAGTATTTTGTGACTGGCTTGTCTCACTTAGCATATTTTCAAGTTTCGTCCATGTTGTAGCATTCATCAATGTATTTCATTCCTTTATATGATTGGATAATATGATATTGTATAGATACATATTTTCTTTAGACATTTTTCCATTGATGGACATTTGGGTTGTTACTACCTTTTAGCTATTATGAATAGTGCTGCTATAAACATTTGTGTATATCTTTCTGTGTGGAAATATATTTTAATTTCACTTGGGTATATATACCTAGGAGTAGAATTGGTGGTTCATACAGTAACATTTTATTTAACCCTTTGAGGAACTTCCAAACTGTTTTACAAAGTGGTCAGACCATTTTACATTCCCAACAACAGTGTATGAGGGTTCCAATTTCTTCACATTCTTGCCAACACTTGTTATCTTTTTTTTTTTTTTGAGATAGGGTCTTGCTCAGTTGCCCTAGCTACAGTGCAATGGTGTCTTCATAGTTCATTGCAACCACAAACCCCTGGGCTCAAGTGATCCTCCTTCCTCAGCCTCCCAAGTAGCAGGTACTACAGGCATGCACCACTACGCCTGGCTAATTTTTCTATTTTTTGTAGAGACAGAGAGGCTCACTCTTGATCAGGCTGGTTTTGAACTCCTGACCTCAAGCAATCCTCACACGTGGACCTTCCAAAGTGTGACTTTTTGATTCTAGTCATCTCAGTGGGTAGGAAGTAGATATTAAGTTGTGGGTTTGATTTATATTTCTCTGATGACTAATAATGTCCAGCATGTTTTCATGTGGCTTTGTGACTATTTTTATACCTTTTTTGGAGAAACAAGCATTCGGATTGTATTTGTGTTATTTGCCTTTCCTAAGTAATTTTAAGAGTTCTTTATTTATTACGGATACAAATCTCTTATCACATATATGATTTATAAATATTTTATTCTATTTATGGGTTGTTGTTTATAGTATTTTTGATGCAAAAAAAGTTTTTAATTTTAATAAAGCCAAATGTATCTATTTTTTCTTTTGTTATTCATGCTCTTAGTGTCATATCTAAGAATCCTTTGCCAACTCCAAGGTCATGAAAATTTACCCCTATGTTTTCTGCTAAGAGTTTGATAGTTTTAGCTTTTAAATCTAAGTCTTGGATACATTTTGAGTTGGCTTTTTTATATGATATGAGGTAAGGGTCTAATATCATTCTTTCATATATGGCTATCCAGTTGTCCCAATATCATTAATTAACAAATTAAATGTTATTGGCATCCTTATAAAAAATATGAACAGTTAAAATCAGACATGAGTTTATTTCTGAACTCTCAATTCTATCTCATTGATCTATATGTCTATCTTTGTGCCAATACTATTATATTTGACTACTATTGTTTTGTAGTAAACTCTGAAATTGGGAAGTGTAGGTCCTCCTAATTTGTTCTTATTGTTCGGGATTATTTTGGCTATTTTTGGTCCACCAAAATTCCATATGAATTTTAGAATCGGTTGTCAGTTTTTAGAACGAAGTCAGCTGGGATTCTGATAATAATTGTGTTAAATCTGCAGATCAGTTTGGGGAGTATCACCATCCTAACATGGTAAGTCTTCTGATCCATAAATATGAGATACTTTCCCATTTAATTAGATCTTCTTTAATTTCTTCCAAAAATGTTTTGTAGCTTTCAGAGTATATATTTTGTGCTTCTTTTATTAAATTTATTCCTAAGTATTTTATTGTTTTTGATGCTATTGTGAAATACATTTTCTTAATTTAATTTCAAACTGTTCATTGCACATGTATAGAAATACAATTTATTTGTATATTGATCACGTATCTAGCAACCTTACAAAACTCATGTTAGTTCTAATAGTATTTTAGTGGATTCCTTAGAAGTTTTTATATATAACATTATGTCATCTGCAAATATAGTTTTACTTCTTCCTTCCTTTCTGGAAGGGATTTTTATGTCCACATTGATAAGAGATACTGTTCTATAATTTCTTGTGAAGTTTTTGTCTGGTTTTGGTATCATTGTAACACTGGCATTATGGAACAAGTTGTGAAGTGTTTCCTACTCTTCTATTTCTTAAGCAAGTTTGTGAAGAATTTGGTAGAATACCACGGTGAAGCCATTTGAGCATAGGCTTCTCCTTGTGGGCAGTTTTTTTGTTTTGTTTTTTGTCTTTATTACTGATTTAATCCCTTCACTTGTTATAGGTGTATTTAGATTGTTTATTTCTTCTAGAGCCAGTTCCTGGGTGTCGGGTGCGGTGGCTCACGCCTGTAATCCTACCATTCTGGGAGGCCCAAGCAGGCGGAACGTTTGAGCTCAGGAGTTCAAGACCAGCCTGAGCAAGAGCAAGACCCCATCTCTACTAAAAAAATAGAAAAAAATTAGCTGGACAACTAAAAATATATGGAAAAAATTAGCTGGGCATGGTGGTGCATGCCTGTAGTCCCAGCTACTCGGGAGGCTGAGGCAGAAGGATTGCTTGAGCCCAGGAGTTTGAGGTTGCTGTGAGCTAGGCTGACGCCACAGCATTCTAGCCTGGGCAACAGAGTGAGACTCTGTCCCCCTCAAAAAATAAAAATAAAAATAAATAGAGTCAGTTTCTCAGGTAGTTTGTGTCTTTCTAGCAATGTGTCTATTTCATGTAAGTTATCTAATTTGTTGGCATACAATTGTTCATAGTAGTCCTTTATAATCCTTTTTATTTCTGTCAGTAGTAATGTACTCTCTTTTACTTCTTTTTACCCCCACTGTTGGTAAGTAGGTCTTGAAATTTATTTTACAGACAAGACCTGTTCTATCTAGCTTTTCATTTAGGAGGCTAAAAGCAGAGTCAGCTTCACTTCAAGGACTCTATTTTCTTAGTCTCCAAATGCTCTTTTATTTCTGATTCTAGTAATTTGAGTCTTCTTTTTTCTCTTGGTCAAACTAGCTAAAGGTTTGTCAATTTTATTGATCTTTTCAAAGAACCAGATTTTGATTTTCTCTATTGTTTTTCTATTCAATATTTCACTAATTCCCACCCAAATATTTATTATTTCTTTCCTCTGCTTACTTTATGTTATTTTCTCTTCTTTTATCATTTTCTTACATAGGAAGCTTAAGTTATTGACTTGAGATCTTTCTTCTTTCTAAAGTAGGCATTTATATCTATAAATTTCTCTCTAAGCACTGCTTTCGCTACATCCCATAAGCTTTGGTATGTTGTATCTTGATTATCTATCATCTCAGAATATTTTGTTATTTTCTTGTTGATTTCTCCTTTCACTTTTTTATTATTTACATACCACCATTATAATAGTACATTATTACTATTAATATTTGTGAATATTTTCTACTGTAGCATTTTAATTTCATTAATAACTTTTTTCTCTATATTTTTAAG
>NW_012150030.1:593231-595928 GCF_000956105.1 Propithecus coquereli
TATCTGTTTTACAGCCTGCCTCTTCCCCCAGGCAAAATCTCTGTACCAGGTCTCTGGTGTTCAGGCTGGAGAAAATGACAAGTTCCTCTCTGCATGACAACCTTGCACTCTAGACATGGAGTGCTAGGTGGAGGGAGTGGGTAGTAGCCTAGAGTCTTCTCAGTTTGTTTCTCTAGGCATGAAATCACTGTCTCATGAGCCAGAGGAAAACCCCAGTATTCTTAGTGTGTGCCAGAGCCAAGGTAGAGCTCACCAGTAGAGTCTGGGAAGAAGGGAATCCTCATCTCTCAACCACACTTATCTGGGCCTTACCCTCAGCAATGAGCAGTGGGGGAAGGATGATAAACACTGCTGCAGTGTTTATCTGCAGGGAAAATAACTTCTGTGTGGGAGCTGAGTGAGGGGAGAGCCCTACATTCCTGGATGAAAGTAGTCTGGAGTGGAGTCTCTGCCCCACTGAGCTAGGAGGGGTGAAGGAGGAGGTAGTCTTGGTTCAAATGCCATAGACTCTTACCTTCCTTACTGAATTTTCATAGATTTTCTTGAATAGATGGTTCTTTGCTGTTTGTCCGTAGGTTAATTTCCAGAGGAATTAAATATTTGTTTTTTAAAAAGAATTTTAACCAATTTCGTTGGGAAATGGGTCATTGAAGTTCTTAATGCTATCATGTTGGAGGTTGCTCTAATTGTCTTTTTCTAAAAATTGTGGTAAGCTATTCATAACATAAAATTTATCACAACTAGTTTTTAAGTGTACAGTTCAGTGGCATTAAGTATATTCACATTATTCTACAACCATCAACACCACCCATCTGCAGAACTCTTTTCATCTTGCAAAACTGTACCCATTAAACAATCCCCCTTTACTTTACACCTTCCCCCGAGTTCCTGGCAACTACCATATACTTTCTGCATCTATGACTCTGTCTACTTTAGGTATTAATCCTTCATATAAGTGGAATCATACAGTATTTGTCCTTTTGTAACTGTCTTATTTCACTTAATATGATGTCTTCAAGGTTCATCCATGAGATAACATGTGTGGGAATTTCCTTCCTTTTTAAGGCTTAATAATATTGCATTGTATGTCTACACCACATTTTGTGTATCCATTTAATGTAGTGATAAGGCCAAAAAGGAAGGTCAAGAGAGGCTGAGTACAGTCATTTTGGTCACTACCAGACCCCTAGCCACCATGAACAAGGAAGTCACCAGCAAGTCACAAGTCTAGGACCACCCAAGGATGGATGAATTACTAAGCCAGATACTTTACAAACTGTTTGTGCTTACCTTTCTGGGACAGCAGTTTATGATTAACCTTTATGGCCCGACCTAAAGACAATGCTGGTCCCAATGGGGTTTCTGAACATTTAAAAATGTTACCATTGCCCCATAAGGGGTCCCTTTCCTGCTTGGGAAAGGACCCCTACTCTGTCTGTGGAGTAGGATCTGTTGTCTGTCTCTGTCTCAGTGAAACTTCCCTGTAGCTAGCTAGTTGGCTTACTCTCAAGGTCATTTCAGCATTAAGCCAAGAACCCACTTGGTGAGTTCAGGGGGCTTTCTTTCCTTCACTGGGACACCCCCTGTCTCACATTCATCTGTTGGACATTTACCTTTTAGCTATTGTGCATAATGCTGCCATGAAGATAGTTGTACAAACATCTGTTTGAAACCCTGTTTTCAAGTCTTTTGAATATAATCCCAGAAGTGGAATTCCTGGATCATATGGTAATTCTATTTTTACATTTTTAAGGAAGATAATACTGTGTTTCATAGTGGCTACACCATTTTATAATTCCACCAATAGCACACAACGGTTTCAGTTCCTTCACATCCTCACCAACACTTGTTTGTTTTTTGTTTTTTAAATAGTAGCCATCATAATGGGTATGAAGTGGTATCTCACTGTGGTTTTGATCTGCATTTCCCTAATGACTAGTGATGTTGAGTATCTTTGCATGTATTTGTTGGCTACTTGTATATCTTTTTTGGAGAAATATCTATTCAAGTCCTTTGCTCATCTTTTAATTGGGCTGTTTTTTGCTGTTGTTGATTTGCTGGAGTTCTTCGTAAATCCTGTATATTAACCCCTTATCAGATATACAATTTGCAAATATTTTCTCCCATCTTGTGGGTTGTCTTTTTTTTTAAATTTCAGAATATTACAGGGTTACAAATGTTTTGGTTACATGAATTACTTTTGTACAGTTTGAGTCAAAGTTATAAGTGTGTCTATCACCCAGACAGTGTGCATCGTATCCGTTAGATGTGAATTTACCCATCCCCTCCTACCCACTTTGCTTGATTTCTGTTGACTTTTACTACCATATGAACACATGAGTGTTGATCATTTAGTTCCAATTTAATAGTGAGCACATGTGATGTTTGTTTTTCCATTCTGGTGATACTTCACTTAGGAGGATCCATCCAGGTTGTTACAAAACTTATTAATTCACCATTTTTTTGTGTGCCAGAATAATACTGCATGGTATACATATACCATATTTTATTAATTTACTCATATATTGATGGGCACTTGGGTTGTTTCCTGAGTTGCCTTTTCACTCCATTGATTTTTTCTTTTGATGAACTAATTTTCATGTAGTCCAATATATGTTTTTTTCTTTTTTCTTTTGATGCTTTTGGTGCCATATACAAGAAATTATTGCCAAATCCAATGTCATAAAGCTTTTTCCC
>NW_012150030.1:596103-598299 GCF_000956105.1 Propithecus coquereli
ACCACATTTTGTTAATCCACTCATGAATTGGTGGGCCTTTGGGTTGATTCCACATCTTTGCAATTGTGAATTGTGCTGCAATAAACATTTGCAGGCAGGTGTCTTGTGTTCTTTGTGTGGATGTGAATTACCATCTGGTGTTACTTGCTTTCAACATGAAAAAATTCCTTTAGTATTTTTTGCAAGGACAGTCTAGCTAGCAATAAATTCTTGCAGGTTTTGTTCACCTAGGAAACTATTTCACCTTCATTATTGAATAATCATTTTGCTGGATATAAGATTCTAATTGAAAGTTTTTTCTTTGAGCACTTCAAATATATTATCCCTCTGCCTTCTGGCCTTGATTGTTTCTACTAAAAAGTCAATCATTAATCTTACAGGGGTTCCCTTATAAGTGACACTGTTTTTCTCCTGCTGCTTTCAAGATTTTCTCCTTGTCTTTGACTTTCACCATATTTACTATGACGTGTCTGTGAGTCAATTTGCATTCACTTTACTTGGAGTTTGTTGAGCTTTGCAGATGTATAGGCTGTTGTTCAACAAATTTGGATGTCTTCAGGTATTATTTCTTTGAATATTTTTTCTTCTACTTTCTCTGTCTCCTCTTCTCTCCCCTTATGTGTATGCTGCTGTATTTGAGGGAGTTCCACATTTTTCTGAAGTTCTATTCATTTTTCTTCATTCTCTTTTTCCTCCCTTCTTTGGCTTACATAATCTTTCCTCTATGTTCAAGTTTGCTAATTCTTTTTGTCACCTGTTAAAACTACTGCTGAGTTCCTCTAATGGACTTTTAAATTTCCCATGATTGTATTATTTAATTCCAAGATTTCTATTTGATTTTGTTTTGTAATTTCTGTATCTTTATTGATATTCTCTATTTGATGTGACATTGTCATCATACCTTCCTTTACTTTTTAAATCATGGTTTACTTTATTTCTGTGAACAAATTTATTATGGCTACTTTCAAATATCTTTCTGTTAAATCTGACATCTGGTCCCTTTCACAAGCAGTTTCTGTTGTCTGCTTTTTTTCTTGTGTATGTGTCATACTTTCCTGTTTCCTTGGATACCCTTTAAATTTTTGTTGGAAATGAGAGATTTTAGATAATATATTGTAGCAACTCTGAGTACTGGTTCCTCTCTCCTCTCCAGAGTTTGTTATTGTCATATGCTTGTTTATTTGTTTAGTGATTGGCTGGATTATTTTAGTGAGGTCTATATCCCTGTCATAAATTGAACTATATCTACTAAAAGAAGAGATGTTGAAGTCCTAATCCCCAGTACCCGAAAATGTGACTTTACAGTACAGTATCTGGAAATCAAGGTTTTGCAGATTTAACCAAGCTGAGATAATTCAGGTGGGCCCTAATCCAGTATGACTGGTGTCCTTATAAAAAGTGTAAATTTAGGCACAAACACACAAAGGGAAGACACTTGGAGGAGAATGTAATATGATGATGGAAGACTGGAGTGATGCCTCTACAAGCCAAGGAAGGCGCCCAGGGATGCCAGAAGCTAGGGAAGAAGCATGGAACAAATCCTTCCCTAGCAAAGAGAGCATGGCCTTGCTGTGAGACAATACATTTCTATTGTTTTAAGTTACAGAATTTGTGTTATTTTGTTAAGACAGCCCTAGGAAACTAATATGCCCCACCCCACCCACAGTGTTGACCACCTCATGTTGCTTCTAAGTAAGGTGCAGCTTTGGGTATGCCCATGGCCACCCTTGGATGACAGTGGTACTAGTAAGGCTCTGCTCCACTCTTTCCCTGTCTATACCCAGCTGTTAAAATCCACTAGTTGCCAGCTGATTGCTCTATTATTTTTAATAATGCATTGGGACATAAATTCTCCACCAATTAATCCAATCAAGTTTCTGCTCCTTCCGGGGAATACCGTCTGAGGTCAGTGTTTGACTGTTCTGACTGCCAGATTCCAGGGACCGTAAACTAGCCAGACTACAACCTAGGCTGTATCTTCATTAGATTCATGAATCTCCTCCTAATCGCCTTTATCACAACCTACACTATTTTTGAGGGTACTCAATGTTAAACTTCTCTACCAATCTGTTGCAAATGAAGTTGGTTCCTCTGGAAAAATTATCTGTTTTACAGCCTGCCTCTTCCCCCAGGCAAAATCTCTGTACCAGGTCTCTGGTGTTCAGGCTGGAGAAAATGACAAGTTCCTCTCTGCAT
>NW_012150030.1:601484-608359 GCF_000956105.1 Propithecus coquereli
TGGTCTTTCAATCAATGAATAAGAAATGTCTTTCCATTTATTGGTGTCCTCTTCCTTTTCTTTCAGTAATGTTTTGTAGTTTTCAGTGTACAAATCTCTGGCATCCTTGATTAAGTTTATTCCTATGCATTTTATTCTTTTTGATGCTATTGTAAATGTAATCTTTTTGTTAATTTCCTTTTTGGACTGTTCATTGTTAGAAATGCAACTGATTTTTGTGTGTTGATTTTCTATCCCGCGACTGCTGAATTCATTTATTAGTTCTAACTGTGTGTGTGTGTGTGTGTGTGTGTGTGTGTGTGTGTGTGTGTAATCTTTACAGTTTTCCACATATAAAATCATGTCATATGTGAAAAGAGATAATTTTATTTCTTCCTTTCCAATTTGGATGCCTTTTATTTCTTTTTCTTGCCTAATTGCCTTGGCTAGGACTTCCACTACTATTCTGAAGAGAAGTAGTGAAAGCAGACATCCTTCTCTTATTCCTGATCTTAGGGGAAAAGCTTTCAGTCTTGCATCATTGAAAAATATATATATATATTTGTGTTATATGTGCAAATACATAGTATTGCTTTACTAAAATTACATTTGAGTCATTTTACTTTTGGGCCATTATAAATAAAGTTGCTATGAAAATTCATGTACTACTGTTTGTATAAACATGTATTTTCTTTTCTCTCACCAAATACCTGGAAGTGGCATATGTGGATGATACAGTAGATATATGTTTAATATTTAATAACTTGCCAAATTTTTTTTCTATTTTTCATGTGTGCCAGCAATGTATGAAGAGATTTTAGTTCTTCCACATACTTATCAATATTTGGTATGGTCAGTCTTTTTTAAATTTTAGCCATTCTAATAGGTAGCCATTTTAGCCATTCTAATAGCCATTCATGGTTTTAATTTGCATTTCCTTAATGACTAATACTGATCATCTTTTCACGTGTTCATATACCACGTGTATATCTACTGTAGTAAAGTATTATTCAAGTATTTTGCTTGTTTTTTAAAATGGAGTAGTCTTAATATTGTCTTGAGGGTTGTTTATACACATTTTAGTTGTAAGTACTTTATGAGAATATGCTTTGTAAATAATTTTTCCCAATGTGTCACTTTTCATTCTGTCAGCAGTGTCTTTCAAAGAGCTAAAGTTTTGATTTTGACGAAATCCAATTTACCAATTTTATCTTTTATGGACTGTGCTTTTAATGTCCTATCTAAAAAAGCCTAACCCATTCAAAGTTATATATTATATGCTTTTCTGTATATATGTAATATTTCGATTAAAAGTTTAAAAGAGTCAATCCTTAATTGTAAGTTTTATAATGAGACAAATTACTGACTTGATGACAATTTTGTGATATTTTCAAGAGCACACTGCTGAGAAGAGTGGATGATAGCTGTAGTGCATAATTAATAGCTATAATTAATAACACAAGCAACTAATATTTAAAGTCGTGAGTAGATTTTTCTCATTCCATTCCAATATTCTTTGTATCAAAAACTAGTTACAGAAGCCAACTGCCAATATTATGTTGTAAGGAACATTACATGGTAAAAACCCTAACATCAGTATTTCAAAATTAGGAGTAATTATTTGAAAGTAGCATATTTTCTTTTATTCCAATCAAATTTTTCATAGTGTCATTTCAAATAAACCCAGAATTCTAAAGAATATTACCTGTACTGTCTTTGTGCTGGGAATATTCATTTTTTCTGCCATTTTCAATTCAGGTACAATAACCATGGTTTTTGACACAGCCATTCGGCTTTGATTTGCACCAATATATCCTTTCATTGTAGTTGCTTTGACTGGATTAACAATGCTAAAAGACTTCCTTAATTGTGTGTTGCTCCTATATAAGAAAAAGAAAGTATAATACAGAGGATTCAGGATTGAAAAGAAAAATCAACAAATGATAAAAAAGCAGAATTTCCTGTAGAAACATGTGAACAATCTAAACATATAACAAGAAATAGCTACTTGAGATCTTATTATGTGTAAGCATAATTCTAAAGAGTTTGCATACATTATGTCATTTCCCTCGCAACAACTCTAAGAAGTTGTTATGAATATTATTTTATATAAAGTCACAGAGGCTTAAGGGAAAACATTACTACTATAGTTGAGATTTGAACCCAGGCAGTCAGATCCAAATTCTACACTGACTCTTTAGGGTCTTCGTTTCTTTATCTGTGAAGGTGGAGGTAATAATAGTACCTAACTCAGAGATTGTTATGAAGATTAAATAATTTATGTATTATGGTTAAGAGGTACCTGGCACATAGTAAGCACAAATGAGTGTACAGTGAAGTTACATAGGCAGATTTAAACATGATTAATAAAACCCGAGTAGCTGGGTACGGTGGGTTATGCCTGTAACCCTAGCACTTTGGGAGGCAGAGGTGAGAGCATTGCTTGAAACCAGGAGTTCAAGACCAGCCTGAGCAACACAGTGAGTGCCCCATCTCTACGAAATCAATCAATCAATCAATCAATCAAACTTGAGAAAGATATCATGTTCCTGCTTGGACAAATTATATGATAATTTTTAATAAGAAGTTATGGTCAAAATACTTGTATCCCAGAGAAAAAATATAATTTTACTTTTGGATTTACTCTGTAAACTCCTTAAGATAAGGACCTACCTTATCATTTTATTCCTTTTAGTAGTCTGTAATGTGGACTTCTATAATATACACGTGATTTTCCCTTAGATTACAAAAAGGATATATGGTTTCAAAGAAATCATTTTTAATGACACTTTTACTTTTGAAATCATAAAAGACAAGAGTAAATGTTTTTAAATGGCAACAATTAATCCAGTTTCCATATTTTATTTTTCTTCACAGCACTTATCATGACTTGACATTTTGTTTATTGTTGCCTACTCCTCTACAGAATGTGAGCATGTTTAGGGCAGGAACTTTGTCTTGTTCATTGCTGTATTCCTAACACCCAACACAGTGCTTAGTATATCACAGGCACTAAATTTTTTAAGAAATAAGTAAATGAATTTCATTTGTGTACTGTTTAAAATTTACATTCTTTTAAAGTATCCTACCTTATCTGCCTCTCTTCCATCCCTAAAGGACTTTACTCCCACATTTCTAAACAATGAAGTATCAATCATGTTAAAACTCCTTCAAATTATTTTTCTACTTTCTTTAAATTCTTCTTCTACCTGCTATAAAATCATCTCAATCCATCCTTATCTCTCTTTTCCTCTTTCAGTAAAAGCATTGCCATTCTTATCTAAAGTAATTTTTTCTCTGCACTTTGTAACCTGTCTCTTATTGCTTTCCCAGGGTCTCTTCTCCATCAGTAATTCCAGGTCTCCTTTATCATATTTCCTTCTGTCTTTTCCCTGTGGGCATATAATTATGCCCAAGTTATCTCCTCGACTTAAAAATCCTTCCTTTAACTATGTCTTTATCTATTACTGTATTTCTCCTTCCTTTCAGTCTAACTTCTTAAAATATTAGTCAATAATACTGCCTACTTATTTACTCTTCTTATTTTTCCATTAACTATAATCTAGCTCACTTTCTTCTTAAAACTGACTTCCCAGATTGGTGTCTGTAACACCACTGTCTCCTATTCTTCAAACTCGTTGAAATCTCTTATCACCTGACTCTTCCATTTTCTACCAAATAATCAGTACATTTTTTATTTCTCTTCTTTCTCTATTAAATCCTGAATCTACAACTTATCAGTTGAATCACCCTTTTGCCATTACCTTCAACTCTCTCATTTTCTTCCTCCTTGACATATTGCCCTACTATCCTTACAAAATCCAGTCCTCTCATTCCATTTGCCTTTGTTAGGTTCCTCTTTAACAGATTACATTTAGGCTCAAACCCTACTTATCTGATTTCTCACTATATATACAATCCCAGAGTAAATTCCATGGTTTCAATGACCATAAATATTCCACTTTCTTATGGCAATTTACCCTCATTACCATTTCCCTTCTTCCATCCTCTGAAGATTTTTATATCCTGAACCACTGGCTCTCTCTAATACCACTTCTGGCATAATTCTTGATTATGCAAATATCCATGAAGGTAATCCTCTAACAACCTTCACCTCTTAGCTCCTTGAAATCTTCTCACACAAATGATTTTACTCACCTTGCTACTTCAGCCACTTACTCCCATGGTCATAATACTTTGGCTTTGTCTTTAGCAAGGTCAACCACCACTTCCAATTTTTCCAGTTTACACACCCTCTTAAAAGCCAGCTTCAACTATCCTGCAACCCTATTATAACCTTTGAGCATTTGACTCTACCACGTTTTGTTTCCTTACCTACTACCCCTTCCATGGCATCTATTCCCTCTTGAGGTTAAGTATTTCAATTGATAGTTAATTATTACAATCACTCTTTACTTATATTCTCACCCCTCCCCTTCTTTTATTTTACTGTGCATGCTGGCAAAACCAAAATCGTAGTTAATTCCAATTATCCTCTTACTTTGAACCTGCACCTGTGTATTAAACATGTTTCTAGCTTCTGTAAACTTGATGCTTTAACAACTGGCCTACATTCATAGGCCAGATCGGCCTTGTTCTAGACAATCTGATAATATACCCGAGTTACCTTGCCTTGGCCTCCTGCTTCCCATCTTGCTCTCACCCCTTTCCTTAGGAGGAGTCCTTCTCCCAGGGGTGTGCTTTTCAAATGTAAATCAACCAATCCAGAGTCCACATCCCCAGCAACCTCTCTTATCCAGCTCTCATACTCCGTGCCACCACACCTGCCCTAATCACCCCATGGCCAAATGCCAAACCAGTAGGGACAACCCCTGTGCCCCATACCCACTGAAATTACTCAGAGCCGCTAATCCTAAACCTGTTTACCCTGCTTCATCCATTCCTTCTGCTGGAAACCACAATAAAGGCTCTTGCTCACCATTCCCTTCCCCCCATCCATCTGCCTCTTGACAGATCTCAGTGCAACCCTGGGTAGCCTCCCCCGGACCCCGGGTATGCCCCTCCTCTGAAACTTGGGTAATAAACTATTTTTTCAATGGCAATAATTTCCTGGTCTATTGAACTTATTATATCTCAAATTTTGTATTAATATACTATATTTTAACTCAACCTGTGCAGCTAAATGAAACCGAAAAAAAAAAAGTTCATAACCATGATGACAGGTCTCACTTTAAATTATGGACCATTAACTTAATCTGGGTCCTTAATGTGCTAGCAATCTGTATTTTCTTGGTTCATTTTTTACTATACTCTTTAAGGCCACTATTGTATACTTTCTCTTTCCTCAAATATGAACACCTCCTCTCACATTTTTACTTTCAGCGGATTAAATGAGAAAACAGAAGTAATCTAGTGACTTCCACATACTCCCACCATCTATGTACCTGCCTATATCTGTTCCTATATTCTCTCTTTCTTTCCTGTTATTCTGGATGAATTATCTTTATTCCAGCTTAGGTCAATCCCTCTACATGTGCACTAGATTCCATTCCTTTTTTGCCTATTCAAGGACATTGCTCTAGTGATTCTCTTTCTTGTATCATAAGGTTTTTTTCTATCTACTAGATTATTCCCTTTAGCATGTAAACATGCTGTTATTTTTCCCATCTTTTTTTTATCTTTATTCTCATCTTAAATAAACAAAAAACTTCTCTTGACTACATCTATCTCTCCAGCTGTCAATCATTCATGTTTCCTTTAATTAGAGCAACTCCTTGGGAAAAATTGTCTATATTAATTGTTTCCAATCTCTACCTCTCTATATATGCAAGGGCTGTCTGGAAAGTATCCAGCCATGTAATATGAAAAATTATACTGACAATGGCTGGATTCTTTCTAGACAACCCTTGCATATATGCTCTCTTAAACCTACCCTGATGAGGTTTTTGTTCTGCTCATTCCACCAAAAGGATTATTATCAAGATCCGATCATCTCCACAATACTAAGTATACTAGTCATTTCAATGATCTCATCTTACTTATCATCAGCATTTGACTCAGCTGTTCATTCTTTACTCTTTGACTTCTTTTTTTAAACTTGGATTGTAGGACACTTCTTTTACCTGGTTTTCCTCCTACCTTTTCTGTGACATTCATCCTTGAACTTCTCTTTTCTATCTACATTCAGAGCCTAGTGAACTCATCTAATGCAAGGTTTAAATGCTATCTATGTGAAAATGATTCCCAAATATATATCTCTAACTAGATCTCTTCTCTATGTATCCACCTGCCTATTTGACATCACTGACTGAAACTCAGCATGTCCAAGACTAAGTTCCTGACATTAACCTACACTACCACCACCTCGCCCTCACCCTGTCCAACAAATCTACTCCTCGTGCAGTTTTCTTCATTATTGTTAAAGGCAACTCTATTCTTCCAGTTGCTAAGGAAAAAAATTTTCAAAATATATCTAGAATCCACTCATTTGTCCCCACCCTTGTTGCCACCACTCTGGTCCAAAATCTATCCTATCTCTTTTGGATTACTACAGTAGCCTTTCAACTCATCTTCCTACTTAACCTTGACCACCTGAAGTCTATGCTCCACGTAACCACCACAATGGATTGCTTTATTATTATTTTTCTGAGACAGGGTCTCACTCTGTTGTCAGGGCTAGAGTGCAGCGGCATCATCATAGTTCAGTGCAACCTCAAAGTCCTGGACTCAAGTGATCCTCCTGCCTCAGCCTCCCAAGTAGCCGGGGCTATAGGTGTGTGCCACCATGCCCTGCTAATTTTCAAAAAATTTTTTGTAGAGATGGGGTCTTACTATGTTGTTCAGGCTGGACTTGAACTCCTGGCCTCAAACTTCTGGCCTTAAGCAATCCTCCCACCTCTGCCTTCCAAAGCACTAGGATTACAGGCATGAGCCAC
>NW_012150030.1:608614-612551 GCF_000956105.1 Propithecus coquereli
GAACTCCTGACCTTGAGCGATCCACCCGCCTCGGCCCACAGTGGCTTTTAAAATATAAGATCATACCACTACTCTGCTTGAAACCCTCATTTCCCACCTCATTCAGAATAAAGGCTTAACTCCTTACTGTGACTTAAAAAGTCCATACTGGCATCCTTGATATTCATGCCAGGCACATATTCATATCAGAGCCTTTGCACTTGCTGTTCCCTTTGCCTGAAATGCCTTCTCATATATGAGCATCCTCACTTTCTTCAGGTCTTTACTGAGAACCACCCTCTCAGTGCAGCCTTCCCTGGCTTCCCTATCTAAAATGTCAAATATTCCTCTCAAATACTCCATATTCCCTTGCTTTACTTTTCTCCTTCGCACTTCTTAATATCTAACACAGTACATCTTTTACTTATCTTGTGAATCAGTTGTTTTCTCCCCCTTAAGAATCTAAGTTCCATGAGGGTAGGGACTTCGGGCTATTTTGTTCCCTCCTGTATCCCTAATGCCTACAATAGTACCTGAGTGTAGAAAAAACACAAATTGTTTTTCGTCTGCTCTCACACCACAATAACTAACACAGAAGACTTCTGTGACCAAATGTGTTGGAGTTTCTCTCCATACACCAAGCAAGCAATCAGTTCTGCAGTGGACACCAGCTGAACATTCTCCAATTCAACTCAGGCACTATGTACCTGAGATAGTGTCAGATTCCACAGGTTGAGAGCTAAGTCCCACAAGACTGCCCCCCACTTTAGATGCCAATCACAAAAACAGGTTGTGGCCTGTGCTTTTGAGTGACCAGCTCTAAACTGGGGTTCCCAAAACCCGCTCTTTGGGTTTGGTTAATTTGCTAGAGCAGCTCACAGAACTCAGAGAAAACAGTTACGTTTACTGAATTACTTTATTATAAAGGATGACAAAGGATACAGATGAAAAGATGCATAAGGCAAAGCATGTGGGAAGGGGCTAGTACTTTCTATGCCCTCTCTGGGCACACCACCATTTAGGAACCTCCACATGTTCAGCTATCACGAAGCCCCCCTCCACCCCCCCACCCCAAGTCCCTTTGGGTTTTTATGGAGGTTTCATTAAGTAGGCATCATTGATTAAACCATTGGCCATTGGTGACCACCTTAACTTTGGGACCCTTTTCCCTCCTAGGAGCTTAGGCAGTGGGGTTGAAAGTTTCAACTCTCTAATGATGCCTAGGTCTTTTAGGTGACCAGCTTCCATCCAGGAGCTACAAGCCATCAGTAAATTCATTAGCACATAAAAGACATCACTTGGGAGATTCTAATGATTTTAGGAATTGTACAGCAGGAAAATGGGTCCAAGATTAAATATTTATTTTATAGTATCACAGTAGCTGCTTTATAAATTTATTGAAAGAATGAATAATCCCCAAATCATTACATTCAACTCAAAGCATCACATTCTTCATATTGTACTCATGGTTTGCTGTTTTGTTTTATTTTAGAGACAGGGTCTCACTCTGTTGCGCAGGCTGGACAGCAGTGGTATAATAATAGCTCACTGTAACCTGGAACTCTTGGCCTCAAGCAATTCTGCCTCTGCCTCTGCCTCTGCCTCCCCAAGTGCTGGGATTACTGGCATGAGCCACTGGGCTCGGCCATATGCATGTTTCATAGTCTACTCCTGAATGTCTAAGAGGCATCTCAAACCAAATAGATGCATAATAAAATCATATCACATTAACTCATAAAGCAATTCTTCCTCTTTTATTCCCTTATAAGCACCCAAATAGAAATGAACAAATTAGGAAAGTATGATGTTAGATTTACCAACTAAGTGGTTACTGGGATCTTATGAGAGAATATTACCACTGAATTCCCCAAAATCTTTAGACTGTTTTATGGAAAAGGGCCATATTTATTATGTTCACTATTGCATCCCCAGTTCTTAGTCCTGTACCTGATAAAGAGTAGAAAATTACAGACAGTGCAGATTACTCTTTTTTTTTTGAGGCAGGGTCTCACTGTCACCCAGGCTGGAGTACAGTGGCATAATCATAGCTCACTGCAGCCTTGAACTCCTGGGCTCAAGCAGTCGTCCTGCCTCAGCCTCCTGTGTAGCTGGGACTACAGGCATGATGCCATCATGCCTGGCTAATTTTTAAAATTTTTTATAGAGTTAGGGTCTCACTATGCTGCCCAGGCTGGTCTTTAACTACTGGCCTCAAGTGATCCTCCCAACTTGGCCTCCCAAAATGCTGGGATTACAAGCCGGAGCCACAATGCCCAGCCCAGATTGCTTTTTTAAAGAAACTGAAAGAGGTAATTATAGTCAGTTATATTAGCAATCTATGATATTAACACATATCTACTGTTAGAAAATACAGATGTTTCTATAGAGGCAAATTAGGGGGCAGTAAATAGACTGACTTTCAAGAGGAGATAACCACTTTGAAAGTTCTGCCTGAAAAATGCAATCATGATACAAGAAGTCATGTAGCTGTACATTTTGAGTTTCCTGAACTAGGGACCTAATCTGTTTTGTTCACTTCCATATCTTTAGTATCTAGGGCAGTACCTGGAAAATATAAGGCATTCAACTGTCATCTGTAGAATAAATACCTATCATCTCTATGAAAAAAAGAGGCAAATTATATCAACAGCAGGCTACACAAACATAAATCTCAATATGAAGTAAATAATACCAACAGGAAAAGCAGAATTGGCTTCAGAAAAAGTACCTGCATTAGCCCCTTCTTAGTTTAATGGGATGAAAGTTATTCCAGTCTAAACCAAATTAATTTCATCTATTCATTCAACAGTTATTTATAAAACACTTACTATACATAAGGCTCTGTGCTAGCAGGCATACAATATTGCTATGGTTTTAATGTTTGTCCCCTCTAAGACTCATGATAAAATTTAATCCCCAATGTATTAAGAGGTAGGCCCTTTAAGAGGTGATTGGGTCATATGGGTTCTGTCCTCATGAATCGATTAATCCATTCATAGATTAATGAATGAAAGGGTTAGTGAATTAATGAGTTATCACAAAATTAGGTTAGTTATCACGGGAGTGGCTCACAATGCCCCCTCCTCACCATATGATACCGTGAGCCATCTCAGGACTCTGCAGACCCTCGCCAGATGTGGCCCCTTGACCTTGGGCTTCTCAGCCTCCAGAACTATAAGAAATAAATTTCTTTATAAATTACCCAGTCTCAGGTATTCAGTCATAGCAACAGAAAATGGACTAAGACAAATAAGATACAGACCCTAAGGAGTTTATAATCTAAGAGAAGAAATAAACACTTGATTGCATATGATTATAATACAAGTACAAAATGGCACTTGCCTCAAAAGAGGTACATGTAAGATGAAATGACAGTTGTGGTAAAGACTACTTACAGCCAGAGGTGTGAACAGAGAAATCACAAAGGTGACATCTGAGTTAGGCCTTGAATGATAAATCAATTTCAAAAGAAGTATATGGTGTGTGTGTATATGTGTCTGGTAAAGGTGAGCAGCGGTACTGGAGCAGGATAGGAAACGCATCTTGAGCAAAGATCACTGTGAACCATGAAGGTAGAAAAGCATGTGATATATACAGGGTATCTTATGTGATTCAATTAGATGCATGAAGGAAAACAAAGTTAAAGTTTGAAACAACAAAATAACCAGGCTACCGAGAACCAAATCAAAGACTCAATTCCCTTCACAATAGCAACTAAGAAAATAAAGTATCTAGGAATATATTTACTAAGGAGGTAAAAGACCTCTACAGGGAGAACTATGAAACATTGAGGAAGGAAATAGCAGAGGACGCAAACAGGTGGAAAACCATACCGTGGTCGTGGCTCAGCAGAATCAACATCGTTAAGATGTCTATACTACCCAAAGTGATCTACAGATTCAATGCAATCCCTATTAAAATACCAACATCATTCTTCACAGATGTAGAAAAATTGATT
>NW_012150030.1:613639-652916 GCF_000956105.1 Propithecus coquereli
ACTCCTGGATAGAGCTGGAACACATTCTACTAAGTGAGGTATCCCAAGAATGGAAAGACAAGCACCACATGTACTCACCATCGAATTGGTATTAACTGATCAACACATAAATGCACATATAAGAATAACATCTATTGGATGTTGAGCTGGGAGGAGGGGGGAGGAGGGAGGAGAGAGGAGGGAGGAGGGGACGGGTATTTGCATACACAAAGAGTGCAATGCACACCACCCGAAGGATGGACATATTTGAAACTCGGACTTGGGGGAGGGTGGGCAAGGACAACATACGTAACCTAAACACCTGTACCCCCATAATATGCTGAAATAAAAAAAAAAAATAATAACCAGGCTAAGTCTTTGGGATATATTACACAAGCAAGAGAGGGCCTTTGGTTTTTTAGTAGAAAAGTAAAGGGATCAAAACTGTGCTTCAGAAAAATTCAGTGGTATAAAGAACACACTAGAAGCAAGAAGATCATTAGTTAACATCCTTTGGGAATAGTCCAGGTGAGAAGTAATCAAAGCCTAATCTGGTGTGGCAAATGCAGAAATAAAACAAATGCAATATATAGCATGTATTAAGCATGTATTTTATGTTCTATATTTTCATGCTTTGATATCTAAGTACTTGCTGACCCTGGAGGGACTGTCCCCCCACCCCCACCCCCAGGGGTAAAAAATTCCTAGAAAGTTAATGACTAAGTCTAGCCTGCAGGCACACCTTTCATATGCAAATCGACCAATTTAGAGACCATAACTCTGACCACCTCCTTTATCCAGCTCCCACCAAGCTCTCAGAATCTAGGCCTATATCCACCTGCCTCAATTACCCGAGGGACAGACACTACACAACTAAAGACAGCCTCTAAGACTCAGAACCCACTAAAATTATTCAAACTAGCCAGTCCTAAATCTGCTTACTACTTAGTTCATTCCTCTCCACAGAAATCACAATAAAGGCTCTTGTCCAGGTTCTCCCCCTTAATAACTCTCTCTGCCTCCTGACTGACCTGGGTGCTTCTACATGTAGTTAGCCTGTGTAGCATGGCATGACATGACTCCTGTTTCTAGAAATCTGTAGGCATTAAGAAAAAAAAACAAACTACTTCCTTCATGACAGTCATTTCCATATCTATGTGTCTTATCATACCTGATTAAAACATATTCTGAATGTCCTTAAAACACAGTAGATACAGAAATCACAGGACTTAGTAACTTTAATGACAAAATTTAAATTCCAAAGAACTTCCACCTATATTTTCTAATTTAATCATTATATTATAACCTGGGATATATATATATATATATATTATGGCCATGTTTTACAAATGAGAAAAACTCAAAAAGGTCAATTTAAGTTAAATACCCACACTCATCCAGTAACTCATAGCCTATGTGTTCTTGGGCAAGTTTCTTAATCTCTTCTTTCATTATTTGTAAATTGAGGTTAATTATACTACCTGCCTTATAGAGTTAGGGTAATAACTAAAATAGTTTTTACTTCTAAAACATAGTAAGAAGTTAAATTGTAGACATGCTCAATTTTAGATATCAGAGTGATATCTTGATGGAGCTGTTGGTTACCAGTTGAAAATGCAAGAGTAAAGTGAATTTCAGGGGACAGAAGTGAGAGCTGGAGATTCACATTTGAGAATCTTTGCATGGAGATAATAATAAATGAACTAAGTCCCAAAATAAAAGCCTGAAGAAACAAAGAGAAGGTATTATGGCCAAGGAGAGAAACTGAAGGCAGAAAAGAAGCGGAACCAGAAAAGAGGCTGCTAATGAGCAAACTAATAAAGTTCAGGGTTAAGGAAATTGAGAAAAATCTGAAGGAAGGGAAAATCAATGTTTACAAATGCTGCAGAGAGATAGGAAAGTAAGAAAGCCCACTGAATCTCGTGACTTTTGAAACTTTTAGGTTACTCATTACAAACCTCTGAGTAATTTCTAAACAGCAATGGAGATAACATTACAAGGGTTAAAAAGTGAACCATAGAAATTTCTGGTTTCTAGTTTAACACGTAAAGATCTTAAAAGTCATCATTCTTGCCCTCCCAAAAAGAAAACAGCTTAATAAACTGAAAATCAACAGCTCTTCTTAGATCTATCAGAGAATTCAGATCTACCCTGGGCAAATGACTACCTGAAAATTAGAGAGACAAGGTGAAAACAGAGAATCATAGCTTACAGGGAGCAGAAACTTCCATGGAGACAGCAACTTAAAAGACAATGAACTAACTGCTGAAGACTGAGTGTAGACTAGGTTGGGAAAGAAAAAACTTTTGGGCCCCCACACTTTCATGAGTTTTACCTTCCTGAGTCCACTAGGTTCTCAGCATGAAGATCAGAGAAAAGCTTCCTCAGGGTTGCAGCGGGTGGATAGGAAGTAAAAGCATTCTCAAATACACCTAGAATGTTCTGTTCTCCTTAACAAAGGCCTGTCCTCACAAAAAACTACTTACCAGAGCCTAACCAACTGGGGTTTTACCAGAGCCTGATGTGGAGAAAGGAAATACCCAACTCTGCCTCCCCTCTAGCCATCTTGTGCCACCTAAGGAGAAAAAATAGGCTGAGAAGCAATTGTGAAAGTCACACCCCAGGGACAAAGGACCACTAAAAGACTAAGACCTAATCATAGGATTGTAAAACACTTCCCCTTCCCCTACATCTTACTACCATATGAACAGGGCTCCTGTACAACAGGGGATTACAACTAAAAGAACTGCAAAGCTGACTATGTAAGAAAAAGTCCCCAAGGAAACCTAAAATATAGAAGAGACAAAAACAAGAACACTAGAGGAAACTGAAGCATTACACATTTAGAGCTACAGCAAACAGTAAACACAGCCTAATTACTAGCCACACAAACACAAAATCTCACACTGAAGGCCCATTCAGTTCATGTTACCTGATGCAATATATTCAGTTTTCCACAAAAAATTATAAGGCATATCAAAAGGCAAAAAACAGAGTGTGAAGGGATAACACAAGCATCAGAACCAGACTCAGATATGGCAGAGATTTTGGAATTTTAAGACAATGAATTTAAAATAATTATGATTAACATGCTAAGGGCTGTAATGGAAAAAGTGGATAACATGCAAGAACAAGTAGGTAATATAAGGAGAGATGAAAACTCTGAGAATCAAAAGGAAATGTGAACATGTAGGGAATTAAATAAAGGAAAAGGACAGAAAAATAGGACAAAAAGGTTGAAGAAAGAGTCAGTGGTTGTTTTTGCCACAGTGGGAGACTTGTCCAATATTGTTAAGCCAAAGAGAAAGATCTAATACAGGAAAAACTGCAGTGAGGAAGTAAACAACTGATAAATATTTGCTTCTTGAGATCCTTTCCAAGATCAGGATTAGGTCCTAAAAGGAAGAAGATGAGAAATAACACATTAGGTCAAACGAATAGGTAGTAAATTTTAGTGTCTGTGAAACTTTGTTTTAATTAGATAACATGGCTACCTCAAAAAGTGAAGGTTATACTACTTTCTATCTCCCACCCCATCCCTTCCTTAATAGTTACTTTACTGAGAATTTGTCAATATTTAAGAAATTCCCAAAGGAGTTTTTCTAACACTTTCTCAGCTACTGTTAAGAGTTGTATGACTGGTATTTTTTAATTTTCACAAATCCTATTTAATTTTACACTTAGATTTCCGTATCTGAAGGTAAGAACAAACACCACACAAAATGAGCAGTAACCAATGTTCCCGAAGTATATACTCATTCATTCGGTCAACAAATGTTTACTTAGCACCTTCTTTATTCTAGGCAATAGTGGATATAGCAGTGAACAACACAAAAATCTCTGCCCTTCTGGAGTACTATTCCTTAGGTGAAGATAGATTAATACACAGGTATAAATATACTTAGGAATAAATTTTATGCAAAAATAAAGGAAAGGTGAGGGACTAAAGTGCTGAAAGAGGACGTATTATTATTTTATGTAGGGTGATAGAGAACTCTTTGATATGGCGCCATCTGAAGGAAATGAATCAGAGATTATCTGGGGGCACAATATTCCAAAGAGCGGCAAATGCATAGGCCCCAAACTGGGAATATAGGATAGTTGTGTAACAACATGGAGTATAACTAGCCAAAGGGAAGAAACCAAAGTGAGATTCTGTGGGGCTCTGTAATATGTGAGCTTTTACTGAGTGAAATAGGGAAAACTTGAGGAGGGTTTTAAGCAGAAGAGCCACACTGATTACCATGTGGAAAGTGTTGACAAGGAGACTATTTAGGTTGCTACCGCAATGCAATGCTGTGACTTACATTGGACTGGTAGTCTGGGTTTATTTTGTGCAAGAAGAAATGGTGGAATTTGCTTATGGAAGGGGGTACAAGAGAAAAGTCAAGGGTAACTCCAAGGTTTCTTACCTAAGTAACTGAAAGAGTAGAATTTCCTATTTGCTAAAATCAGAAAGACTGCAGAGTTAATTAGAAAAGAAGAAATATATTTGGTTTGGGTCATGAGATATCTATTAACTTACAAATGCAGATTTTTTTTTTTTGTTTGTTTGTTTGTTTTCTTGGGAGAGGTCTTGACTAAAGATAAAAATGTGTGAATCATTGTTATAGGTGATTGTTAAAGACGTAAGACAATAGTGAAGAGAAGAGGTTTAAGGACTGACCCAGTGACACTCCTATACATTAGCGGCTGCATAACGATGTTTCCGTCAACAAGGAACCACATATATGATGAGGGTCCCATAAGATTATAATGGAGCTGAAAAATTCCTATTGCTTCATGACAAAACATTATAGCTGTCACAAAGTTGAAGCACAAGGTATTATCTTTTCTATGTTTAGATACACAAATACTTATCATTGTGTTACAATTGCCTACAGTATTCAGTACAATAAGATGCTGTACGGGTTTGTAGCCTAGGAGCAATAGGCTATACCATATAGCCTAGGTGGGTACCAGGCTATACCATCTAGCTTTGTATAAGTACACTCTATCATGTTCACACAATAACAAAATTGCCTAACTAGGTATTTCTCAGAAGGTATACCTTCAGATATATCACTGTAGTTATGGAAGAGATGAGAAAGTACCAGCAAAACGGTGAAAAAGAGTAGCCATGAACCAAGGGGAGAACTAGGAAAGAGTGGTGTCCCAGAAACCAAATGAAGTGTTTCAAAAATCTAGAAGTGATAAACTAGATCACGGCTGCTGGTAGGTCAGTTAAGAATGAAACTGTCAATTGGCTATTGCAGTTGGTTGCACAGGTATTACTGATTTTAATAAAAGCTGTATTGATGGAGTTGTAGAATGGACAAAAGCCTGAGTACCAAATTCATGAAAGAATGCAAAGTTCTCTCCCAAGAACTTTCAACAAGTTCCACTGAAGAAAGATTGGCTGAGCTGGAGGAGACTAGAGAGGAGAGGAGAGATGTTGGTATGAGAAGAGAACAAAAGTGATCTTGAAGTGTGGAAAAGCAAACGAATTAAGGAATTTTAGTGGAATTTAGTGAAACTTAGTGGATAGCACTAAGAAACCATTTCAAGTTATAAGTGAGGCAAGTCCGCAGAACTGTGTGCTTTTCTCCAGTCTTGTTCAATTGCTGCCTAACAGTAGAATATCGTAAGCAGGAATGAGTTTTAAGGGAGGATGGTGTGAGGAGCTGGCAGAGAAAAACCTCTATTATGGACCACAGTAATGTTTGGATTAGTGGGTCACAGAAGCTGAGGTGCCTGAGTATTTGGGCACAACATGAAGTCATCAAGCTTGAGACACTGCAAATCGAAAAAAAAACTGTAAGTGCTAGCAAAAGGGTGGTTCTAAACAAACCAGGTCTTTTCAGAGCAAAGACCTGGAACTACACCAGTAGCGGTTTTTAATAGGCTGTACTAGGCAGCCAACGCGGTGGCATTCGCCTGTCGTCCCAGCTACCTGGGAAGCTGAGGTGGAGGATGCCTTGGGCTCAAGAGTTAGGGTCCAGCCTGGACAACATAGGGAGACCTCGTCTCTAAAAAAACCAAAAACCAAACTAAACCAAAACAAAACAAAAAAACAGGAAAAAGGCTGTACTAGGCAGAAGAAGGAGTCACTGCCGCCTGGGAGCTTCGAGAGCTGCAGACTGAACCCAGATGCAATAAGGTAACCCTTTTTCAAATCTGGGAACCACGGGGATGGACTATGACGGTTTTAGCGCTGGAACTTACAACGCGAAGTTCTGCTGCTTGCGACTGTTTGCCGGAGAGACTGGCATGATGGCGACTGGCTGGGGAGTGGTCCACCACCCCTTTTCTCACTGCTTCTGGAGTCCCTGTATCCCGACTACCGGCGTTAGCGGCTGGAACTGAGGCTCGGGAATGTTTGCCGGGCGTCATGGAGACGGCGGAGCCCCGGCTCAACAAGCGGCCGCGCGGTTGGCTGGCTGCATGAGGCCGAGGAGGAGGGCGGAGGCGGAGGGGAGGGCAGAGGGTTGGTGGAGCAGGAGGAAGCTCCGGACGACGACTCGAAGAAGGAGGCGGGCGGCCCGGGCCCTAGGCCCCTCCCAGGCTCTGAGTCTTCGGGCTGCAGGCGGATGGATGGGGCTTCTTCAGGCGGCGGCGGCAGCAGGGAAGGTGGCGGCGGCAGCAGCGGCAGCGGCTGTAAGTGCAGCCTCCACAAACCATCTCTCCCCTTCTATTCCTGCTTGGGATGAGGGGCTTCAGAGATGTCCTCAATCCCCTTTCTCTCCTTCCCCTCCCCCACCTTACAGTACCGCCCGGAAGACCTTTAACTTCCGGGGAGGGGCTGCCAGAGAGAACGCGCCTGGCTCCCTCCCCGCGCCTAGCGGCGCCAGCCGCCGAAGGCGCATGCGCAACTCCCCTCCGCCGCCCACCACCTCCTAACCCCGTCTTTTTGCCTTTGCGGTGGCGGCGGCGCGCTGGGAATCCGCTACGGAGTGAGTTCGCCTCGCCCCGTTTGCTTCCGCCCCTCCTGTCTGCCCCTGATCCCGGTCGGGGTGGGGCTAAGATGACCACCCGCCCCCCGTGGCTCCGCCTCTTTCCCCCAGTATTTACCTCTGTTGTGTCCCAATCCCAGGGATGCTCCTGCTTGCACTGAGCCCCTGTGGTGAGCAGAGTCCTGGGTCAACCTGCCCTTTTCGGAGGGCGTGAGGAAGGGAAGGGAGACTCGAAGAAGGCATTACTATGAGGGAACGAGGTCCTCTCACGCGCTCGGACAGATGCCTGCCCCTCTTTGAGTGGCCTTGTTCTTTCAGCTTGTAATGCATAGGTCCCTGGCCTGGAGCCCATCTCTGGTCCTCGCATGCTGTGTGACCTTGAGCGAGCGACTGACCCTCTCTGGGCTTCAATTTTCCCTATTTAAAACTTCCTACAACGCTAAAACTAATTCTGCAGAAAAACGTATGCAATTACAAGGTCAGCCTGGCTACTGAGGCTGCTTAGCCAAGATGACCTGCAGTTGACCGACCCTTCTTCACTCATGGGTGGAATGAGGCGACCTATTTATTGGGTCGCCCTTATTCCTTTACCATTGGTTACAAATTGCATGACTCAAGGCTTATTAATGTTTTTCTAAAATTGTCACGGGATGCTTGTCCTAATTCCTGGCCACCTTTAAAGATATGAAGCTGCGTGAATGGTGAACTTGTGGTATCATCGTTTGTCTCCTTGCTACTGAGGCTCTCTTTCCCTTTGATCCAGATGGTGTGGTCGCTCGATTCTCCCAGTGCCTGGCTGAGTTTCGGACGTGGTTAAGAACCAACTGGTTGAGGTTCAATGCAGACAAGACGGATGTGATGCTGGTAGGCAGGGGCACACTTGGAAATTAAGGGAGGGAAAATCCAAACTCCCTCAAGTAATATAAATGTTATATTACTCTTCTTATATGTTCCAGTGTTTGAGAACTGCTGATGGGCCAATAATTTCCAGAATTTGGGTGAGATAAAAATAACATGTCAATAATGTAAGAACCATAAACATACCAGTTTGTAATATTCTGATAAAATGGTGGGGCCACTGGATAAAACTCCATGTAAAAATGATGAAAAGAAAAACCAAAACTGTTCTTTGAAGAACCAAAAGGCTATATAAATGTTTTAGGGTGGCATTAATAATAAAAATCGATCTAACAAAAAGATGATGCTGATTGTTGCATAGATATGGGGCTTCTAAATGTAATGCATTACTGCTTTACAACCTGCATGCTGCGTACTAAAGTTAAAGGTAAACTCAATTATCTAAAATGTCATTAAAAAATAGGTTAAGTTTTGGTATTTAGGTATTTTCAGCTGAATTAGTAATTATTCATAAATTTTTACCTCCACATCATGAAGATATGGTGTAGTCTGTCACCTTTAAATAAAAATTTTAGAAAATAGTTTACAATTTAATCTCAAAAAGGACTCATAACCCTGAAAATTGTTAGATATAGAATTTGTTTTTAGGGTTTTAGATGTGTTGTATTAATCTATTTCAGTCAGCCAGCCCCACAGTCTAAATTGTTAAAATACAGGATTTTCCTGGTGCATTTTGACAGGTACCTTTTGAGTTGCATAACAGATAAATTTATATAGTATAGATATATATTGCTTGTGTTTGAATTAGGTGTTAGTATGGAATGAAAGGTTATATTTCTTACGTATATGTAAATTGCCAAAGAAGTTTATTTATTGGTTAAAGTACTGATTTAAGTAAAATTGTGACCCTAAATGCTTTTGTTAATGGTAAAATAACTCTGAGGGGTTCTTGTGTGTGTGTGTATGTGTTTGTGTGTACACGTGTGTACCTGCCTTATAGCCTGTATAGAATTGTTTAATAACTTTTGAATGGAGGATTCAGTAGATTGTTTAAAAATAATTTGTCAACATAATAGCAGTTTTGAGTAGCTTAATGTGGTAAAAATTAATGTTGATTTGCCTGAAAATAAGGAAGACTTTAGGTGGGGAATAGGAGATAAAAAGGCATTTATTTATTCAGGCTTTGTATAGTGATTTTTTTGTTTTGGGACATTAACCACGAACCCTATAAAATTGGTATTAACCATACTTTTTAGTTTAACTTTAAACATTTTATTACACAATTTTAACAAAACTGCTGTTTTGGATATCACATTAATAAATAACAAAGTGTAATAATTTAAACAGGTCATAGTAAATGGTGAATTTTCTCATGCCTTTAGCTCTGTCATGTCCGTTTTCAGCTCTTCTAGTATCAGTAGACTTTAAAGATATATTTTTTTGTTAAACCAAGTATAAATATTGACTGTTTGCATTTGGATACAAAGAAGATAACTGTTGAATTAATCCCAAAGTGCTGAAGAACTAAGGGTAATGGATGGAAATAACAAGGAGGTAGATACTGGCTTAATAAAGGGAAGAATGTTCCAAGCATTTGAGCATGTTTTTTTAAAAAAGCAGCCTCTTTATAAGATATTGTGGGTCATTCGAGGTGTTTAAACGTAGGTAGAAAAGCCTGGTAGCAGAAGCATAATGAGGGCATAATTCTTATCCTGGCAGAGTAGAGAACTGACTAAAGACCTCCTATCTAACACTAATATCCTCTGACTAATGAATAGTTAATTTTTACACATTTGATACTGAAGAGGGTAAGCAAGAGTTTTGAGAAAGACTACATTCCGTAAGGTGGCTCCTCAAATTTTAAAGAAACTGAAAGTATACTGAATTCATTAGTAATTTACCTATATATTACAGTATTAGAGCTGTTTCTCTTTCCCTTCAGAATATCTGAACCGAAAAACCCAACTGAACTCACATTTATAAAGAAGGGGAAAAAAAAAAATGTCGAGGGAATTTGTTTTCCTTCAAAGCCATTTAAAGCTAGTAATACTGATATACAATATTAACAAACTTAAAAGTCATTTAACAGTAAGATGGATACCCATTCAAAAATGTCTCAGACCTCAATTTTCCTGACAATTTCAGAATACATTCAGTAGCTTAAGGGACCATGATCTCCTGCCCTTTATCACAGTTGGGATTTTTGTTGGTGGTTTAACTGAAGAATCAAAGATTCAATGCACTTAAGGCAGCCAGTTATTCCTGAACTTTGTATTATAAAACTTTAATTTTCCTTTTGGTAGCCAGCTAAATTTCATAAATTAGCTTTCGTGTTTTAATGAAAAAAATCCTCATTCATCTCCATGGTATAAAGCCTGAGTTTCTACCTCTAGGCCCCTTATTCTTTTTATCTGTACCCACCTTAGGTCCATGTACATCCATTGTTCTTTGCCTTCAGCTCTTTTCATCAAGAGTATCAAGTGAAAACTATTTGGATATGAACTGACATTTGTAGGAAATCATTATTTCAAGTCCAAAAGATTAACATAATTCAATAGGGTAACTTTTAGAAACTATATACCTATGTTAAAGTATTTATTCCCCCAGGGAATCTTGAAAAAAACTTTTACATAAGTTTTCTAAAAAATAAAATGAAAATACTGTACAGTACAGTTAATGGTAAAAATTGTTTGTAGATTTGGGAACCTTAAAGTTTTCCTTTCTCTTCTTTCCCTTGCTTTTCTTTCAGTAGAAAATGTGCATCAGATGTTTATGTTTAATTGGTTTACAGACTGTCTGTGGACTCTTTTCCTGTCAAATTACCAGGTAATGTCCTTTCACTTAGCAGCTACTTCATATAAATGCAGTTTATTCATGCACAAATTATTATTAGACATAACAGTTCCAAGTTAATGTTGAATCTTTGGAAATAGGAAAATGATTGGTAGCGTCTAGAATTTTAAGGAAATACAAACAATTTAAGAAAACAGCCTCCCCTGTATTGCATTATAATTTAAGTATGAACTTTAAGAAAAATTGTTTATGTATACATTTATGCAATATATTGTAGCAGTGGCTCACATTATTTAGAAGGAATTAATAATTTTTATATTTAACTGGTTGATTTTCATAGTCACTTTTGAAACTGCACTAAGAGGAACCCTTGAAGATTTGAAAAATCCCAATCTTGTGAAATAACTTTTTAGCTCCTGGTTTAGTAAAATGTGTCAGTGCCCGTTTTAACATTACCTTTGTATTATCAGTATCTGCCTTAGTAATGGGAGTGATATATATTACTTTGAAATCATTGGCTCTGGCAATCATCAGAATTGGCATCAAGGCCAATTGGCAGCTCTAGGCCAATACATTAAAATAAACTTTCAAATTACAGGCATTTTAGGCATTGCAAATAAGTAGGTTCTCCCTCCATGCAGTTTAGTAGGAGATTATTTATATCCATCAAAGAGCAGATTTTCAGTATTTCACATTTTTGCATTTTGTCTAATTGTGCAAAATGCAAACCGTTGCACAACTGTGCTGCTAATGGCATCACAGAAAATGTATGAGGAAAAAGCAAATGACATACAAGGATGGTAGACTAGCTATTATAATCCCTTTCCTTAATCTTTGCTCTGGCCTCTCTAAAGATTTTGGGTTATAAGATTTTACATTTCCTGTAGGGAATCAATCCAGAGAGAAATATTTGTCAAGGGATAACCGCTTTCAAAGCGCAGTTCTTGCCGCTGTTGCATCAGAGCAACATCCGTTTTCCAGCAAATGCACTTCAAAAAATGACAGACATGTAAAATATTACGTATTTTTCCGCTGCTATGTAAGTGCTGGACATGGCCCCTTTGGCACTGTTCCTTGACCTCTGTGCTCCCTAGGCTCCCTCCCCGGGGGCTCGAGTCGAGGATTAGCTGGGGCGCGAGAGTCGCCCCTCGCGGGGATGCCCACCTCCCCCCACACCCACCTTGACTCCGCCCCCTCCGCGCTCTTGATGGGGAGGGCCGGCTGCGGGGCCGCGCGCGCGCTCCCTTGCTCCCGCGCGTGCTCGCTGGCCTTTTCCCTCCAGTCCAGCCCAGCCGGGGCGCCGCGAGGGGGCGGAGTGGGGTGTGGTGGGCGCGCTCGGGCGGCTCCTGCGCGTTCCCGCCGAGGCAGCGGCGGCGGGAGCGGCAGAGACGGCGGCGGCTGGAGTCCCGTTGCCGAGTCTCACATCCGGGTTCTGGCCGTGACCCAGCTGCGGCCGCCGCGGAGATGTGACCCGGCAGTACAGCAAACATGGCGGAGGTAAGGGAGCGAGCTCCCCCTCCCTGTCCCGGAGCCGGGCGCCCCCGGGCCCTGGCCGGGGAGGAGTGGAGTGGGCCTGGCTAGGAGAGGCCCAGCCCTGCTGGCGCCACTGCCCACCTGTTGTCCGGAACAGGCCGTGCTCTGGGCGGGAGCTTTGCCTGGAACTTAGTTGGGATGGGTCCGGGGGTTAGGAGGAAGCGGAGACGTACTTGGACTTCGGGGGCAGTTTGAAGGGTAGTACTGCGTAGTAGTGCGGGGCGAGGGCGAGGGGGCTCCCCTGGGGAAGGGGTGCCTGTGGCGCAACTTCGCCGGCCGGTGCTAGGGGCCAGGAGAGGAGCTGCTGTTTCCTCTTGCGAAGTTTCTTCCTTTCCTAACCGAGATGCTGTTGCGCCCTTCCGCGTTACCCCCATCCGTTTGCTACTGACATCCAGTCTGTGTTGGTGGGGAAAACGTAAGGCAGACGGCCTTTGATTAACTCTGTAATTTTCCTGAGGGTGGTATGAGCGTGGAGAAATTAACCTGGCCAGTCGCAATCCAGCCCTCCAGGTTGCGGGAGTCTCCCCTTTTTTTCAAACAGTTCGTTCTCTCCCCGAGGTAGAACCTCTGAGTTGCTTTTCCACCCCGCTTTCACTTTCCAGGCATTTTTCCCACCTTCCGAGTCGAGGCTACCTATTCTTGCCTTCGTTTTCTTCTGATTTTTCTTTGCTTGGAGAAGATTTTTCTTGTTTCTTTTTGCTCGTTTTCTAGTAAACAAGTTCCCAAAGCCCCTTTCTTTGATAGTAGATTTTTTTTACATATTTGGGCCTCAAATAGGCGGGCAAATAACCGCTGTGGATTTATCACTAATTGGAACTTAGTATATGCTACTGGAAATTTAAATTTTTGCCTCTAGTTTAAACCTTTAAGCATCGAAAGTTTTGTGGGGATTTTTTTGGTTATGTTTTGTTTACTTTTTTTTTCTTACCCGTGGAAGAATTTCAGTATTCTTTATCCCCTAGAGTTCGAGGTAATATATTTGGCATAGTTATGTCTCCGTTGAGATAAGCCATTCTAAATTTTGGACTGATAACGCATTTCTCTTGTATGAGTTGTCATTTTCATGGTTTCGGAGGCACCCAAAAACATTCAGGAAAGCAGGGAGAGATTTTACTGTAGCAGGACTGTTTGCTGCCAGTAGTCTTTTGAAAACATTCAATATTTCTGATTTACATCTAAATTTAGATGTTATGTTTGTTTTCATTTCTTTTGCTCATCGTGGTTAAAGAATTGTATTTCAAGGTACGTGAGGTGGAGAACATAGTACTTTCTATTTCACTTAAATGTGACTGGGTTTATTCCAGTGGACTGACGGTACCTGGATTTTAATCCTGGTGAGGTTCTTATGTGTTTCTTTCCTTCATATTTAAGGGGAAGAAGAAGTTGTATGTACCTGAATTTACATACATTTTGTCAATTAGTCTTCAGTGGACTCCGTTTTCAGTGAATATCCATTAAATAAGCAGTAATATGCTGCGTAGGTAATGTGATTTTCTTCCCTGGTGATGCTGCTCACAGTGGTTTGAGCTTGAAGTTGTGTAGTCCTATTCTAAAGCAAGATATTATTGAAAGAAAACAGCTCAGTTTATTTTAAGCTTTAAAAAACCTCACCCAGACATTTTACTGCCCAGTGTACTAAAAACAATATATAAATGAAGCTATGTTAGCATTTTTTATTTTTCTAGAAATTATAGTTACACTAGTGTAAGGTAAAGGGAAAACAGTATTTTGAGTCACTAGTCATTTCCAAATTTTTTCTAGTATATGTTTTAGTTTCTTAAATATTTTGTCACTTGGAGAATGGAATGCTCCTGTTTTGTAGGAACACATGGATGGTTCAATTTCAAGAAGAAAAAAACCTGACTTTTGTTTTCAGTGCATCTATTTAATGACCTGGTATCTTTGAATAATTTCTCTTTTATATTCTTCAATTACTCATAGATGGTTTTATTTATAATGAATTTGGGGAAGAGTAGAAGAACCTTCTTGATCTGTGTCCTACAAAAAAAATATAAAACAGATGAAGAGGTGAAAAAGTAATTTATAATTTTCCGAGTCTCAATGCTTTAGTAATTAGGATGATTTTTGAGACCAGTAGTTTAAAAATTAGATGGAGAAATGCTTGGTTTATAGAGTTCTTTTACTTGGCCTTTGTTTGAGCTCTCAGTGGGTTCATCTTTTATGATGCCAATATACAGCGTGTGTTAAAATAATTCAGATGTTCAACTATTGTGCTTTTGATCAAATAGACCTGAGGATTCTGAAGGATATCTTGTGAAATAACAGTAAGTGCAAAGCAACACTATGTATGTATTTGATAAATCTGAGGGGAAAAACAGGTTATTGAAGAAGCATGTCTCCAGAGAAAAATGTAGGTATTATGCTTCTGGGTTTTTTTGTTGTTGTTTTCTACATAAGAGCATCACCCTGACCTTGTTTACCAAAAAAATATTTAATTCTTAAATACAGATTGCTTTAGATGTGAATAGCATATACTAATTTTTCGTACTTGATCTGATTATCTTAGTCCATGGTAGGATGTATACATTTAATGGTTGTTCAGTTGTGGTAACATTATAAACATACTTAATGTGCTTAGAAGAAATGACATATGCTCCTTTCTTAATACTTTTTGGCAATATTTCTCATAGCTTATTATCCCTTAAAATTATTTACTGACCTTCTGAAAGGAGGCTCTCCTAGTCACTTAAAGGAAGAAAATTACAGGGTAGTTGCAGTTTTATGAAGGCAGTGAGAAAGAAAAAATAAGAAATAGTTGGTCCTTTGGGTTTTATAAAGAATGTGGTGTAGGGACCTTTGGGAACTAACAATTTGTCTTTTATTTCAGAGTTTGTAAACACATAAGGGACTTTCTTCTCAAGGAAAAGAAACCACGGCACACAACTAGATCTATCTTTTCACCTAGGCCACATTTCTGTGATATAAAGAGAAAAAATTCATTGGATTTGCTTTTCTGCATTTATTTTAAGTATTTTAATGCTTCCAAAAATGATATATAATCTTTTTATTTCCTATCACATCTATTTATTTCTTTTAAAAACAGACTCCTTGCTTAGCGTTTTTTGAGTGTATTTGGATTTTGTTTGTTAAGGAAGTAGGAACTTGTTAAATGTTACTCTTCAAAATGTTAATTTCTCCTCTAAGCAAAACTTGTTTCACTGCAATGAATTTAAGCTATAAATAATTCTCTACACTGGAACTGAACTGTTTTTTTAGAATTTATACTTCAGAGCTATTAAGGTTTTTATCCAAAGTAGTCAAGAACACCAATGCGTGAGAGTCCTAGGAAGCTTAATTCTGTGGAACTAAGAGTCAAAGTACTTGATAGGGTGGGAAAGGTTTGGTGGGAAAAATAAAGAAGTGTATTATATTAAGGTAATTCTGGTAAATAAGACTAATTAGTTTTCCAGATGACTCAGAAATAAAACACTGCCGTTGAAGCTTAAGCATGTCTTTATGAAAAGTAATCAGCTGTATAGAAATTTCTTACTTGATGTTCAGATTGAGTGTTTACATATTTTAAAAGATTTGCAAATAGTTTCAAAATTCATTGAATGATTAAACTGTTAAGTATCAGTCATTGCTTGGTGCCCATTCTGTTTGAGTTATTCTATGAGTTAAAAGAATAACTTTATGTAGGTACGAAATTAATAAAGTAGCACCCCAAAAAAGTTTTTTTTTGCTAATTGAGACTATTTTTTCCTTACAGCCCCTAGATTTTAAAAAGATAAATTCAGAAGACACTGTTAAACATATCCATTTAGCTAAGCACTCCTTAGTAGTATGCTTTTTTAACAATTCATAATAAAAGTAGTTAGATCTTGAAGGAAATTGAACTAAACTTGAAGAAATCTAAATCTTTTCATAAAGAAAATGAAACTGAGCAGAGAGATTAGGCAATTTGTCCTAGGTCGTGGCACAATTAAGACTGGGACCCAGGCTTCTGAATTTCTAGAGCTTATTTTCTATAATACCATTCTATCCTCTAAATTATTACTCCTATAGTAATTGGAATTAAAATTAAATTAAGTGACTTAATTTTGTGTGGGGGAAGAGGGATGGCTAGCCCCTGGCATGGTACCCCCTCTACTTTTCACCCTGCAACAGGGCCCCTAACTCCTTCCTGGCTTCTGTCCCCATCTCCAGTGCTGTGAGAATCTCTGAATTAGAGTGTACATAACTAAGTAATGGCAACACTTTAAAAAATGGTGTTGGAATTCATTTGAGGGGAAAAATTCATTCAGACAGTTGTACTCATTGAAAATAAGCTTTTGATTTCTTAGAATAAAAAGGTCTAATGATTACTTTGTATATTTACTACCTTTTTTTTGGTAAAAATAATGGTACTGTGTAGTTAATCTTGTACTCTCCCAAATTACAGTTTTCTGTTGTATGGAACATTTCCCACCATGTTCTAGAAAAATATAAAAGAGAATATTCAAATCTGAGGCATTCAATATTTGATAGAACTGTTAGCAGTTTTATCAACTAGATGGGTGAGGGTGGCTTGCTATAAAAGTTACTAGAGTTTGTTTTTTTATTTGATTTAGCCCATTCATACTTTGTGTGTGTTTCTATCTCTGTAGTGTTGTTTTCCATGTCAGATAAAATAAATATGTATATACCCCAAAAAAAACCCCTAATTTTTCAAAATTACAGATTTTAAAAAGATAGTAGGAAGTACTAGGTTTTTCTCAGAATCGAAAAGTAGGAGAAGAAAATGGAAATGGCTCATACTTCCACAAAATAATCCCCACCGACTTTGTTTTTAAAAAGAATGAGTAGTGCATGAAAATGGTTAGAAAATCCCAACAGTATAGAAAGGTAGCTCTCTTTTCAAGAACACAGAAGAAAGAGAACACAAGGAGAAGGCAGCTTGTCTGTAAGCCTCACCGGAAACTGATTGTGCCAGCACCTTGATCTGGGACTCGTAACTTCTAAAACTGTGAGAAGATAAATTTTTGTTGTTTAAACTTGAAAAAAAAAGGCCAGGCATGGTGGCTCATGCCTATAATCCCAACATTTTGGGAGGCTGAGGCAAGACAATTGCTTGAGGCCAAGGTTTCAAGACCAGCCTGGGCACACTACAAGAGTAGAAGCGGAAGTATCGCTTTAGCCTGGGAATTCCAGGTTATTGTGAGCTGTTACCAGGCCACACTGCACTCCAGTCTGGGTGACAGAGAAGACTCTGTCTCTTAAAAAAAGAAGTATAACATGCAAAACCTCTCCTCCCTGACCCAAATATAACTAGTGTTAACAGAGTCTTGTGAATCCTTTTGGGGAAAAAGTTTTATACATATTCCAGCCCAATTTATCTCTTTCTACACTTTCTTAAACTATATATGTCTATATAGATAGATAGATATAGATATTTTTAGCATTTTTTCCCTCTATCAGTAGACACAGACTTTTCATTCTTTTTGATGTATTCATAGTGTTCTATTGTTTAGGAGAACTGTGTATCATTTTTAACTAGTTAAATGGTAGACTTTCAGTTTTTTTCCAACTTTTTGCTGTGAACAACATTATAGTACAGAATGTTAAACGTATATTGTGGTGTACTTTAAGTGTGTTGGCAGGGTAAGTTCATGTTGGCAAAATGATCTCCAGAATGGTTGAAACAACTCATATTCCTACCAGTAATGTATGAATGCATTTTAAATACATTTTAATCCCCAATTTTAAATCTTCTTTCCCGCATACGTTCTGTAGTTTGAGCTTTTTCTAAAAATAGGTATTGTTACAAATAAGTACTTGTTTAGCTTTAGTCTTTTTCTCTCTCCTTTCCCCTTTCTAATTTACTGTAGTAATTAATGGTAGATGTTGCAAGTTTTCCTGGAGGGTATTAGAGATAACAGTTTCTAAAGAGACAGGTAACAGTCTGGCATGGCAGATGAGTACTGGCAGTACTGAAAGCATTTTTGAACATGCTTTGAAAACCATTTTAAAAAGAAAAGAGAAAGGAAGGGATGAGGAGGAGGGAGGTAAAGAGAAAAATTTTTACATAGTTATTTCTCTAGAAAGTATAGAAGAAACACTGAGAAGTCAGAGGTTGTAGGCTTCAGATCTGCCTCCACCACCTACCGTGGAATCTTGATCTAGTCAGTTTATCTCCTTGGGTTTACTAATCTATAAAACGAGGTGGGTGGAATGGGTATTATTGCCAGATTTATGGTTATGATCAAGTAATTAGATGCATTTGAAAATGTTTAGCACTATATAAATGTAAGCTGATTCTGCAGTTCTCTTTCATACCTAAATAAAAACTGCTCTCACTGCACACTGAAACCTCTTGTATTACACTAAACTCACATTCGATCTTGAAAGATAATCATTTTTGATAGTATAAGTAATATTTACAGTATAAACTGTTTTCAAATGCCAGTTTTCTAGGAACTCATCTTAGATTTAATTGGATATAATTACCTTTCAAGAAACTAATCTTACTCCTATTCCCAAGCTGATACAATAGAATTTTATTTTGGATGTAAAATATTAACATGTATGTATAGGCAAACCATCTCTATTTTCTCTCCCCCATGCTAATCTAGATATGGCTTCAAATCAGTCTTGGAAACATTCTAGTATTTATAATACGATCATTAATGTTATCTTCGGAATACTGGATGTTTTGCTCTATACTAGCCATGCTTACAAATGCTACCAGTCCTCTAAACATTTGGTAGCTTAATGATCGGAAAGTATTTGAGGCCTTTTTCAGAACTTTAAAATGGTAACTATTTACCAGTAAAACAACAGCCAGTGAGAGATTTATTGGCATTTAATGCTGGTGAGGCCTTTACGAACTGAAGTACACAAACACCATTTGCCATTCAAAGTCCCTGTTAATATCTAACATCTATAAAAGTGTATTTTTTATTCTTCAGTAGCATGACATCTTTAATCAGAAAGCCTTTTTTATTAAGAATAATAAATGGAATAATTATTGGAGTAATTCATAAAGTTACTGCGTGGATAGCGAACTTGGGACCAGATGAAGATGGTCATTAACATTGCTGTAACTTTGCACAGGGGTTGTGCTTACACTTGGGAAATAAAGTATAACTGCATGAAACACAAATGGATTAATATTTTAAAATATTGATTTGCTGTATAATAACTTGTGTGGTGGTTCAATCTATTTTAAGCCAGAAATGTGTAGCTCTGCCCAAAAGATGTTAAGCAAGCTAGAAACCATTTTGTGGTCACATTACTCTTTCCATGTCATCCTACTCTCCAGCTTCCCATTAGAGGAACCAAATTAAAAAGTAGCACTGTATTGACTGTATTCTGGCAGAGTAACTTTTAAATAATGATAGTGGTGTGACATTGGAAATATATAATACTGGATACTGTCAGTTTTTGTTGTACAGTGCTAAAGGAAAGAATCATTCTCTTATAAGAATTTAAAAGAAAACAAAATAGGACCTTTGAAAAAATTTGCCTCAAAAGAACTTCACATGAGTCACCATGTGGAATCTAGAATTCCATGCTTACTACAATTGAATAATTTGGACAGTTTTTAAAACAGAATTTTAATATCTCATAGGAATTTGGCTTAGATGCTTAGCTTTTGAAAAATTGAACATTTCCCTCTTTTCTGTTTTGTTCTCCTTCCTGCCTCTCTGCCCCATTACTTAGCAGGAAGAAATAAAGTACTACCGAATCCATGTCTCTCCTTTGCTAGTACTTTTAGCCTTTTATCATCTCTTTTTCTAATGAGCATGAAATCTATAGCTCTGAATGAATCGGCAAGGTTTTAGTCATAAAGTTTGTGTCATTTGAAACAACTTTTGAGTTTTTATTATTGAATTTATCTTGTAGTTTGTATTTGTAGATGACTTTATAATTGTAAATTAACTGAATAAAGTTAAAACATAGCTGCATGCTATGTTTACAAGTGGTAACATTACTAAGTTGCTACTAATTTTATCTATAAATTTTCCACTTGCTTGTGGTTAACTTTATGAGAGATAGAATGGTACAGTAGAGGGAGCATTATAATTGAGAATCCGTGGTCTTCCATCAGATAACCTAAGCTTGAATGGTTGCTAATTCTGTCATAATTTAATATGTTGTTTATTAGTAAAGTTAACCTAATGTAGTGTCTGGTGCTTAAATAGCATTTTAATTTTTCCTTCTGTTTTTTTACAACATAATTTTTATTTAAAGTAATGTCTTAAATTGTTTACCCCTTCCCTCTCATACTCATTTTTTGAAGCCGGAGACCAAACTTTATACATAGTTTTTTCTGTATTGATAGGAAAAAATCTATTTTAGAAAATTCCAAAGTCTAAAATTCTGCCTCTTAAACCACATGTTATGAGGTCCATATTTGCCTTTAAAGTCTGAATCAATCTATATAATTGTTTCTAGATTCAGGAGAGTTTTGAATTTTTCTTTATGCTTCAGTATAATGAAAGGGAAAGGATTATATAGGAAGTTTTAGTTTGTCTTAGATAATTCATACATTAAAACTTACTATAGTTTTTAGTGTCATATTAGTCATTGAATAATTCCTGTAATGTTCGTGAAGATATACTCTCTAAAAATGCTAATTTTTCTTCTTTTCTCACCCCCGCCCCCGGCCCCCAGCCATCTGTTGAATCTTCAAGTCCAGGTAAGTATTTTCTATATTTTTTATAATTTCTATTTGACTAATATTTGTCCTGTTAGTTGCATAAAAGTTAGAAGAGTTAGACTGTCATCTGACTTGCTTTTCTTCTGAATGCTTCTTTTCTCTGGGGAAAAAGAAATGGATGAAATGTTTGACTGCCCATGAAAGTACAGGTGAGGCTGCTATGAGTTCATCGTCATGACTATTTTGGTGTTATTTCTTTTTTTTTTAAATGAATTGCCATATGTATTTCTTAAAGTTTTAAATTATTTGACTTAAAGTATATATGAAGTATATTTTTTAAACAGGAATCAGTTAGCTTAGAAATATTTGCTTGTGTAGGAAATTCAAAGTATTTTATCTGAGGAAAAAAATTGTTAATGCATTTACAGAGGGAGGGAAAAATAAAGTAAGCAAAAGATTCAACAAGTGAATATTTAATGTTGTAAATTAAGGAAGTTATTCTTAGATTTATAGGATCAAGTTTTATCCTCTGACCATACATCTAGGATTTTTGTGTTCTTTCTCAAAACAGTGCAGAATCATTTCTTCCAAACTTGGGAGATTGCAAACTTGTGATCATTGGACCAAATCTGGGTCACAAATATTTTTTGTTTGATTGCTGTAGTGATCTTTAAAAAATAGAATATTTTATATAAAATCTGGATTTAGGGTTCTCAGTATCAATTGCAGAATCTGCACTACTGGGTACAGCATTCCTACATGGTAATAATTCATTAGAATTAAATAGCAGTAAAGAACGAGTCAGGTACTAGTAGTCTCTTGGCCTCAGCGTCCAGTGACTTTACGAGAAGAGATAAGACTGCCTTCTGCGTGTGGGGTATGCGGGTTAAGGAGCAGCCCAACATAGAAGAGTGAGAAAGGGAGCCTTCTGAGCCAGGGTAACATTTTATTTGACAACATCTCACATATCGAATATTTAGATATATTCCACATTACTGAATTTTCCAGATTATCGAAGCAATCATCTTTCTGTGTTTTGAGTTTTAGGAAAAAAGCTTTTTAAAAATGCTTAACATAAGCCTTTTTTCATGGTTCAGGGTCTTTTTCATGAACACAAATCATTGTACTCTGTGAGGGTTGGACAAAATCACCTCCACATCTTTTTTAAATGATTAGTGTACTCAATTGATAGTTCATTTTGTCTTCTTTATTTCAGTAGAAAATATTCTTTCTGATATGTTTGGGAGTAAAGTACATTAAACTTTGTGACATTTCTGAAACTCAGGGATTTTTTTTTTAACTTCCTGGTTTATAAAATATTCTGGATGGTTGAGGTTAGAAGTAATCTGACCTCAGAAAAGTGCTAGATTGTCATATACTTTTTAGGCCATTGAATTGTTTCCAGCTTTTTTTCTTTCAAACACAGAAAACATTTTCATTGAAAAAATAGATTCTAGGTGTTATACTGAGTTTTAGTTATTTTTTATGAATTTTTGAGGCATTCGTCAGGTAATACATGGATATATAAAAATAATCACTCTAAAAGCAGTATGAATAAATGACTTTCTCGGTTTTCATTGCATTTGAGTCAGCCTAGGCTGAACTGGAAAAATAGTGGTGTTGGAAGAATACAAAATCTTTAATAGCCTTTGCGGCTTGTTGAATACTTATATATATAGATTGAATATTTATATTTTTTTAGATTGTTTTCAGACTGAGGAAGATCTTTTGAGTTAACATTTGTATTATCAGACTTTCGCCCAAGGTAATATTTATTATTCCTATAAATAGTGCTAGTTATAGACAGTTACAAAAATTGGTGGAAACAATTAGGAATAAAGGCTTCATGTAAAAAAAAAAAAAAAAAAAAACTTTTGTCTACTGGTACAAGGCTGTGTCCTTGGTAGCATCTGTACTTTGGAATCAATGCTAGAAGTAATAGTCACATGATCACGTGAATTGGTTTGTCTATAGACTCCACCAGTGTAAACCAAAGTGGAGGCACAATATAAGGCTTTACTGTAAGACTAGTAGCCATTAGAGGTGAAGATAAGGGAGGGGAAGATAATTTAAAGAGTGACTAAGTGAGTGAATGTGATATAAGCTGAATTTATCTTTCAGTCTGTGAAAAGATATAACATACCTTTTAGTAATTCTGTAGTAGGCTGTGATTTTATGACAAAGCAGTGGTATTTTCCTCAACTCTGAGCAAAATATATTTATTTTGCTCCTTACCCGTAATCATTTTCTATCGAGAATTTTTTTCCCTAGGAGACCTAACAATGGGCCTAGCAAGTGACAGGAATAATAGGAAGGTTAGTTGGTCCTAAAGAACAAGGTAAAAAGAAGTCAGATAAAACAAAGAGGTCAAATTAAGGCAAGAAAAAAAATTGAAATTGAAAATTTGTAGAAAAAAGTGTAGTGTGTATGTTGGGAAAGGAATTGTAGTGAGAAGGGGAAAAAGTTCACCTCCACTTTGTTGTTTGATGTAGTAAGGAAGTGAAGTGTAACTCTTCACATACAATTGGCTTTGCAAATAATGAACAAAAAATGGGGACTTCAAGTAAGTCATACGACACTCATGATTTGATGGTGTACTCCTATGAGCTTGAATTTTTTTGTAGTTAATAGAGTAGTTTGTAGTTAACGATAAGTTCTTAAGGAATTAAACATAATTATTTTTGACAATACCTACATCCAATAAGAATTATATTCTGATTGGGGTAATACAAAGAGATTTGTGAGGGTTTTTTTTAGGGTTTCTCTGTCTGTAAGAGAGAAGAAAAGTATTCCATCATCTGCAGGAATACATAGTTACTGGCTACTAGGTATCTCAGGAGATTCCTGGGTGAACTGAAAAGTTCCAGGAGAGTTTTTCATTGAAAACTCAGGAGAGATAACAACTGGCACAAAAAAACTGCAACTAAATTAGTGGTTCTCAGATTGTGCTCCCGTGGAACCCTGTGTCCATTCCCTCAAGCAGCACTAAGATGTTCTACTAAAATTTTGCCAAGCTTAATTTCTGGAAGAAATTAAGATAGTATGCTTTTCTAAATGTTTTTATTTTGTTAGTCATTCTAAAACATTGATAGATGTTGCTAACTCATTTTTACTATAATCTAGTATAAGTTGATATCTGATTTGGCAAATAATTATTTAATTATTTTATATTTTTTTACGCTTCTCAAAGGGCACAATGACTTCTAAGTGCTTTGCCATCTAACCTGGCTTGCAGTTCGCTCATCTTAGTAAACAGGCTTTCTCCTTAAGTATTCTTTGAAGCAGGATATTTACATGAATTACGGGAAGTTTGGAGTGCAGTTAAAGGGTAGGTGTTGGAATTAGCATACCCAGGATTCAAATTCCATCTTTGCCATCTACTGGCTCTGTGGATTTAGACATGCTACTTAAACTCTTTAAGCCCTCCCTGAGTCTTGCTTTTGTTTTTTTCTCTTTAAATGGGTGATAATACCTACTTCACAGGATTGTTTGAGCATTAATTGAGGTAATGTACGTGAAGTGCTTGTGCATACTATCTGGCACATAATAACTACTCAAAAAATGGTTCTTACTCTAAAACTTGTGGGAAGTGACTGAAGAATCCTGTCCCTTTTCATAATTGTCAGGTTTTCAGGAAATTGGCCTCTATATCCCTTTGTTTTACTTACGTAACAGTTCACTTCAAAAGCATAAATTCAATTATATAATTTACTAATAACCCACCTTTTTTGTTTTCTTTATATTTACAAATGCCAACTAGAAGTGTAATTATTCTTTTACTGCGTATATTGATGTAAAAACCCTTTTGTGACATTTAAGTGTTCTTTTGCTGGAGTGTAATGAAAGGACAGGTTCATCTAGTAATATATAACCTTCCACAGCTTAAACTGATAAAAAATTGCTAATTAATTTTTTTAATGTTAAGTATTCATTTGTTTATTAGTAAACAGTGCTTTTGCAAGTTTAAGTTTAGGTTCGATGATAAGTCAAATGTGGGGATATTTTATAGAATATATATGCCCAGCCTTTACAGTCTACTATTACAAAGTTTGACCCTATTTATTGAGTCCAGCAATATTCCTCAACCACCAAGCTAAAAATAGATTAGCTTACTCATCAGTTACCCACTAGATTATTTTAATGCCTTTGATAAGAGTTCTGTATGCAATTTTAATAAATTTTGCTTTTATACTCTTTGAGTTATTTAAGATCAAAATCAGCTAGGTCAAGGACAGCTAATCAAATATTAGATGTATTTTCAAAGAAGTGCTAATGGAAGAATAATATTTGAGTGCAGCTAAACTGACTGTATTCAGATAACTATACCAGTCATCCCTCGGTATCTGTGGGCCTCCCATGGATACCAAAATTGTGGATGCTCCAGTCCCTGGTATAAGATAGTGTAGTATTTGCATGTAACCTATGCACATCATCCTGTATACTTTAAATCATCTCTGGGTTACTTATAATAACTAATACAATGTAAACACTATGTAAGTAGATGTTATACTTTATTGTTTGGGGAATAATGACAAGGAAAAATGTCCATACATGTTCAGTAGAGATGTAGGTTTTTTTCTGTATATTTTTGATAGTGGTTGGTTTAATCCACAAATGCAGAACCCACGGATATGGAGGACCAACTTATATTCTTTTCAGGGGTCAGAGGGATTCATACTTATTGGGTCTATCAAACATTAAGCAAATGGTTAAGAATTATGATTTTTCCCCATATAAAAAGATTATTCTTACTTGATATGCCCATTTATTCTTTACAACTTAAATTTCACAGTTACAAAATCACAACACACTTTTTTGAAACAGGGTCTCACTTCATTGCCTGGGCTAAAGTACAGCAGCATCATAGCTCACTACAGCCTCCAATTTCTATACTCAAATGATCCTCCTGTCTCAGCCTCCTGAGTAGCTGGGACTACAGGAACACACCACCACTCTTGGCTGATTTTTTAAAAAATTTTTTGTAGATACGGGTCTTGCTGTTGTCCAGGCTGGTCTCAAACTCCTGACCTCAAGCTGATCCTCCCACCTTGACTTCCCAAAGTGCTAGGGTTATAGGTGTGAGTCACCGCACCCAGCCAACACTCTTGTTTATAAACATTTTTCTCTTAGTTTTGCAGTTGTAACTATGAATATATAGGGGTGAGACAGGGCAAAAAATAATCTTTTTGAAGAACTTTTTAATGGTGATGAGTAGGGGCAAGACTTTTTAAAAATAATAAATAATACTTGCAATGCATAGCTTTTTCCTGGTAGTTTTGACTTTTATCCAGCTTCAAATAAATACAGCATATACACTAAACTAATACTAATAAGATACACTTAATTTGGTTTACCAAACTTTTTGAAATATTCTTTACCAGGGGGTTCAGCAACATCAGATGACCATGAATTTGATCCATCAGCTGACATGCTGGTTCATGATTTTGATGATGAACGAACATTAGAAGAGGAAGAAATGATGGAAGGAGAAACAAACTTCAGTTCTGAAATAGAGGATCTTGCAAGGGTAAATAACATTAAGAGCTAGGGGATGAAGTGGTTATTACTTTTTTGTGAAGAGAGGAAACATTTGAAATTTAGGATCTCTTTGTTTTTTGGGGAAACTTGTTTTATATCTAGTCCATACTGAAAAATTCTACGTGACCATAGGTGGGATGTTTAAGGTTTGAAGTGAAAGGCATTTTAAAAAAAAACAAAAAATAAAAAACTTTATTATGTGACATAATAGAATTCAGGTAGTAACTTTGGTAAAACACCCAAACATCTGGGTCAAAAATGGACTGTGAAGGGATTCTAAATTTACTCTCACATACCTTCTGTTGTTCCACAATTGCTGCACCTTTTATTTACTCCCCTTCAGAGGGAAGAATGTCTTGAGTTGTCATCATTTTCCTCACTTCCCATTTCCCATTCCCATTTAAAGTGCTCTAAATTATCTCTGCCTCTTCCCATAATGATGACCAGTGACTTTCATTATATCCATTGTTGTGTTCACTTTTCTCTCTCCACTTTACTTTTTTCTCAGTGGTATTCAATGCAGTTTACCACTCCTTTCATTTACTTGAATTCTGGAGTACCCCACTGTCCAATTTTTCCTTTCTTTTTGTTCCTATTCGGTATCCTTCACCAAGTCTTCTCCCTTTACCCAAGGTTTAAATGTTGGCATTTCCCAATTCTCAGTTTCGGACCTTCTTTTTTTTTCTCTCCTACCTCTGTCTAGATTAGTGCTTCTCAAAATGTAGTATGAAGGTCAGCTGCATTAGAATCACCCATGTACTTTACAAAGCAAATTCTTCTGCCTCTCTACAGGCATACTGAATCAGAGTATCTGGGGGTGGGGTTCACCACCCCCAGATACACCAAATTTGACAATTATACTAAGCTGTGTGATCTGATCTATTCTCATGGTGTCTGTGTGCTCAGTATTCCTTAGTTTATATTTCTAGCATTAACTTATTCACTATCTCTAGTTTTGTTTATCTACCTTGACATTTCTGTGCAGATGTCTCAACAGACATCTGTAAATTTTAAATTTCCAAAATAGAACTATTGACTGTTGTTCTCCCTCTACTTGTTCCTTTCGTGTTTTCTCTGTCAGTAAAAAAATGGTACTACTGTTGCCTAAGTTAGAAACCAGGGAGTGATCTTCCTTCATTCCCAATATCCAATTCCTAAATAAGCCTGTCATTTCTATCCACAAAAATGTGTCTTTTCTGTTCCATCTCTGCCTAGGTTGACATCATTTCTAGCCTAGACTATTGCAGTGGTTTCCTAACTGGTTTCCCCATTTCCTCCTTTACCGTCTTTCTCCTGATATTTCCACCCAGCAGCCGTGATGATCTTTTCGAAATATAAATCAGTTTATATCAACATCCTGGCTTCCTGTCACCTCCAAAGAAAATCCAGACTCCTTAACCTGGCCAGCAAGTCCACCTGCATGATACAGCCTCTCGTCCATGTATCGCACTGCCCATTATGCTGTGCTATAGTCATACTACTAGCTGCTTTTGTTCTTGAGCTAGTTTCTTCTTGCCTCACAGCTTTTCAGCTCCTTCTCACTCTGGTGTGTCCTTCCCAAGGTTGGCTCCTTATCCTCTGGGTTGGGTATTGCCTTCTCAGACTGGCCTTTCCTGCCCCCTAATTAGCTTTTTTAAACCGCTGTATCCTCTTGAATGCTTTCTTTATACCTAAACAATTTGTAATTATATGTTTGTTTAATTTATCTCTATCCTTCATTGGTTTGTTTAATTTATCTCTGTGCTCCATTGGTGTCATGAGGGGAGGGACCATGACTGTTTTATTTACTAAAATATTTTATAGTACCTAGCGAGAGTGGTCACTCAAAAAAAGTATCGAATGAATGAATGGATAAATCAGTCTGTCATGTGCTAATAAAATTTATTATGCATATGATCTGCTATACTTGATAAAAAGAATATAAGAAATAAGACATAGTGCTAGCTTTTAAGAATTTGGAATATATAGTATTATGGAAAGTGAATGCTGATACTTCTATTGTAATAAAAACTAGTCTGTGTTTCAGAATTGTACTTTGGAACTTTTTAAAGTATACATTTAAAGAACTTGAGAAGGAGTCCTATTACTATTTATACACATCTTGTCATTTTGGATCATTTAGTGATTAGAGCTGGCTTAATTCACAACTCCTAAACAATCTAATATTTTATTATTTTGAGCCAGAGAATAGACTTGGTCTTAGTGGCAAAGATATATATTGGTTATCACAAAAGCTTTTCAAGAATGGATTAAAAAGCACACAAAGAGCTTGGGAATCAGATTATTCTTTTTTAAAAGTGAGAGGCTGGGAAACTATTCAAAAGACAGGGATAATTTGCTTGGATGATTCAGAACTTAGATGAGCATCAAGGAAAAAATTGATTTAGCAGTTAATCACAGTCACTTCCTATATTTGTGAAGTGGGAAGGCAATTATTTTCAGTTATTTGCTTACATTTACAGAAACTTCTATCACTTTCAATGTATTTTCTGCTTCTGAATAAACTATCCATGGGATAAAAGGTAAAGGAGGAAAGTCTTATATTTTTCCTCTTATCATATTCTATATTAATGCAGATACTAATTAGCAAGAGGAAATAATTAAGTACAGTTTGTAATAGGTTATAAGGTAGAATGATGGTTATTTTCTTCTATTTCAGAAAATGGGCTGTTACATTTAATTAGTATAAAATTACTAATGGGCTTTGCTAGACTTTCAGGCATGTCATTGCCTTTTCCTGTTTCTCTCTCCTTTCTTCCACCCCCTTCCTCAGTCCCTGGTAGCCACCCCCAAAAAAATTTCCTTTTGAATTTGCTTCCTTAGGAAATAGTAATTAGAATTATTTATGGAGAATAGAGAAAGGAAGAAAAAGACAATGGAACCAGTCCTTTATTATCCTTTCAGCCAGTCTATGCTTTCTCAGTTTTTTCTCTAATTTCTCCCAGAAACAGCTACAGCTTAGGTTTAAGTAGCACATAATCAGTAATGCCTTCATCTATAACCTGAAGCTAAGTTAAGTTTAGGGCCAATATATTGGATTTATTGTACTTACAAACTCTTTAGGTGTGAAGCAAACCAAACTGGGTTTTGCTTTTATTAACATAGTGAACAAGATTTTGTCATGTTGATTACTGGCTTGCTTTTATAGAAGCAAAATATTAGTTATGTCAGGAATTGGTAAAGTGTTTTTCACCTGGCATTTTGATTGCATGAAATGTATTTTTGATGTTAATTGTGGCAAAATTCTGACAGTAAATTCTTTTAGGAGTTATCAATAACTGCATTGCATGTGTTCATTCAATTTGAATTCTAAAATCTTCAGTGAAAACTTTTGATAGAAGCTTTGATGTATATTGTTACATTTTCATGCATTTTTCTTGTCAATATAAAATGTATTGTAATTATATAAGTTTGGCATTTAAATGTTTTAATAGAATCAGATATATAGGTTAGAATTTATTGTGGTGATCTTAGAAAGGGTGTCAAAATCATTCCCGTAGTAAATAAACTTTTGTTTGCTATAATTAACAGTACTTAAGTTTAACTGTTTTCCAAATGCACTCTGAAAACTCAGAGGCTCTGAATGGCACAGTTCTAGCCATCCATTTGGGAGAAGAAAGATCAGGATCATGGTATCTTTTTGTTTTTATTTAAAAGAGCTAGAGTCTTGCTCTGTTCCCCAGTTCAGAGTTCAGTGGCAGTGGTGTAATCGTAGCTCACTGTAACCTGAAACTCCTGAGCTCAAGCAATCCTTCTACCTCAGCCTTTTGAGTAGCTAGGACTATAGGTGCACACCACCACACCAGGCTAGTTTTTTAAATGTTTTTGTGGATATGGGGTCTTGCTGTGTTGCCCAGGCTGGCCTTAAGTTCCTGGCCACAAGTGATCCTCTTGCTTCAGCCTCCCAAAGCACTAAGATTTTAGGTGTGACCCACTGTGCACAGCTGGAATGTATTTAAATATATTTTAGAAAAACCACACTATTACATTATCAATACTTAATATACACTCCAAAGTGCTAGACATATTTCATCCAGAGAATAAAGATTAAAATGTAAAAGATTGAGATCTTTTCTGAAGTATACATACAACATGAATTATATAGATACAAAAGAAACCTCAGTGTGGGGATTATAACAAATGTGTTCACTCCCCCCATCCCTTCATAGTTTATCTTCTAGTCAAGCCCCAACCCCAAGAGGTTGGTTACCTTAGGAACCATCTCCCTAGTCCAATCTGGATATGGTCCCTTAGGCCTTCCTGGCTCGAAGTCAGCCTCTTTCCTTTTTCTCCCCTCTTGATTAGCATTTATTGGTAAGTCAGTTTTAGTACAGCAGATATAAGAGGAGTGCTCTGTATATCTACCACATGGCCCTGACTTGAAGGCCAGCATCTGCTGTCACACTCAGTCAGTGCTTAATGACACTTTCTGATGTGAGGGCGAAGGAACCACCTCTTCTGCAGCTAGGAAATGGATGCCACTCCAACCTTATGAAACTATTGTCTGTTAGTGTTTGTTAACTTTACCCTGTTGTCTTGAAATTAGGACATACTTAATTTCATATGTTTTTATCTTTTAAAAAGTCTACTTTTTCACCTCCAGCCAGTCTCCCTTTAGCTTATGCAGACATGATTGCCCCTTTTTTTGTTACAGTACTTAGACAGCTAATTTCTTAAAGCACAATCTGCAATATAGTGCACATTCCTGTATTATTATTCATCTTCTACTGTACCCATTTTCCTTATTCCTCATAGTCTGTCAGCCCAGCACATCTTATTTCACACTACAACAGGATGTTGTATACTTAATCTAAAGGTAGGTTTCGAGGAAGGCAGTATGTATGCATATGTACCTAAAGGGCACTGTAATGTGGTGAATCAGACTGCCTGGGTTCCTAATTCAGCGGTACTACTAATTTTAGCATGTGACTTTGGATACATTACTTAACATTGTTAATCTTCAGTAGTTAAGGCATTTAGCTAATGTCTGGCACATAATAATCACTAAATAAATCTTAGTAGTTATATGATTTATAAGATTCTCAAAGAGGTCTGTACTCTACAACTGTGAAAACCTACAACTGGACCCATAATTTTCTCTTTGTGCTCCTTTATTTGTGTACTGTTAACACTTACGTGAATTGAAATACAAGACTGTGCCACTTTATTGTGATGTTTCAATTTAAGTTGAAGAAAACCCCTTAGTACCTGGTAGAATGCAGACTTTTGATAATACAAACTAATGAGAGATTCTCTGGAACAGGTGACTGACAGCTCCTAATATAATAATGTACCGTTGACCAAGTTTTACTCATCCTTAAGGCTTTTTTTAGAAGGAAAGAACAGAATATTTGCTTTAGGGATATCAGTACTATTTATAGCATCAGAATTTGGGGGTGCAAAGACAGAAATCTATGATGAACTAGCTTAGACAAAATGAAGGCTCATGGAATTTTATTAAGGGAGGAATATATCTAGTCCTCAGGGACTCAATTGCCACCAGAATATTTTTCTACATGGCTGGCTTCTTTCGTAAGACCAGCATTTTTCATATAATGCTATTATTTCCTTGGTCTCCCACATTTACTGCTTGGGACAGTCTGTCTTTCTTTCTTTAGCTTGGTTGATAAAATTCCAGAAACAAACCACAGACAAGCTTAGGTCATGTGCCCATTCTAAACCTATGGCCAGAGAATGCACTGATCCCAGTTGCGTTAGAAACTACGGTCCAGAAAGTGAGCTTTCAGTCAAAATAGATGCTTAGAATGGAGGAAAGAACATTTCCTAGGAGAAGATGAGTGCAGAAGTAGAAGAAAGTAGGAAAGCATTGGGGAGCAGATTAACAATAAATAATACTTACATGGTACTTGTTTATTCTTGCTAAATCTTTAAATACTTCAGTTAGCACAAAGTAGGGACACAATAAATGCTACTTCAATTTGAAACAGAATTCCTCAGCAAAATTGATTCTGGTTTTTATTCTAGCTGTAGCTTAGTGTTTGCTACAAGATCTTCACTTTATGCCTTAGATCAAATATGATATCTTTCATACCACTGTCAAGCTCCAACTTGTATTCTTAGTGGTAATGATTGTTTTTTCCTTGCTGCTTACTAACTTGATATTGGGTGACAGGTTAAGTTACGAGTTTGATACCTAATAATATTAAGCAAGCATTTTGATGGAATGGGCAAGAGTATTTTGTTTACACATGATAGAACTCATCTAAAAATAACTGACTAAAAAGAAACCTTATTAGAAGTTACATGAATGTGTAATTGGGTCCAAGGAATGTATGGAAGCAGGGCTTAAGCATCACTATAACCTCCATCACTCCTAACCCCTGGTAAAATTTTAGTGATTTCTTCTGCAGGATTTCTTCAGTTTTTTTCTTTCCCACAACTACTAATTTAATTGAGGTTCTGATCATACTACAGGTGAATGTGTAGTGAATGATAACAGTAGATTCCTACCTAGCTCAGTCTCCTTGGCAAACCAAATCTCTCCCTACCTAAGTTCATGTTGAACATTTTATTGTGTGTATAATTTCCCCCAAGCCCTCCCATAGTGTTAATAACTGTTCAGAAATACTCTTAAATTCAGTCAAAAGTAGAGTATAGCATATCTCTTTAGAAACTAGGTAAAACTAGACAAAGGTGGTAAAAATACCAACTCTGACTTTCAGTAATCTATAGTTGATCTTTCAGTAATCAATCGATGGCCTTCTCAAATGCTATTTTTTTTCATTACTACAGATAGTATGTCTGCTCTAATCAGAGTGACCTGATTATTCATTTTTGTTTCTATACCTGTACATTTGTCATTTCCTCTGACTTGAATGGCTTTTCTCCATCTGTGCCAGTTCTGCTGTTTTTTTTCTAATTTAAGCATTTCTCTTCTGAAGGCACTGTGATCAGGCCACTTTTGAGTCTCGCTCTTCTCTGCTTAGTCAATATTGGAAGTGTTGCTGAATTTTTCTTTGAGAAATGAATTTTTATAAAGTGAGTCATACTTCTCTGTGTCTCCAAGAGGGAAAAATCTTGATCTAACTATGGGTATCAGACATTCTACCTTCTTGATAATGGTTTAAAAAAAAATCCTTTTCATGCAGCTAATATGTCACCTATCCTTTTGACAGATAATTGAGCTAGATGTCATATGATAAGTATATCATATATCACATGATAAGCTTTATTAAAGATAATATTCAAACTTTATTACCTTCCACTGGAAAGGCTGCTTTGCAGGTATCTTCTCCTAGACCTGTGAGATAAATGTTTCTCAAGGTGGTCCCGTACCAGCAGCATCAGCATCACCTGCGACTTTTTTAAAATGCAGGTTCTTACATCAGAAACTCTGGAGTGAGGCCCAGCAGCCTGTATTAATACGCTCTCTAGGTGATTTTAATACCCTTGAATAAGACAGACCAATGGTAGAGAGCCTAAGGGCATTTATTTGATTTATAATCTACCTCTTAGAGTGAAACCAAGTGCCATCAGAAGACAAGTTCAAAATAGAGTGCTGCCATTTAATTGGATGTGTGGCCTCAAAGTATCAGTTAACACAATTGTAAAAATTAGAGGTAGTAGTAACACGTATTTAGAATAGTTTTGAGGATGAAATAAATACGAAATAAGAAAATGAATTCTTAAGGCTTATGTAAATGTTGCAAGCTGTTAGGCTAAAGTGCTTTTCCTGTTTGGGCCCTTGTTTATTCTTAGTGACTTTATTTTTTTTTATTTTATTTTTTTGAGACAGAGTCTCACTCTGTCACCCTGTGTGGGGTGTCGTGGTGTCAGCCTAGCTCACAGCAACCTCAAACTTCTGGACACAAGTGATCCTCCTGCCTCAGCCTTCCAAGTAGCTGGGACTACAGGTGCTCGCCACCACGCCCAGCTACATACTAGTGACTTTAGTGGCTCTTTTTCACAGCAATGAGTTCATTTGCTAAACCTACTTCTGATTTGGGATGTAGGATGTGAGCTTAAGGACAGTTATATGTGCTGGGATTAAGAGGTCTAGGAATTATAATAAAATCTGTATCAGTGCATGATGTTTCTTTCTGCTTGGTTTCCTTATTTGCAAATAAAGGCAGCAAACACTCCATCTGTTACTTATAAAGATCTAATGAGATCTTGTCATGTTTTGACTCTGCTTTCATTCTTAAGAGAAAAAGAGACAGTGAAAGCAAAAGGCCTGGCATGTAGAAGACACTTTATGGCAGCTATTTGTTATTCTTGTGTATTAATATAAAAGCAGCCTTTTCTGTATCTTTCTCTTATTCTACTTCTATCTTAAAAAGATTTTCTGATAGAAATAGGAAGAAAATGTTATTCTGCACTTCTATTTCACATTGTAAATGGAATGTGAGGTTCTGATTCAGTTCTTAAGTACTGACTCCTTCAATCCCAAATATCAGTGTCTTGTACCAGGTCCTTGGTACATGGAACAGATCTGCATGGATCAGATCCTTGAATACCTAAAGCACTCTTGTACTTTGAGAACCACGGTATAGGAACTGTCAGTTAAGTGTGCCAGCTGGTCATTCAGCTCGAGTGGCAATACCTTGCCTAATATGGTTACCACTTTTCAGATTGTAGCTTCTGCAAATTATTAGCGCTCTCAGAATTGATTTCCCTTTCAGAAATAGATTCACAAACTCATTTGTAACCAGAATATTCATTTACAATGTGAAATAGAAGTATAGAAAGACATTTTCTTCCTATTTCTTTCTATAAGAAAAGCTCCAGATTACAATCATTAGATTGCTTCTCGTGCGTGGATTCTGAGTGATGGGGGTTCATTTTATGATCTAAGTGATAGTGCCATCAGGTTATGTGATCCAGTCTGATTAATCCTTCTGCACTGTTGCAGTGTGTTTCACACATGAGCTAGACTTATTTCTGAATAAATCAGACTGCTGGAGAAATAGAAAACATGTTTTATTTTATGATTACCATTTTTCTAGCTTCTAAAGTGACTCTTTTCTGACTGTTTTGCTTCAGAGTGTATGTGTATATATGTTCAGATGATTTAGGTTAAATTTTCTTTTTATAATCAGAATTCTATTGTGTTTCCCTGATCCTTTACATCACTTATTTACTGATACGAGAGTACCTTCTATAGAAAGCTGATTTCATTTCACTGCATAATGGATATTTCTTCATTTCATCCACAGAGGGTATTTTTTTTTTTTTTTAGGGCTTGAGGGAGATCTGTGGCTAAGGCACCATGGTACACTGATAAGAGTGTGGGATTTTGAAGTTAGACTGTTTAAATCTGGCTCTACTACTTGTAACTTGTGTGATTTTTGAAGAAATTGTTTAATCTGTCAGCCTTCATTTCCTCATCTACAAAATGGAGATAATATAACAATTCTGTATGATAGTAAGGATTACATGAGATGATTTTATATGTAAATAGAGATAACCATAGAAAAGAATATGTGGCTAATGTAATCCTATATCATTCTTTTATATATCATCGCTGTTTTTCTTTGAATGTGTTTGGGCTGGGTTATGAATTTCTTCTCCCCTTCTGGGTTTGTTAACTTAGTTTACAGTCTGTTTTCTAATTATTCTTTTTCTACCCCCAAATTAAGTATGGTTCTCTTACTAAGTGTGGACATCCATGTGTACTGTCAGTGTACATATGCTGAATTGATTGCAAAAAGACCAGTTTGAGACCAATGTCGCTTTTTAATTATACTTAAAAGATTCTGTTAGCAACTAGAGTTGTTTAGTTTTATAGAGATACTTAAAAGACTAGGATATTCCTAGGTCTCAGAAATATTTTCAGTTTCACTTTTTATGATTTGAGAATTCTTGATATAGTTCTTAGAGTACTTTTTTTTAATATAAAATACATACTCTACAGATTTGTGAATTATAGCTTAGGAATTTGAAAATCCACTGATTCAGAAATTAACTTTTATTTTGCTTTATTTAGGAAGGCGACATGCCAATTCATGAACTGCTCAGCCTTTATGGTTATAATAGTTCTGTTCAACTACCTGAAGAAGATGATGAAGAGGAAGAAGAAGAGGAAGAAGGTGAAGATGATGAAGATGCTGATAATGATGACAACAGTGGCTGTAGTGGGGAAAATAAAGTAAGTTTATATACATATATGTTTAAGATTGTTGTCTTCATTCTTATTGAAGTTAAAATTTCTTAATACATTAATTTTTATTACTTATTTTTATAATCTTTACTGTTTCTGATTTTAAAAGTAACAAATTTAGATGTTAAAAATCAAGATATTATAGAAATATGTAATATAAAAGTTGGAAATCCCCTCCTGAGAGGTAATAGTTTGGTCTCTGTCATTCCAGCTTTCTTTGTTTTCAGTGCTTATTCTAAATAATTTATACCAGCTTTTTAAAAAAATATTATTGCTTTTAAATAATAAAGGCTAATTGGCAGTTATGTATTTATTTTTATTTTATTTTGAAATAACGTTAGATTTATGGAAGAGGTTTAAAGATAATGTAGAAAGTTCCTCTATATTTTTCACCCAACTTCCCCTATTGTTAACATCATGTAAGCATAGTATATTTACCAAAACTAAGAAATCAACACTGGTACAATACTTTCAACTCTACTATAGACAGTTCAGATTTTACCAGTTTTTCCACTGGTATACTTTTTCCTGTTCAGAGGCCAACCCAGAATACCACGTTACATTTAGTGTATTCATTTTAGTCTTCTGGTTATATTTTGAACAAAATTTGAACACTACGACCTTTCATCTGCAACAGTTTTCTTTACATCTTAAAGAAAATTAATTTATTATTGTACAGGAAGAGAATATAAAGGATTCATCAGGTCAGGAGGATGAAACTCAGTCTTCCAATGATGATCCATCACAATCTGTTGCTTCTCAAGATGCCCAAGAAATAATCCGTCCACGTCGATGTAAATATTTTGATACAAGTAAGTATTATTGGTTGCTGTAATTTGAATATAATTTTTATTGTTCTATATATTACCTAAAATGCTGATTTTTTCCACTGATCTTTCGAATTTGTTTACTCTGAAATCTCTTTCAATAGTAAATGGATTTTTTGGTAGATTATTAGTTTAGCAATGCCAGGGTCCTGTCGCCAGTGAACACACTGCGGTAATTGTTGTATCATGTACTACTGACTTTGTGTGTTTTTTGTATTTTCCCTGCCTGTTTTAAATGTTTGTTTCATGGTCATCTTTTTTATTTCTCATAGTCCTTCCCTTAGCTTTCATTTTCTACTTTCTTTGGTTCTTAGCCTTCTTTAGGTATGTTCATAAGCATTGCTTTCTTTAGTCAGCAGCTCCCAGTTCTAAAGAAGTGGTTGATTCTTGAGGTAGGAATACATCATGCTTAGAAGGACCTCTCCTCATTTTTCTTAAGTTATGATCTAGTGAGAGATGGCCAGTTGTCAGGACAACATTTAATGTATGTATTTTAAATATTTGCATGTTTCACCTGCTCCACCATGTTTCATTCTAAGCACAAATTGTTACTCTAGAACACAGCTCTTTGGTAAGAACAAGTCAACTACCAGTGTTATTAGTTTAAATTTGTGGTCTAAATTTCCATACTTAAAAAAAAGAAAGAAAAACACTTGAAAAATAGCCTCTTACGGAATATGTAGTAAAGTAATAACTGATTAAACGTGACTCTTGCTTTGTATGAATGATTTGTTATACATTTAGTTTAGAAGTGGATATAGTACTTCTAACAATAATTTTTGTATGATAATTGAGTTTTGATTAAAGATCTGGTTCAAAGGAAAAATGTATTGGTGTAAGGAGAGATTAGTTACTCTCTAACACAAGTAATTTTGTTAATTTTAAGTTTGGAGGAAATGTTGTGATATTTTTTCCTTTAGCTAAACAAAGAGCAGATCCATTGGCAAAGTTTGCTTAAGAGTGGGATGCCAAGTGGCTCTTCTGCCTCTTGAAACAATATTTATTTCATACTTCCAATCTGGTATTTTGTTTGTTATATACGCATGGAAGCTATACATATGCCACCTATCTTAGCTTTCCCATAGGAAGAATTGGTTTCTAGATGTAATGTCCTTTTCAAGTTTATGTGTCATTTTAGATTTGAGAAGAATGCTAACAATCTAATAGGTTTTAGAATTCCCACTCCTTTATGTAAATACATTCTCGTTCCAAAGTATAAACAAACAACAGCTTGCCTGCTCTGAATAAAATGGAGGTTGGGGACAATGGAGGTCTTCATACATACACTCCCTTCACATGCTTCTCCTAAAGTGGTGCTACAAAATTCCTAGTGTTCTGAGGACCACTGTTTGGTAAACCACTGTTTTGTCCAAACTCTCATTTTGTAAGTGAAGAAATAGAGATCATGTAATTTATTCTGTCACTAGGTTGTTGGTAGCAGAATGAGGATTAGACTCTAAATGAATTTTTTTCTAAAGTTTTTGTAGGAACTCATTTCATGAGAATGCAGTTGCCTAGGTTTATGGGTTTTTTTCATACTGGTTTCTGGTGTTTTTTGGGTTTTCAGTTTTTTTTTTAGTGGTAGGGTATTGATTATTTGATTAGAAATATTTTGGCCTAACTCATTGGATACCTTTGGGTATATCCAAATATTTAAAGTAGATATAATACACAGGCATATAGATGTGGGTAGGATAAGCAATTATTTTATAGTATTGGTGTCTTATTTATTCTAGATAGTGAAATAGAAGAAGAATCAGAAGAAGATGAAGATTATATTCCATCAGAAGACTGGAAAAAGGTAGTTAGAATGATATTTTCCCCCAAACTTAGATAAATTCATATTTAAAAAGCCGAGTGTAATTATTCTTTTACTGTGTATATTGATGAAGTTGATGTAAACCCTTGTGTGATATTTAAGTGTTTGGTAAATGTTCAAACATCTGGATGAGAGATATCTTTTTATTTTTCTATAAAATGAAATGATAGTATGGAAAAAATTAGACTTTGTCGAGAAAGTCAGTAGTCAAACTAAGATTAGAAATCTACATCTGATCTAGTCCTAGACTAGTGCTGAATTAAGCTTTTGTTACCC
>NW_012150030.1:653361-720662 GCF_000956105.1 Propithecus coquereli
ATTAAGTTTTTTTGTAGTTCTTCCTAGGCCTGATTTGAAATATAGTACATAAATAATCATTGCTTTGGAAGCAAAATAGCCCAAAACATTAAATCGAGTGGGCTTTTTGTGCTTTTTAAGTCAAGATTGTTTAATTATTAGTTAATACTTTGAGATTTCTGTTTTGTTTTTTAATTGGTTTAAAGTTTTCTGGTTTAGGATGCCTCATACAAACTTAAAAAAGAACTGACCCTCTTGCTGATTAAAATAAAGGAATATCTCCTATTTAGCGTTTGTATTAGGAGGAATAAAATATTCAAATGAACTTGGACTGGACTACCTTAGGATTCTGGAATTCAGCCAGAGTTGATCTATTTATGGGTTCCCAAAGGGATATTTCTCATAGGCATGCATTGTCTTCCCTAGCAAAGATAAAGAGAGGCTGGATAACTTTTAATAATTAGTGACTGGAGTCGAAAGAGTTAGGCATAATTTTCTACATTCAGAAAGTGATGAATACCTGCTATTTATATAGTTATTAAGAGATAGGAACTCCTTTTCTCAAGAAGCTTATGTTTTTGCTGTAGATTGGTGGGACATCCCTTGAAAGAGGTTATATAAGTATAGCATAAGTAAATGCATTATTAAATGTTAAATTGAATGAAACCAATGAAAAGCTGTAGATGTTCAAAGAAACAGACATCAATGTGGTGGGTTAAAACAGTGAGGGACAATTAGCTCAGTGTGTAATATATGTTAGTTAATTTGAATAAGTGATGGGACCGAAGATGGAAAACAGGGATCACAAAAGTTACCTACTATTTGTGTGACCTCTTTGGGCAAGTGTTCTTCAATCTAGTTTTTATCTGATTCCTACACCTGCGGAAATTAAGATGAAAAAAGCTAGAAACCTTAGGAGTCCTCTTAATCTGCTATTTTCCACAATACATTCAAGGTTTTATATCTTTTTCTTCAGCATATATTGTTTTTGTATCTAGAGTGTTCAATAGAGTATTTGATTAAGCGTTCAGTAATTTTTTTTAATGTAGGAACAAAAGGGAGGGAGAACGTGGGGGCAGGTGAAGCTTTCATTGCTGGGGATATTAGCCTGATGTTCCTCAGAAAAAATTGTGTAATAAAGCAGGCTATAGTAAATTCAGATTGTTTCCAGTTGTATCTGATATGATTTTGTTGCAGTAAATAATTGTTGAGATTCAATTTTTTTAGGCTTATAAGATGAAATTGAATTTTTTAAAAACTAGGATGGGGAAACAGCTTTGAAATCAAACTTAAGTTATAGCCCTAGAACTTGCTAATTGTGTGTTCCTGAGAAAAATTTTTCAGCTTCATGTCCTCACATATAATATGGGAGTAAACAGTATCAGCCTTACAGGGCTTGATGAAGATTAAATGAAAATTACATGTAAGATACCTGGTATAAGGATCTTAAATCCTGTTTCCTTTCCCTACACTACAGAACAAATTAGGAGGTAAAAAGAAGTATTCTGAACTGAAAGGAAAAAGAAAGTGCCTTATCTTTTATACTAGTCTAGATGTTCTCAACCCTGGCTTTATGTTAGAATGGTTTGGAGAACTTTTATTGACTACCAGGGCTTTTGTCCATAGATTCTAATTTAGTTGACCTGGAATGGATCCAGGTATTGATATTTTTAGAAGTGCCCCAGCCAGCATTGATAAATCTTTAGCAGGCATAGGTGAGTAAAGTTAAAAGAGGCACAAGGAGTAACAATAGAGGATTCTTTTTATAGTGGAAGACATAAAGAGAGTTCTTATGTAACAGTGGAGAAAATTTGTTCTATGTGATATTCTTTTTAGAAAAGGGATCATGAACAAGACTGGTTTTCCTATACAGGTATAGCAATGACTTTATTACATATAACATGTCTTTGAAATTATACTAGAGAAATGAGATCCTAACATCAGTAGGTTAACAATAGGAGGCGAGAGGAACTTTTCAAATCCTAAGAGTTATCTTAACTCTCTAGACCATGATTTTGTATCTTTCATGCCCAAATCTTCATTTTGAATATGCCAGTAAATTTGTTCTTAACATTTAGCCACCAACAAAAGAGAGTCCATGTAATCTTGGTCCATATGCAGTGTGAAATCTCATCAGTGGTGGGTTCCAGTTGCTTTTCTGAACAACCAGTTTTACCTAATCTGTGATTTGACTATATAGATTTGATTTCCAGATTTCCTGTAATAAGAAAGTCAAACTCAAAACCACTTACCTATTTTGTTTGCAGTTTCATCTGTTTGCCCCTACTGAGCTAATTTATATAAACACGCACTTTCTGTTATTTCCCTTACCTTAAAGCTCTACTTCTTAGACATAAGTGTATGTCAGAATCACCTAGAGAGCTTGTTAAAATACTAATTACTGAGCCATATCTCCAGAGTTTCTGATTCTGTAGGTAGGTCTGGGCTGGGACCTGAGCATTTGCATTTCTAGCAATTTCCCAGGTGACACTAAAGCTGCTGATGCAGGAAACATATTTTAAGACCACTGCCTTAAGTGTCGATACTCTAAAAATATCTGAATTTGACTGTTTTTAGGTGTTTTGCAATTACTAATTTAATTATCAGAATTCCCTTTTATTTCTTTTTCTTTATATTTTGAAGTAAAAGTTTGTATTTCATGTCTACATTGCATTTCACCTCATTATTATTACTAATATTTTCATCCAATCATATCCAAGCCCTTATCTATTATTAACTCATTCATCCTCACAATACTTCTGAGGTAGTTAATTGGTTGTATCTGTATTTTGTGACAGAGAAACCAGGAGCAGTTTACCAAGAAGATGCTAAAGCTAGAAAATGGATATAAAATCTGTGTTACTAGATCTTACTAATGCTTTGTGTTATTTTTAAAATAGGAGATTATGGTGGGCTCCATGTTTCAAGCAGAGATTCCAGTTGGCATTTGTAAATACAAAGAAAATGAAAAAGGTGGGTTATTAGTAAATTATGTAATTGAATTTATGCTTTTGAAGTGAGTTGTTGTGTATGTAAAAATGTGGTAAGAACATGACTGCCTACTAAGTAAAGTAATCCAGTTGTAACCCCATTGGTTTATGAAAGAGAACCCTGCATTATTTCTGTAAAGAGAAATATATTTACTGTTTTTCCAGTTTTGTCCCCTAGAAGTCTAGCCAAAAAAAGAAGAAGTAAATGCTTTTTTAAATGACTTAAAATGTTCCAACCATTTGCTTCTTTTCTCCTCCATATTTCAAATGTTCTCTGAACTTTAACCATTTTCTAATCTTTATAACTTAGTTATAAGTTAGCAGGTTATTTTATGTTAGTGGAAGGTTTAAAAACAAACATGAGAGTAAACAACTGGTATAAAAAGCTTATTTACTTCTGAAACTTTCAAAATTATTAAAATGGAGTACTTTGATATATGTGATTTCCAAATAATTTGGGAAAATAGCTTATTTACTTAAATTTTACCTGATTTTTTTCTTTATTCTTTATTTTATCTAAAAGTCCCTAAGGTAAGTCATACTACCAGTAACCTAGTACTTGAGGATTTTTTTTTTAGGAGTCTGTTTCAGATTATTCACTTGGGTGGGTTCCAGAAAGAATGCTGTGTTGTGTGTTCTTAAATGAGTTCATGTGCAGTGTGACATGACTCAAAGCTAGAACTCTTTCTTCATTTCTTTAATTTTCTTCTCTGCATTACAGCTTTACATATGCAAGGCCCTTTGGAGTCGTAGAAGTCTTTTGCTTGTTTCTTTTTAGCATTCTCTCTAAAAACTTACTTTATATTCTAAGTATGTACCTGCTCTCAGGACAAGGAGCAGGTCAGAGTCATTAAAGGGAACATCACAGGCCAGTAAGTTTTCATGACAGCAAAAATATTTTAATACATCATTTAAATGTTTAACAGCTTCTACTTCTCAAGGTAGTAATTCCTGCAACATATAGGAACACTGAAGGTATCAGTATATGGAGTGCCCTTGTTATATATTGAAATTCTCTGCGTATGTTCTGGAAACACATTGTGATTATGTGCAAAAATAAAAGATCCATTGGCTTTTGTATTTATTTTTATAGTTAAAATTTAAACTTTATGCTCTCTTTATACGTTATTTAATGGTTAACACCTGTTCATTGAGTTTTTTTCTTTCTGCAAATAAATGAAGAACTGAAAATTAGACATTTGTTCCTTTTTATTAAATTTCTTTTAAATTTTGGCTATGAAAGATAATAGTGCCCATCTTTGAAAATTTTGTATTTAGTAGATGGGTAGGAGACATCTCAGTTCTATTGCAAATTCATATTATGGCTAAAGATAGTTTTAATTATCTCTTAATATATTTTATCTTTTATTTTAGTATGTTTGTATTGTCAGATATCAGCAGTGAATGAATAATGATCACAATCTCTAATTTTTTATGTTTTTAATTCTGGCTTAATGTTTTCAATTTTAATGTGATTTTAGAAAGCAATTATACATACATAATTTTTTAAAGGAAAAGATGTGATTTATGAAGCTTTCTCATTTTGAGAATTGAAGCATGTTAGATTGTATAAGAAGGATCAGACTAGACTTAGCAATATCATTGCTTCAGAGGGGTTACTATAGTACAGGGCCTTTCCTCAACCTTTGTAATTCTAGAAATTTGAACTTTTTGTCAAGATATTCAGAATTTGCCTCCACTTAGGGCCCCCTATGTACACAAACCAAACTTACGAAACTGTTACATAAATCATACTGTTAGAAATAAAACTCTGAAAGGGATAGTGCTGATTAGTGGATTCTTAGGGAAAAAATTTCATAGAATATTTTTCTTCAGTTTGGTGAGCATAGGCTTTTTAATAAAAAGTGCCACAAAACTAAGATATCATGATATCTTCGTTGTAGGGATCTTTTTTTGTTGTCTTTTCTGTAGTGATCATTTGACAGATCAGAAATAAATAAGATTGTTAGTTACAATAACATTCCAGGCATGCTCTTTTGAACCTGTATCTATTTTGTTTACAAAAGCTCCTTAGCTACACATTTATTAACAGTTTCTTAAATTTATGTAAATTTTCATTTATACTCAGCAGTGTATTGTGATTATTTGTTTATTCATCTTCGTATCCTGAATACTAACTACGTTGATCCTTGCCACATAGGCAGTTAGTAAACATTTGGTGCCTGAATTAATAGGTGAATTTTGAATGGTGTTAACAGAACTGATACGGACTCAGTCAACTTGGATCAGTACCTAAGCATTTGACTTTAGACTTGTTACTTTTTCTTTTCGTCTGTAAAATAACAATAGTAGCATTTATTTGCAGAGCTGTTGTGAAGATTACATGTGATATTTTCATGTATAGCACTTAGCAGCATAGTATCTGGCATATGGTATTAATAAGTGTTCAGTAAGTGGAATTAATATCCAAAAGATGATTAATTTTATCCATTATATTAATATTTAGGTTTTATTAATGAGATTTTCGGAAAGCATGAGTTGGTGCTCTCTTGGTTGCAGGTGACAAAAATCCAATTCAGTTACCTTAAGCAAAATAGAATTTACTGGATTCCTTTCCTGGAAATCTATACTGGTCTGGCTTCAAATATTTATGTATAAAGGGTCCCTTAGGATATCAGGTGCTCTGCCCCTTTCTCTCTTTTCCTCAGATAGGCTAAGATGACTACTGGGAGCTCTTGGGTTACACTTTACACTGTCCTTTTGGCTAGAGAACCAGCAAAAATGAGAATTTAATCATCCCTCAGAACTCCAGCAAAAGTCCTGGAGAGAGCCCCAGTTGACTCAGCTTGAATTACATACCCAGCCAGAAGTAATCACTGTGATCAGAGAGAGAGAGAGAGAGAGACAGAGAGAGAGAGAGGAGTGAGTACTCTGGCTTGTCCTGGCTTATTTATTTATTTCTGGGACTTCAGCGGGTAGTGTAGGCCCCACCCAGGCCATATGAGAAAGGGTATAATTCCCAAAGAGATGTTGGGCAGATGAAAAGCATTGTATTAATAAGATGATTTTTCAAAGTTATATGTGTTTTATTGTTTCTCCCCTATACTAAACTAAGTAAGCACTGTGGTTTTGTAATAAGACTAGGTAAGGAATGCTGGTAAACAAACTACAATGCACAGGACAGCCTCCCACCACTAAGAACAATCTTGACACTAATAAGAATAAGATGGCAGTAATCTTGAGATTGACAACTCTGGACTAGGTAAATTGCGAATTAGTTGGGCTATTTAGAAAAAAAAAGAAAAAATGTCAGGGGAAAGGAGTAATTAACTATATTCTCAGTCAAATTTTCATGCTTGCCTGACATATATTTTAGATGGTTAGGAATTATTAAATAGTGAATAGTAAAGAACCATGTAAATTGTTTCTAATAAATATTTGACAAATTATTTTTAATTCTTAAATAACTTACTGAAAAATGAACAAATATAGTACCCTTAGTTCGTAATAGTACTGTTGAAACAGGCTGTTCATTTAACCTTTGTATAGGAAAAAACTCAGCTAGACAACTTAAAAGTCCCTGTCATTAAACATGGTGACCTTTTAAGAACATGGCAATTTCTGTTACACCATTCTTAAATCATAGTGCTGATTATAGATCATAAATCAATAGAATTTTTACTTAGGCATTAAAAATGTAATAACACTTCTTTTGGTAAAATTGGCAGTTAATAAATAAGACATTTATTCATTGGGAATTAATTTCCCAGATTGCAGAAGTTTGTTATGGTTTTGTGGTGATGGTCTTTTAGCTTCTTACGTCTGTTTTACTGTTTTTCCTTAGTTAGAATGCACAGTGATCTTCTCTCACTTCTCAAATGCTTGCATCCCCCACCACCAGCAGAGACACATATATACACACACTGGACTTTGTGAAATTATTTTACTGACTTATTTTGCTTATTTGATAAGGTTAATTTGATTACTTTTGATTTTTAAAATTATATTTTAGATAATAAAATAACTGAAATGATGAGATATGTCAGTGCTTTGCTACTTAAACTATTGTCCAGAGACCAGCAACATCAGATTCACCTGTGAATCAGTGAGAAATGTAGAATCTGGGGCCCTGTCTTACAGCGGCTGAGTCAGCATTTATGCTTTCAGAAGACACTGTAGAAGCACTTTGTAAGCTAACGTGTTAATATACTCGTGAAGTTTCTGAACTCTTACTCATTTATAATTGCATACAAATTAAGTCTTACAGTAGTATGAAGGGGATGTATTTGTGATTGCTTTTTAAAAGTTATAATATTTAGGGCTGGTAATTGATTTAGAATGAAATAGTGCCAGAAAATTCCATTACATTTCAATGATTGTGATTTTTCAAAGTGTAGCATGTTCATGTCACTTAATAAAAAGTAACTCTTTCTATTGCCATTACTAGTTTTTTTCTTCTTATAGATGTTGTTTCTCCTTTGTTTTTTAGTGTTTTATCATAGTAGTGGAGTTCTTCTGAATTTCTGATCCTCTTGGTATTTTAGTCTTTCCATAGCAGATGTTTAATTAAAAAACAACTGTTACATGGTAGTCCGTGCCTATAGTCCCAGCTATTCGGAAGGCTGAGGCAGGAGGATCACTTGAGCCCAGGAGTTTGAGGCTATAGTATGCGATGATCATGCCTATGAATTAGTCCCTGCACTCCAGCCTGGGCAACATAGTGAAACCCTCTTTTTTAACAAAAAACAAAAACAAAAAAACCCATTGCCAAGAATCATAGTCAGAAGTTACACGTTTTATTTAGAGCATATGCTTAACTGGAAAATAATTGGTGTGTGTCTGGAACCAGTAAAAGCAGTGTGGCTTATTCTCTGGAGATGCCGATTATTCTTACCTTCTGTTCATTATTATGGTCATACTGTAATTGCATAACATGAAGTATTTATTTTGAAGTTAATGAAATAATCAGGGCTAGCTTATCTGTCTTGCTAGCCACAGTTCCAGGAGACTGACTTGTCATTTGGCGCCATCTGGTGATGGTTGTCCACTCAGCTTAAGTAAGTAAGGACATCTCTGTGTCCTGTTGTAGCTACCTGGGACTTCTAAATATTGGCAGTGGTTCCAGAAATATCTTCCAGTTTGTTTATGCTGTTTCTTAGGCCCAAATTGGGAGTATGTAATTGAGAAAACGCTTAGGACTCAGGGACCTACCTTCATCTTTTTCTCCTTGAGTCAGGATTTCCAAGAATATAAGAACTATAGTCTCTTCTTTTTGGAGAACAGAGGCTGAGGCAAGAACAGAAATCAGTAGCAATATATCCAGATTGATTTTATCATGGTAGTTTTATTGTATTAGTTTAGAGTTTAACTAGGATTATACCAGCAGGTTAGTAAAGGAATGACATTTATTAAGGAAAAATTTCTAGCTGTTGTCCTTAGAGCTGTACTTTAAAGAAGAGCATCTGTTTTGGGAAACAGAAAAAGGTAGAAAAAAGGTTTTGAAGTGTATGTGGGTGATAGGGCAAGATAATTTATGTGAATACACTTAACTACATTGACTGGCACATAGTAGATGCTTAATTAGCTGTTAATTCTTTTTCATAATATGAGGAACTTTGACACTATCAGTTATCCTTTGTCTCTTAAAGTCTTTCTCAAGCTGGCTCCTTCCCGTTGGCATTTAAATGTTTGTCTCCTATCTTTGAAAGCAAGCAAACAAAAACAACATAAAAACTTTACTTCCTCCCTCTAGCTGCTGCCCTGTCTCCACCCTCACAATCAGACTTTTCAGAAGTTTTCTACTCTATTTCTTCACTTCCCATTTACTCTTCAGTCTTCTCCAGTATGGCTTCTGCTTCCATCTCTGCATAGAAACAGTTCTCACAACATTCACCTCCTTAGTATATCCAGCATACCTTTTAAAATTTTCATCCTGGTCACGCAACAGCATTTAACCAGTTTTTGAAACCACTCTTTGAAACACTTTCTTACCTTAGCTGCTGTGATGCCACATTTGTGGTGTTTTTTTTTTTTTTTTTTGATCTTGTAACTATTTCTACTTAATTTTATCTGTGTTTTCATCTTCTTATCATGTGAAATTCCACAGGCTCTGTCTTAGGTCACCTTCCTTTCCTTTCACTTTTTAAATTTTGGTGAGATTTAGGCTTTAATTTTATTATAGTAGAAATTATGATGAAACTTAAATGCTTTTTAAAAAATAATATCTTTTGTTTTTATGAAAGTGATTTATACACATTATAATAACATTTTTAAGCATCACAGAAAAATATAAAGAAGAAAGTAAAGAAATTGCTCTAGATCTCACCACCAAGAAATAAGCAGTATTAACATTTGGTGAGCATTCTTCTAGACATCTCTCAAAAAATAATTATAGCTAATATTCATTGAACCTTAATATGTGCCAGAACTATTTTACAGTGCTTTAAATCTTTATATCTATTTGGTAGAGTTATTGTTATCCCCATTTCACAGATGAGATAGAGAGAAGGGAAGTAATTTGCCCATGGTCTTACAAGTAGTAAGTGGTGGAGGTAGTAATCAAACTGAGCTTGGAATTTGGTAAACTCAGGGTTAAATAAGACTGGATCTGCAGGAAACATAAAGTGGTACCTCCTGTCTGTTCAGATTGCTTGAATCACTAGGCTATAAATATTGCCCAAGAAAGAATTCAGGCAAGTAGTAGAACCACACTTTACCTCTAAGTTCTCAAGATTTGACTCTGCATATGAGTTATTTGTTCAGTGATGTATTTTAGCACAAACTCTATCAATTTTTGGCAATTCTTTTAACATTATGTTTTACTAATTTAGTATATGAAAATGATGATCAGCTCCTGTGGGACCCTGAGTACTTACCAGAAGATAAAGTGATTGTGTTTCTTAAGGATGCATCTAGAAGAACAGGTGATGAGAAAGGTGTAGAAGCAATTCCTGAAGGATCTCACATAAAAGACAATGAACAGGTATGCGATTAAGAAACAACTGTTAGAATTTTCCCAAAATAAATTAACCAAACACATTTATAAATGTGAATGCTGTCATTTATTTATTATTCTGCCTACCAAAATTCCTATAATGCTATCAATAGGGAAGCTGAGATTATAATTGGCATAAGATACCTGTTGTTACCATGCTAGCTGTTGGTATGATTTTAGCTCAAATAAAGAAACAAAACTTTTTTTTTAAAGTAGAAAATCTAACTTTTTAAATTTTATTTTTTAGTTACTGTAGGTACATAATACTTGTATATCTTTATAGGGTGCATGTGATGTTTTGATACAGGCATACAGTGTGAATTAATCAAGTTAGGGTAATTGGGGTGTCCATCACCTGAGGCATTTATCATTTCTTTGTGTTAGGAACATTCTAATTCCACTTTGTTAGGTATTTTAAAGTATACCCTAACTTATTGTTGATTATAATCTCTTTGTTGTACTATCAAATGTTCATTCTATCTAACTATATTTTTTGCACCCATTAACCATCCCACTTTGTCCTCTCCTCCCCACTACCCTTCCCAACCTTTGGTATCCATCCTTCTACTCTCAGTCTCCATGAGATCAATTGTTTTTAATATTTAGCTCCCACATATGGGCAAGAACACGTGAGATTTGTCTTTCTGAGATTGGGTTATTTCACTTAACATAATGTTTTCCAGTTCCATCCATGTTGTTGCAAATGACTGCATTTCATTCTTTTTATGGCTATATAATATTCCATTGTGTATATGTACCACAGTTTCTTTATCCATTCATCCATGTATGGATACTTAGGTTGGTTCCAAATCTTGGCATTGTGACTAGTGGGATAAACATGAGAGTGCAGATATCTTTTCGATATATTGATTTCCCTTCCTTTGGATTATACTCAGCAGTGGAATTGCTGGGTCATATGGTATTTTCTGTTTTTAGTTTTTTGAGGAACCACCATACCATTCTCCATAGTGGTTGCACTATGGTGGTTGGTAGGTTTACATTCCCACCAACAATGTATGGGGATTCCCCTTTCACCACATCCTTGCCAGCATTCGTTATTGCCTTTTTGATAGCCATTTTAACTGGGGTGAGATGATATTGTAGTTTTGATTTGCATTTCTCTGATCACTAATGATACTGAGCATTTTTTCATATACCTGTTGGCCATTTGTATGTCTTCTTTTGAGAAATGTCTGTTTAGGTCCTTTGCCCATTTATTAATTGGATTATTTGATTTTTTTGCTATTGAGTTGTTAGAACTCCTTATATATTCTAATTATTAGTCCTTTGTCAGATAGGTAATTTGCACATGTTTTCTCCCATTCTGTGGATTATCTCTTCTCTCTGTTGATTGTTACCTTTGCTATGCAGAAGCTTTTTAAGTTGATGTCATCCCATTTGTCCAATTTTGCTTTGGTTGCTTGTGCTTTGGGGATATTACTCAAGAAGTCCTTGTCCAGACCAATGTCCTGAAGCATTTCCCAGTGTTTTCTTTCAGTAGTTTCAGGTCTTAGATTTAAGTCTTTAATCCATTTTGATTTGATTTTTGTATATGGTGAGAGATAAGGGTCTAGTTTCATTGTTCTACATATGGATACCCAGTTTTCCCAAAACCATTTATTTCCCCACTGAATGTTCTTGGCACCTTTGTCAAAGATAGTTTACTGTAGATATGTGGATTTATTTCTGAGTTCTCTAATTCTGTTCCATTGTTCTGTGCCTGATTTTATGTCAGTACCATGCTGTTTTGGTTACTATATACCTCTGTGGCATAATTTGAAGTCAGGTAATGTGATTCCTCCAGTTATGTTTTTCTTGCTCAGGATGGCTTTGGATATTCTGGGTCTTTTGTGGTTCTATACAAATTTTAGAATTATTTTTTTCTGTTTCTGTGAAGAATGTCATTGGTATTTTGGGGATTGCATTGAATCTGTAGATTGCTTTGGGTAGTACGGATTCGTGGAATCCATAAGCGTGGAATATCTTTCCATTTTTTATGTCCTCTTCAGTATCTTTTCATCAGTGTTTTATAATTCTCATTATAGAGGTCTTTTACTTCTTTGGTTAAGTTTATTCCTAGGTATTTTATTTCATTTGTAGCTATTGTAAATGGGATTACTTTTCTTCATTTCTTTTTTAGATTGTTTGGTGTCAGCATATAGAAATGCTACTGATTTTTGTACATTGATTTTGTATACTGCAGTGTTACTGAATTTGCTTATCAGTTCTAATAGTTTTTTTGTGGAGTCTTTATGTTTCTCTAGATGTAAGATCATATTATCTATAAACAAGGATAATTTGAATTTTTTTTCCAATTTGGATGCTTTTTCTTCTTTCTCTTTTCTGATTGCTCTAGCTAGAACTTCCTGTACTATGCTGAGTAACAGTGGTGAAAAGTGAGCATCCTTGTCTTGTTCCACATCTTAGCAGAAAGGCTTTCAGTTTTTCCCCATTCAGTATGATACTTGCAGTGTGTCTGTTGTATGGCTTTTATTGTGTTGAGGTAAGTTCCTTCTGTATCCAGCTTTTTGAGAGTTTTTATCATGAAGGGATGTTGAATTTTATTGAATGCTTTTTTTAGCATCAATAGAAATGATCATATGGTTTTTGTCCTTCATTCTTTTGATACGCTGTATTGCAGTGATTGATTTGTGTGTGTTGAACTATTCTTGCATCCCAGGGATGAATCCCACTTGATAATGGTGAATAATCTTTTTAATGTGTTGTTGAATTTGGTTTGCTAGTATTTTGTTGAGGATTTTTGCATCTATGTTCATCAGAGATAATTGGCCTATAATTTTCTTTTTTTGTTGTGTCTTTGTCTGGCTTGGTGTCAAGGCGATACAGGCCTTGAAGAATGAGTTTAAGAATATTCCCTCCTCCTCTAATTTTTGGAATAGTTTAAGTAGGATTGGTATTAATTCTTTAAATGTTTAGTAGAATTCAGCAGAGAAGCCATCAGGTCCTAGGATTTTCTTTGATGGGGGACTTTTTATTACTGCTTCTAATTTGTTACTTGTTATTGGTTTATTTAGGTTTTGGATTTCTTCCTGGTTCAATCTTGGTAGGTTGCATGTGTCTAGGAATTTATCTATGTTTCCTAGGTTTTCCGATTTGTTGGCATATAGTTGTTCATGTAGTCTCTAATGATCCTTTGGATTTCTTCAGTGTCAGTTGTAATGTCTCCTTTTTCATCTCTGGTTTTATTTATTTGGGTCTTCTCTCTTTTTTCCCAGTCTGGCTGTGGGTGTGTCAGTTTTGTTTATCTTTTCCAAAAAAAAAAACCAACTTTTTGTTTCGTTGATCTTTTGTATTTTTTGTTTGTTTGTTTCAGTTTCTTGTATTTCTGCTTTGATTTTTATTATTTCTTTACTACTAATTTTGGGTTTGGTTTCCTCTTGTTTTTTCTAGTTCTTTGAGATGCATTTTCTACTTTTTTGATGTAGGCACTTACTGCTGTAAACTTTCCTGTTATCACTACTTTTGCAGTAAGTTTTAATATGTTGTCTTTATTTTCATTTTTTTTGAGAAATTTTAAAATTTCCTTCTTAATTTCTTCATTGACCTACTGGTCATTCAGGAGCATATTGTTTAATTTCCATGTGTCGGTATAATTTCCAGTGTTCCTCTTGTTATGTTATTCCATTGTGTTCAGAGAAAATACATGGTACGGTTTCAGTTTTTCTTTTTTTAATTTTAAGACTTATTTTGTGGCCTAACATACGGTCTGTCCTTGAATGATCCATGAGCTGAGGAGAAGTACAGGTATTCTGCAGCTGTTGGATGAAATGTTCTGTAAATACCAGGTCCATTTGGTTTATAGTGCAGTTAAGTCCAGTGTTTCTTTGTTGATTTTCTTTCTTTCTGGATGGTCTGTTCAGTGCTCAAAGTGGACTGTTGAAGTTTACAGTGATTACTGTATTGATGTCTATCTTTCTCCTTAGCTCTGATAATACTTGCTTTATATATCTGGGTACTCCAGTGTTGGGTGCATATATATTTAGAATTGTTATATCCTCTTGCTGAATTGACCCCTTTATCATTTTATAATTACTTCATCTCTTTTTATAGTTTTTGTCTTGAAATCTATTTCATCTGATAGAGGTATAGGTACTCCTGCTCTTTTTTAGTTACTATTTGCATGGAATATCTTTTTTCCATCTCTTTATTTTCAGTCTGTGTCTTTATAGGTGAAGTGGGTTTCTTGTAGTCAGCATATGGTTAGGTCTTTTTTTTTTTTTTTTTTTTTAATACATTCAGCTACTCTGTCTTTTGTTTGGAGAGTTTGGTGTCCAGTCACATTCAGTGTTGTTATTGATCGTTAAGCACTTACTAGTGCCATATTGTTCCTTGATATCTGGTTCTTTTGTGGTCCTCTCTTCCTTCTGTCCTTCTTTCTTGTCTTCCTTTGTTAAAATTGATTTTCTCTTGTAGTGTGTTTTAATTTCTTGCTTTTTTATTTTTTGTGTATCTGTTGTAGGTTTTTTGATTGGAGGTTACCATGAGGCTTGCAGAAAACATTTTATAACCAATTATTTTAAACATACCACAACTCTCCTTACAAACAAACAACCAAAGAGAAATCTAGCAGAAATTCTACAATTTAACTCTATCCTCGCCCGCTTTTTTTGTTGTTTCCATCCATATTTTTTATGCTATCTTTCAAAAAGTTGTTGTATTTTTGATACTTTGTCTTTTAGTCTTCCTACTCAAGACATAAGTGGTTTATGCACTACAGTTACAGCAATGGAGTATTCTGTATTTGTGTATTTACTGTTACCAGTTAGTTGTATACCTTCAGATGATTACTTATTCATTGATGTCCTTTTCTTTCAGATCGAAGAACTCCTTTTAGCATGTCTTATAGGACAGGTCTGGTGTTGATGAATCCCTTGGCTTTTAAAAATTTGTCTGGGAAAGTCTTTATTTCTCCTTCATGTTTGAAGGATATTTTTGCAGGATATTATATTTTAGGGTTAAGGTTTTTTCTTTTAGCACTTTGAATATTTCATACCACTCTCTCCTAGCCTGTAAGGTTTCCACTGAGAAGTCTGCTGTCAGACATATTGAAGCTCCTATTTATATGTTATTTTTTTTTCTTTTTTCTTATTTCCCTTAGGACCTTTTCTTTATCTGCGACCTTGGAAGCTTGATTATTAAATGCCTTGAGGTAGTTCTTTTTCTTTTTCCAGTTGACAGAGGAAGACTTGAGGTAGTCTTTTTTGAGTTAAATCTGCTTGGTGTTCTGTGACCTTCTTGTACTTGACTATTGATATTGTCCTCTAGGTTTGGAAAATTCTCAGTTATTTCTTTGAATAAACTTTCGATCCAGTCTCTCTCTCTTTCTACCTCCTCTTTAGACCAATAACTCTTAGATTTGCCCCTTTGAGACTATTTTCTACATCTTGTAGGTGTGCTTCATTCTTTTTTATTCTTTTTTTTCTCTTCTGACAGTGTGTTTTCAAATAGCCTGTCTTCAAGCTTACTAATTCTTTCTTCTGCTTGGTCAGTTCTGCAATTGAGATATTCTGATGCATTTTTCCATTTGTCAGTTGGATTCCTTAAGCTCCAGAATTTCTGCTTTTTTTTAACATTATTATTACTTCAACTCCTTTGTTAAATTTCTCTCATAAGCTTCTGAATTCCTTCTTGTGTTGTCTTGAAGATCATTGAGCTTCTTCAGGATAACTATGTTGAATTTTTTGTCTAAAAGGTTACATAACTCCATCACTCCAGGATTGGTCACTGGTACCTTGTTTAGTTCGTTTGGTAAGGCCATGTTTTCCCTGATATTCTTGATGCTTGTGGATGTTCGTTGATGTCTGGGCATCAAGGAGATAGGTATTTACTTTAATCTTTACAGACTGGGTTTCTTTGAACCCTTCCTTCTTAAGAAGGGTTTCCAAATATTCAAAGGGAATTGAATATTATCTAAGTCTTTGGTTACCATAGCCATATCAGCACTGGGAGTGTGCCGAGCACAGTGATGTTGTGACTTTTGCAGTCTTCTGGTGGTGCCACCTTGATGGGCTTGGGTAAGATACAAGAGAATTCCTTGGATTACCAGGCAGTCTCTCACTCTCCATGTTGGGCTGCTGGAGTTGGGGAAGAAGTAATGTGGGCACTCCCATGTGGCCACCAGTGCCAGGTCACACCTGAAGACAGTCCAGTCTCACCCAAAGACTGTGGTAACTGCTGCCTTTCTACCTGATGTTTATTCAAAGCCCAGGGGCTTTGTAGTCAGCAGGTGGTGAATCCTGCCAGAATGGGTCCTTCTCTTTAGGGCAGTGTGATTCCTTCTTGCCCACAGTGGGTCCAGAATTGCCTTCCAGGAACTAAGGCTTGGACTTGGGCCCCTCAGGATCTGCTTGGTTCTTTATTTTACTATGGCTGAGCTGGTACCCAAGTTGTAAAGTCCTCTGCACTCTTCCCCTACTTTCCCCAGGTGGGAGAAGGCTCCCTGGGCCACAGTGCCTGTAGTGGGGTGGGGAGGTATATACAGGCACTGGCTTGGCCACCACCACTGGTGTCTCACAGGGTCATGTGCACCCCAATTCCATTGGCTCTGAGCCAGCACAGCCACAGGAATTGCCCAAGGACTGCAGCCTTTGTGGCCTGACTGCCTTACCAGTTTATTCCAGGCCGCAGGCCACTTTTTATCAACTGCTGGTAGGGCTAGCTGAAACTTGGGTTTCAGGGCGAAGGATGTCCTTCTGCCCAGGCTGGTCTAAATGTTCCCTCCGAGGGCACCAGCAGAATTCTGTCCTGTGTTCCACGATGCCAGCGTGGCCCCACAATCACTTATTCACTGTCTCTCCCCCCGGGCACACAGATTCTCTCTCCATTTGGTGTGCTGGTGTAGCATTTCTGAGGGTGGCGTAGGCAATGCTAGACTGTCTTTTCTGCCCTCTTTAATGCCTCCTTCCTTGATATAATGTTAAAACCAGATAGTATAATGCTCACCTGAATTTTGGCTCTTCTGGAGGATCTTCTTCTTGCTTGCATGGAAAGTTGTTGAATTTGGTGTTTGTGTGGAGGGATGATTGCTGAAAGTTTGTATCTGACCATCTTGCTCCCAGAAACAAAAATCTTGATGTTTCATTTTACCCAAACATACTTTTTATTAAGCTTTTAAAAATTCCTCTGGCTACCCCAGAGAATCTGGATATCAAGTTGGAATACTCATCTGGGATAATGTTATGTACATGGTATGGTAAGATCAGTGCCTACCATGAACCTAACATAACAGCATTATATTTTTTACCTTTTTAATTATTGTTTTTCTTCTTACTAAAAAATTATCTTACAATTGGAATCTCAAAAAGCCACAAAGAAGTAATTGTGGTTTATATAAAATGATTTATTTTTATTTCTAAAGTTTTGGGATACTATGGCCATCAAGTTAGAGTATTTACATGTCCTACTTTGTACGTATTTTAGAGGGAGTTAATTACCAGGTTTGAATTTATGTTTGTTTTTCCTTGGTGTTGTATATATTGCATTCACTAAAATTTGCTCTTCAGAAAGGATGAAAATACTGGATTCTGGAAAAATGTTTACTCTCTTAAGAAATTGTAGCATTGAACTCTTCATAGTCTGGGTTACATTGAAACCTTTTATTTTTCTAGGCTTTATATGAATTGGTGAAATGCAATTTTGATACAGAGGAAGCGTTGAGAAGATTAAGATTTAATGTAAAAGCAGCTAGAGGTAAGCATGAATATTAAGTCTTTATTTGTTTTCATGATTTGGCAGAAATGTAAAAATTAATCTATTCCATTTATCTAGATATATCCTGAGCTTAATAATACTAATCTTTCTGAGTTGAGTAAATATTTGCAGAACACAAGTAGTATAAAAGGCATCAATGGAAATGGTATTAAGGCTTCTTTTTGGGAAAATAGTACCACTTAAGAAAAAAGACAAAATTACATACTGCTTTATGTTTTCAAAGCATATTTATACAAATTTTCTTATTTGACTTTGGTAATTGCCCTATGAGCTAAGCAGTATGACACACATTACCTTTAAAATGGATAAGACTGGTCTCTGAACTAAAGTATCTTGACTAAAGCAAACATAATTCATCAGTAATGAAGTCCTAACTACAATCCAGCTTTTTCTTTTCTAATCTAACTCTGGCTCCCACTCCTCTTCACTAGGACTACTGTTAATATATAATTAAATAACAAGAGATATTTGTTTATTCATTCAACAAAAATTTGAGGGCCTTTCTAAGTTCTGAGGGCATTACTATGAACACAGTCTCTCTGCCCTCATGGTGCTCAGAGCCTGGTTAGGGAAACTGAAAAATAGTTATGATGAGTTCTTCCAAGGAAAATTAGAGGGTGCTATTGAAACCTGTTGCAGTGGGTCTTAACCTAGTTCAGGGAGAAGATGGGACCGTAGGGAAAGTTTCCAGAACAAAATGTTATTTTTGTTGGGATATAAAAGAATTACCTCAGTGAAAGGAGATGAAGTGTGAAGGTGGCAGGAAATAATTCTAGGCAACGGAGACACCATGCATGAAGTCTGATGTAATAAAGAACATAGCAAATTTAAGGAATTTAAAGATAGCTAATTTAGTTGGATCATGAAGAATTAAGAAGAAAGTAGCCCAAGTTGAGGCTGGAGAGATTCAAATTCTTTATTAAATCAGGAATTTTTGTCACTTTCTTTTGCAATGATTAGTAATAGAGCTTAGAAATAAAATGCTTCCCTCTTATTTACCAGAAAGTTACATTTTTATTTGTAGTTTTGTTTGTTTTATGCAACATTTGGGAGTATATTGCTTCACAGTTTGTTCTCCCCATTTTATCAGAGGAATTATCTGTTTGGACAGAGGAAGAGTGTAGAAATTTTGAGCAAGGACTGAAAGCCTATGGAAAGGATTTTCATTTGATTCAGGCTAATAAAGTAAGTAATGATATATATTCTCTTTTTTGCAAAAAGAAATTTAGCTTAACAGTCCATGGTAAAATACATTATCATGTATTTTAATTTGCTATATTTTCTAGTGTTAAAGGTTTTATAATGAATATTATAATATTTTGGTATTTAACGAATTATTGTAATAAGCATACTTAGACTTCGTACCATGTATTTGCCAGGTGACTGTTTTCAGTGCATTATTTTGGAAGCGTTTAAGAATTATACTCATTTTACAAGTATGTTAATCAACTTCCAAGTAGGGTATGTGTGTGCAATGCATTATTTATTTATAGCTGTTTTCCACAATCTGTGATAAGATACTTTAAGGAGGGTCTTTAAAATAATTTTGAAACTTTAAGGCACTTTTAACATGACATTATTTATAATTAAAATATTTATTACATTTGCTTAAGCCCTAAGTAGTCTAAAATCAGATACTTAAGATTTAATTTAGTTTTAATCAGGATTTAATTTGATTTTTCAAAAGCATCTATCTCAGTAGGTTGGCTTTTATTCTATATTATAGTTGTCATAATTTTACAGTTTTATTTAACATGATCATTTATCACTCCACATTGATAATATCAGTCATACAATTTATACGCCAAAGAACTTCATAATTACTTGCAGATTTGTTTCAGGGTTTAATTCTTACAAATGAAATCAGGTAAGATTTTTAATAGTATCTACATAATTATATAGAATAATGTGTTGTTCCTATGGACAACAGATTAGGACAGGCAGAATCCAAATGTAGGAAATAAATTCCTAGGCTTATGAATATCACATTATTTTTAGTAAATACAAATGTGACAAGGAGCTTGGCTTCACGTATTTCCTTAAAGATAGCTTCTAAGTATTGTATGGTAGCTTGTCCCCGACCATGTTGAAAGTATCTGGACTTATGTCTGAGGCTCTAAATCGTCTTTTACCACATTTCTCTTTTTAATATTTCTGGACACGATTGGATGACGTCCAGTTGATTTGTTTCAACGCATATTTAACATTATCTAGTTTATGTTTCAACACATACTTAACATCATCTAGTTTATGTTCAGTAAATAAAATAGTTACAAATCCTGTGAGTTAGTTTTTCTTAATTTTGTTTTACATTAACCTAGTTCGTTCTTAGTTTTTTTAGCATTCCTGCTTAAATTCAAACACTCTTAATCAAACCATGCTGCATTACCTGTCCTTGGGCAATTCCTGTGGCTGTGCTGGCTCAGAGCCAATGGAATTGGGATGCACATGACCCAGTGAGGCATCAGTGGTGGTGGCCAAGCCAGTGCCTGTATAACTTCCCCTCCCCACAGGCACTGTGGCCCAGGGAGTCTTCTCCCACCTGGGAAAAGGAAGGGGAAGAGTTCAGAGGACTTTGCAACTTGGGTACCAGCTCAGCCATAGTAAAATAAAGAACCAAGCAGATCCCGAAGGGCCCAAGTCCAGGCCTTAGTTCCTGGAAGGCAATTCTGGACCCACTGTGGGCAAGAAGGAATCACACTGAAATGGTAGCTGATGTAACTAGCAGCAGTAACAACCGTCACCAATATGATTTCTTTTTTTAATTTTTTTTTAAGGAATAAGAACTTAATAGGTGAAGCCAAAAAATCAAAGCCAAAAAATCTTAACATAAGTATTAAAAATATGACCTTGATTTCTTGTAAATATTTGGGATGGTAATATTTTAATGTTATAGGATAGAAGAAGTCAGCTAACCTATATATAATACACTAGTTGCTCTAGTGAACAAAGGGAGGACAGTAATTCTTTAAAAGAGAGAAGAATGGTCCAGTGAAAACATCAAGACTTCGTTTTTACACGTGGAAGTAAAGTTCAGTTCTTAATGATAAGTTCTATTATGAGAGCTTATTTTGTTGAAGTTTTTTCATAATTTTAACTTTTCATGCCCAAAATGTCTTTTCATGTTTTGCTTTCCGTAAAATACGATTGATGTGGCTTGAATCTATCTGAAAGTAAGATTTGTAGGAGGCAAAAAAGAGGTTGTGCGGATGATATTTATTTTTAAATCCCTGATCGCTATCAGTCTTAGCAGCATGGGTCAGAGTTGTAAAGTGCAAATAGGGGAAGAAGGAAAAATATATCGTGGGTAAGGAAGGGTATCATCAACAGTTGTCCTTAGGTGCAATCAGTACCACAGGATACATGGAGATAAGAAACTTCCGGGTTAGAGCAGTATCATCTTGCATCCAAACACTCATGCAGATACCTTTTTCCTTTTAAACTCTCAGTATTTTATTTATATACCTCAACCCTATTAGCTCTCCAACCTAAGTAGCAAAAAAAGGGGGATTTTGTCAGCATCGTTTGTGAACCCCTAGGCACTGAACATTATATGAAGGGAGCCGGCTTATTCCCTTGCACGAACAGGTACAGCATAGTAAGCCACAGGAGTAACTTAGTAAACAGAGCATTAGCATTATTATAATAGTTTTTAACTCACTGTGGCATATTGTCAGACTTTATAGAAAGTAAATTAACTGAGTCTAGGTTACTGTTGGGACTATTAAGAGAATCTTTTGAAAAAAGAAATTTAAAGGTAGACTCCCTAGGTACTCCGTGAGTAGAAGTATTTAAAACTGTTTATAACGTTTATTTTAACCTGAATGCCACTTTCAGATATTTTCAATAGAGGAGTATATTTTTATAGTAAATTAGGATGATGGTAGCCTTTTAAAAAGCAGGATGCTAAATATCTGAAGATGTGTTGCCAATGTATTATGTCTCTTAATGGAAATTTAGAAAGAATAGCTTTCAACACAGCTGCTGCAGTGTTGTATTCTATACATAGTATTATATTAATATATCAGTTGAAGACTAGCTAAATTTATTTTCAAACTTCAGCTGTTTATCATGAAATAATTCCATTAAAGAGGGGATGATTCTTAAAAACAAACGTTTGTTTCTTACAGGTCCGAACAAGGTCAGTTGGTGAATGTGTAGCATTCTATTACATGTGGAAAAAATCTGAACGTTATGATTTCTTTGCTCAACAAACACGATTTGGAAAAAAGAAATATAATCTTCATCCTGGTGTAACGTGAGTTAATTTTTAAGTATATATTGTTTTGCTAAGCTTTCCTAGATTTTTTCTTGAGAGAATTATGATTTTTAGAATCTTGCTTTTATAATAGAGTATACATTAGTTTAAATTTACCATCTATTGACATATCTTTTTAAAGCATTTAGACTTTTCAGTGTCTTATAAAATATTGTAAACCACTGTTTGATATTATTTGAGATAACAAACATCACTAAAGTAAGATTTAGAGTGTATATTTTTATTTTATTAGGTACCCCTGAGAGGAAATGAATCAGAACAGCTATGAAAGCATGTTTTTGTTGAATTCTGTTCCATTCAGTATAAGCACATATAATTTTAATCTTATAACACTTTGAAAGCAGTGAGAATAGGAAAGAAAATAGTATATCTTTTCTAAAACTATAGGACCATATGCCCAGTAGAAAGGAAATTAATATTTTTCCTTTTCCAATTACTTTTGACCCCAGGAACCAAAACAAGATTTGAATATAGATGATATAAAAGGAAAACACATAGGGATATAATAAATCCGGTCAAATTGCATCTTTTTTGTTACCAGCTTTTTATAGATGAAAGAGTATCTGCGTAGTGACTTTCCTTTTCTTAGCTTTCCTGAATTTTTTCTTCTAACAGAAGTAATATTTAAGAATTTGTAATGCAACTTTAGCTTACTCCTAGTGACATAGATATAGGTTGTTATATACACTCTTATGCAAAATGTCTGATATGCCTAATCCAGTTCCCACGCACTAAATTCTCTTAGCCTCATTCAGTCTAGCTTTGAAATAAAACATTCCACCACCATCATCATAACTGGTAATTTGTTATTTAAATATGAAGAGTATTGAACACTTTGTCTTTTATGAATTACTTTAAAATGCTGATGAATTGTTGTGATGGAATTAACTTTACAATACTGTCTTCTTGATTATTCATTTCCTAATGTTTATAGAATAAAAATAATGCAGAGGTGTGACTTGATTTGGCCAATGTGCACCAGTAAAGATATTCTTAAGGCTGGCCAAAGAATTACCTTTGAAAGGTGTGCTCGTATGTATGTTTGACTGTGCTTTTCAAACACCTAGGCTGGACTCTTTGTTGGTCAATTCATTTATAGGTGTCTCTGCTGGTCACTTCCTTGGGAGATCAAATGCTCTAAAGCCCAAAGCAAAATAATCTAAAAGGGAATAAAATGGGTATAATTGACCCCTGGAAGCATGGGACAGTGGACTTTGAACATCATCCCCCATTATTCAAAGCTGGTGATTGCTAGAGTGGAATTTCATATATAATAGTATTCCAAATTTTATCTAATTGCTTAATGTTATTATAGTTAAATTTTTTTTATTGGTAGTGTTCAAGCATAATGATGTAGAACTAGTTATAGCTATCCAGTCTGCAGAATATATCTTAAAATAGGCACAGTTTTCAAAGTATTCTATAGGAAGAAGCAATAGTAACGTCTTTCATTTTTTTCACCCATTTCAGAAATAATGTTCACACATGAACTACAGTCAATCTGTCGTCATCAGCAGTAAGAACATAAGAATTGCCATGCTGGGTCAGACCCATGGTTCATCCAGTTTTCTCTTTCAGAAAGCATCACCAAGGGAAGTGTTGTGGGCTGGCTTAGTTGGTCCTCTGTGACGTCAAGCTCAACAGGTTAAGTAGGGATGTGCCACCAAACGTTCTAGTTTCTGTAGTAATCTCTCCATAGCTTCTGAAAACTTTTTGAAGATACTTTTATCTGTAACCTTGATTCCTCTTAAGGTTAAATATTCTGTACGTAGAGTAGCCACAGTTAAAAGTAATCATCTTTTTTCTTAGGCTTTAAGAGTTAACTGATATAATGGTACAAAGTGAATAATTTTTTTTCTCCCTAGACAGGAATACCATGGCTTTTTGGGCTTCAGTTATATCCCCCCTGGGTTTTTTATAAAGTTTCTTAACTGAAAGAACCGTAATTTTTTTTACTGAGACTCATCCCTTTTAGCTGTGTTATGTCTTCTGTAAGAAGCAGTGACCAACTGTACATTATTTTCCAAATGGGGAGAAATTGTGATTTTCTGTAAGCTTGGAGAAATTTTTCTGGCTTGCTTCCAGGACCACCTGTTTCTGTTAATAGTTGCACTTTAAGTGATTTCATAAAGAATTAAGTTAATGCTTTTAGAGAGAAATTTGAGTGACTTTTTCATCCTCATTTTTTAGGTTAAAAATCCATAGTTCAGAGCATACTGTCTTGAAACTTATTTGTTCATTTTTCCTTTAAATTGTTACTTTCCATTTTTTCTCCAGAATGAAGCATAGTTGCCACTTTTCTGCCTGCAAACAGCCTTTGAAAGTTCCTTTTACATATTCTTTCTATTCACTACCTGGAAAAATTGGGAGCCATGTACATACAAATTGGAGCTTTCACTGTAAAATATTCAGACCTTCCAAATAATTCTTTAAAAAAGTAATAATTAACTCGGCATAACTTCCTAAGCATTCTGAATGCCATTAATCTTTAGGAAATAATGATAATAATAACAATTATTCTTTCACAGAGTCATTGCTATATTCAGAAATCTAAGATAATTTTGATACCTAATCAACTCTAGTTTCCTTTGCTTGGCTTTTAACATCAGCACCTATTTCTGCCATACCATATTTATTTCCAGCATTTCCTCATCATGCACATTCTATTATGTTAGCTTTAGCTTCTAAAGTCTCTTTGGGATTCATCTCATTTCTGTTTCTATGTGCTTCAGATTTGTCATGTAATTGTTCTGTAATTATGATGAATGGCATAAAGCTGAAGAGGTCTTTAAAGACCATCAAATTTAATTTCCTCCATTTATAGATGAGGAAAGTAAAGCCTAGAATATCAAATTGGTTAGATCATAGTCATGTATGTTTCTGTGGTGTGTGTTAATTTGTTTGATATCTCAGACTGTTGGAAGTTTCTTGAAGTCAAGTATCCTGTCCTTATATTTTTTATATCTCCATAACCCAGGGGACAATGTTGATCATATAGTTTGAGAATAACTGCAATTAATAGTATATTATAGACTATTAACACAGACTTCAAAAAATTCCTAAGAGCATCCACTGTTTTTTTCTTACCCTGCTCATTAAATTCTAAAAGATTTATCTTAATATTTCCATTATACTTACATTCTAAAGGAATTTTAAGATAAATAATGAAATTAAATTTTTATCGAGCTTCTCTCTGTGCCTTGCACAACTTAGGAACCCGTTACGCAGGGGTAAACAAAACAGACTAAAATCCCTGCCCTTGGGGAATTACATTCTAGTGCAGGTCTCAGCAAACTTTTTCTGTAAAGAAGTAGAAAGTAAATATTTTAGGCTCTGCAGACCTTAAGATATCTCTCCCTCTCCCTCTCTCCCCCTCTCTCTCGCTTAAGATCTCTCTCTCTCTCTCTCTTTCACACACACACACACACACACACACACACACACACACCCCTCTGTCACAACTACTCAGTTCTGCAGTTATTGCACAAAAGCAGTCATAGACAACTGTGTAAATGAATGTATGTGGTTGGTTCTAATAAAACTTTATGAAAACAGGTGGCCAGCCTACAGGGCATAGTTTGCTGACCTTTATTCTAGTAACCTAGTTCTTTATAAAACATTTTTATGTACATATACAGCAACCATATGTAATAGATATAACAGGTATGATTTCTCTGTATTTTATAGGCAAAGACACTAAACCTCAGAGAGACAATTCTTTAGCCCCTGTCTTCTAACCCTGAATCCAGTTCAGAAATGGTCTGATCTTACCTCTGATGAGATACTGACAGGATAAAGCCAGCAGATAATCCCAGGAATTATTATAGCTCAGATATGGAAGAAATGTCATACAGAAGGTCTCCACAAAGGTTTGGAGAGGTCATCAGTTCTTTTTATTAGGCTCCAATTTATCTCTCAGGTATTGCCTTTAGGAGCTTTGAAATCCAGTCTGTGTCCAGAAATTCTTTTGTACTCCTGGTGATGCCATCCCTGTCTCTTCACTTAGAGATCCTCCAGTTTGCATTGGCCACTCTAAGCACTTGCCTACAATTTTAAAAGTTTTAAAACTTCCTGTAGGTCTCTAAAATGTGTTACTTTAAAGCCATTATGCATTTTTCCTACAAATATGTAACCAGCTTTTCATTTAAATGTTCAGATCCTGTTGTGATAGATGAGGCACTGGAATGAATGTAAGTGAATATTAGGATATATTTGTTAAAAAGCCGTCTAAATTTAACCTCAACTAATGGTCATTTCCAGCTTTATCATTTCTAGCAAAATAATTGTTGTTTTATTAATTTTCAGGGATTACATGGATCGTCTTCTAGATGAAAGTGAAAGCGCTGCTTCTAGTCGAGCCCCATCCCCTCCCCCAACTGCCTCAAACAGTAGTAACAGCCAGTCTGAGAAAGAAGATGGCACCATAAGCAATAGTAATCAAAATGGTAAGCAACCAAAGAAACGTTTCTGTTTCTTAATAATGAGGGGCACTTTTCTTTCAGCAGCTTGGAAATTCAGTTTGAGTTTCTATTAAACTACCAAAGCAGAAAGTAAAAATTGTAAATAACAGATGAAATATACATAACATCAGCATACATATAAACTAACACAGAATACAAACTAATGGGAAAGAATTTCCATTTACATCACTAAAAAGTAATTTTACTAAAACATTCTATCAGCAGTGACTATTTCTTCTCAGAAATTTGTTCTTTTTCGGTAGCATCTCTTTTCTTATCCAGTTGGGATGATGCCTGGATATAAGTATTCCTGTTAACTCTTAGACTAAAACTAGCCATTTCACATCAGAAAGACAGAGATTTGTGAAATACCTTGAGAATTTGTAACACTTTATCGGGAAAGTGCTTTAAGTATATAAGTGAAAAGAAGTAGGTAACAAAGGCACTGTTTGGAATATTTAAGTTCTCTTTGATAGCATAATAGCCTGGAAGAATGAGAAAAGATAAAGCAGGTATCAGCTTATACATTAATATTCTACAGAATTATTTGTTTTTATCTCTGTGAAAAAGAGAAGCAAAAGGCTTAAAACACTGATGTGTTTGAGGTTCTCAGATAGTGCTCCTGTTTAAAATATAAAGTGGACCAGAGATTACCGTGCTGATTAGTAAGAGCTAGTCAGAGAATTACTTTGATTAAAATGGTCTTCCTAAGTAAGAGTGTTGCCATGCAGAAAGTAATAAGCTCCCACCCCTACCCCAGCTCCTCTTTTGGAGGAAACTGGTGAATTAGAGATTATGGGAGGACCAGTGAAGAACTAACGTCTCCCTGGTAAAAGCTGGAAGAGAAATGGTATGAAAGCTCTGACCCTCGTTCTGACCTTTGGTCTCACACTGGCACTGCAGTTAGTGTACATACTTAGTTCATTTCATCAGCCCTCTCTATTCCCTCACTACTTCTCCTCTAAGAACAAGCCGAACAGACAAAACTTAGGGCCCAGCAACCATGTCCTGGTCCGGGAAGGTTCATTGACATGATGTCTAATGTCAGCCACATCCATCCTGTAGTAGAAGATGCTGCTGAGACTCTGACCTTGGGACTAAGGGTGGAAGCTCAGGGAGGGAGACAGTTATTTTATTTCCACTTTTCTTGTTTGTTCTTAACATCTTAACACCAAATAAATAATTCCCCCCCTTTTTTTCTTTTTAACTATTTGATGAGAACACGCTGTTAGGCTGGGAGAGTGTTCATAAATTACTTATCAATTATTCAGTAACTCAGAAGCCATTCACATTAGGTATGTACAGTCAAGATTCCCAGCTTTTTCAAAGAAAGAAAGGAACTTACCAACCCAATTTTACTTTTTGTAATAAAAGGCTTTAATTAGTGTTTTAAAATCTTGTACTTATTTTTGAGCTGTCACAGGCTCATCTAGCTTTTTTGCCATTACAGAATTGTTCTTTCATATGATGCTTAATCCCCATGTGCATTCATGATTCGAGTGCATTTTTGAGTTAGAGAAAATAGAATATTTTCTTTGACCAAAATGTAATATTTGAGGCTCATCCTTTATGCGGAATATTTTTCAGGCAATTAAGTTTTAATTATCTCCAATGGTACAGCCCGTATTTTACTTCCTGTCACTAAAATTTGTATTCCACTTTGCAGTCAACTCTAATATGACCTTCTTATTTTCTTTTGTTAGAATAATTATGCTTTTATTTTTCTCACTTATTATGAAGGAATTTGTGTTTACTTTTAGCATTTTATATATGCTTAGAGAGTACAGCAGTAATTTTTTAACATTATGGCAGACTATTTAAGTCTTCTTAGGTAAATATAGTGTGTGATCTTTTGAAGCACAATTCTCATGGATTTACAGTAAGAATAAAAAAGTCATAGCACCCTGCTTTTACATGGCAGTAGAAAACTCAAGCATCTATAAGAACATTGATTTTGTTTTCATGTGGTTTTAAAAGTTATAATCCTTTTGCTAAATCTGAATAATTTATGCATATCTCCTTTGTTAATTCAGCTTATTTAGACTACTAGATCTAACCCTTATTTGTTGTCACATAATACCTAATATGCTTTTAACATATGCCAAATTCTGTTCTTAGTTTTTTATATTTATGAACTTATTTAATCTTCATAACAGTCCTGTGAGGTACACCTTATCATCTTCATTGTATATGTAATGAAACTAAGATACAGAAAGGGTAAATAACTTACTTAAGGTAACACAGCTAGTAATTAATAGAGCAAGAATTCAGACCATACATATATACAGATTTGATACCTTCTTTGATGAAAAGCTGTTTTGCAGTAGCTGTTTTATAATCATTTACAAACTTAATTTTTTCATATTCAATTATATTTCTTCCAACTTAGGGGTGTCATCTAATGGACCAGGTGAAATATTAAACAAAGAAGAAGTAAAAGTTGAAGGGTTACACATTAATGGACCAACAGGTGGAAATAAGAAACCACTTCATGCAGATATGGATACTAATGGTTATGAAACAGATAACCTTACCACTGACCCAAAACCTGCCCATATGACTGCAAGAAATGAAAATGATTTTGATGAAAAAAGTGAGAGACCTGCCAAAAGGCAAAGGGTAAACAGCAATGGAAAAGAAAGTCCAGGTTCTTCTGAATTTTTCCAAGAAGCAATCTCACATGGAAAATTTGAAGAACTTGAAAACACAGATGACTAAATTTTAGATCTTAATTTTACGTTCTCTGGAGTAAATTCTGGTGTGACTAAAATTTTCAGGGTTGATGGGTTACCTTACAAAGTTGATTTCCTTGAAGTAGTTGGTTAAAATTTGAAAATTGAATTGAGTCCTAACTTTAGGAAATAAGATTTCTTAATTCTGTCTTTTGCAGATATTTTATTTTTAAATCGTCAAAGAACCTTTTAAGGATATAAAAAAATTAGTAAGTTTAAATCAACTAGATATATATCTATAACTTCTCATTTGATGTATTAATCATAAAATTTCACAAGGTAATTTTTGCTTAGTTTAATGAATGAATGGAAAAACCAAGTCCAAATTTCTGCTTAAGACCATTTTTTTCTCAGTTTCTTGAAATGTCTTTATAACAGACATTTTTCTCTCCATACAAATTATCATTATTAAGGAAACCCTATGAATCCTGAAAGTTATGCTAGCATGATTTTTTTATATATAGAAGTTTAAAAATAAACCAAGTCAGGTTTGTATGGGTAAAATTGTTGACATCAATGATGTCTTTCCATATTCTTATCTGGGCTTAAGAAATACATTCTGTATTTTTCCAGATTCTTTGTAGCCTTTGAAAGATTTTTACAGTACATATGTCTTGACTGAGCTGTCCTTTCTTAATACAAAAGCTTGTATAATTTTCTTAACTTGTACAGTTGGTAAACTTTTATGAGAGGAATTGATATTCTGAGTCTGTCAGCTTTCATTTTATTTTGCTAAGGTTTTTCTAATGAATTTTTTAAGTATTTGTGTAGTAATAACTAAGTCATGTTTCTTATCCAGGTGGTAAAATCATTCATAAAGGATTGTGAAAATTTGTTTTTTCAAATTTCTACTTAAGGACAAATAATTTGAGAATTCTGAAATTAAGCATGATGCTTCAATTGCAGTTTGTTTTGCATTTGTTATAATTTTCAAAGTTGTTTTTGAAGCAAGACAAAAGTTTAATGTCAGCTTAAGTGCTTAAATGTATCATGCTGACCAGAATCCTGTTGAGTTATTTTTATATGCATTATAAAATTTCCCATTTTTGCATTAAACAGAGGAGAAAAGGTCAAGTGACACTTAGATACTGGCACACACAAGGAGTAATTGTTGGCAGACAAATAATGATTTTCTGAGGAGAAAGTGATGAAGTTTGAAAATTTTTCAAACTTTTCCAGCTATCAGCCTAGTTTTTCAGATTTGATAAGTTTTTCCAAAATTAAAATAAGATACACAATAACCATTGCTCTGTGTGATTACAAATAGGATTATCCATGTGCATAGCCTTGTAAGAGTGCCATTTTATTTTTAGTGCTAAATTCTTGTTAAAAAATGTAGTTTTATACAGCTGATAGACCAACCTATATCCAAACTTTTATAAAAGATTATTAACTATTCTTGTTTTCCTCACACAGGCCTACTCCAAATGCTTCTTCCAATTCATTTTCAGCCATCGGTTCAAGAGCCAATGCCTTTTTAAAATAAATCCTCTGTGGTCTTGTTTTTAATGGCTCAACTGTCTAATGCAATTGAGTAGAGGTTTGCACTGAGAAATTATCATTTAGGCCTTACCCCCATGAAGTATTACTGTTAACATGTTCAGACTGCTTCCCTTCACCAATGTGAACAATTTTTTTCCCAAACAGAAAAAAAACCCAACGAAAAACAACTGAATAAAAAAAACATACACTCACGGTACATACATACACAACCAAATAAAAAAAAGGGGTGGAAAGAAAGAGAAAGAAAAGTGAGGTTGGTTTTGTTTTGTTTTACTTACAACATTAATTTATCCAGAATGGCAGCAGTTTTAGCAGATGTTCACAATCCATTTTCTAAATCAGATTTTATTTAATGAATCCAAAGTATCCTAGCTCTTTGTCAAAGACGGTCTATGGAAATGTTTTAAAAGATTAGTGATGCTATACTTTTTAAATTGTTGCAATATTAGAGATACATACCATTTTCACTTTTTTAAAAAGATGCATTTTATTTGCAGGTTTGTGAAATTCTTGCAAACTACTATAACAGGAACATTTTAAGTAAATTCTCTCAGGCATGTTTGTAAACATAGCACATGTATACATGTTAGGAAATTTTACTTTCTTAATCTTATCTTTTTAAAATATGCCTAATAAAAGACATTCCACTATTATAATATGCAATGCTCAGCTTTTCATAAAGAAATATTTAATTGTATTTTGTGTTTATACAGGTTATTTCATATAGTACTTTGTTCTTCATAATGCAGCCACTATAACTTGATAAGTCATTGCACTATTTAAAAATTCTTAGTAATAATCATGAATTTAATTTGCTTAAGATTTAGTACATTTCAGAACTCTTCAACTCTTGACAATTTGCATTGGGAAAAGAAGTCTTTGTTAAAAGTCAGTCTCCCCACCTCATTCCCATCCCTAGCAAAGCACTATCATTTTCATTTGGAATGGCATTGTTTCATGATGTGTTTTCAAATAGAGTTCAGAAGCTGCAACTCAGTTCAACACAAATCTGTTGAGCTTTAAAATGTATTTGAAGTAATATTTAAATAGGCATTTAAAATTATGAATTAGATGTTTTTAAATTTATGCATAGTAATTTTGCACTGTAAAATAATTCCCTTCCCCCATTCCTTGTCTGCCATTCTGAATATGCTTATTAAAATATTTTTTTAAACATACTTGCCTACATAATGCTGTGTGAATATTTTCATTAGATTAATTCACTAAATTTTAATTATAGATTAAGTTGGTATGATGCACGTTATTTACAATGCAAGTATATATACAATCTCTGTTCCTTCTACTCCTAGACATACTGCACTGAGTAGTTTTTCAGTGGTTCTTGGTCCCTTTTACCTCATCTTGGGTGATGTATTTTTGTCTTTTTTCCCCCCCCAAAGACATCTTTTAGTCCCTGATTCACCCTGTTTCTCTTCCTCTGGACTATCTAATTAAAAATAATTTGTTCCCTTTTGAAGTGGAGTTGATATCACATAATATTTTGTGAAATAAAACTTGTTTTGTCACAATATTTTGCTTTGCTGTCAATGGAAAATTAGAAGTGGGCGCTTTGATGGTTGGTGAATTTCCATAGGTAGTAAATAAGTGTATGCTGATGACCCTAAGGGTGTGTGACTGGCTCGGTAGTACTACTAAATATCAAATCAGAGATACTAAGGTTTTCCCAACTGTGATTCTTACCCATGAAAAATGACAGTGTGAAAAACCATGTAACATAGGGAAACAGGAATTTCCAAATTTTAACTTTTCACTTTGTCTAAAAATGACTTTTATTTTTATATCACATAACTCTACTGGTTATTTAAATTTTTTTACCATAAAAATCAACTCTCTTCTTTAATAGTCAAGTTCATCCTTTGCAGAATTTCAAAGGGTCATCCACCCATCCACATAGGCTGATTTCATGTATTTGAATATCTTCTAATACCAATGTTCCATAAACTCTCATACGTACCCTTAGTATTATGCTGATCTTTGATGTATGAACATGGAGTTTTTCCTTTTCTGAATGTTTTTTTAATCTCAGTTTGTCTTTTTGTTGTGACTTATTTAGGATGTATAATAGATGTAAATGTGGCCTGTAATCCTAGCATTCTGGGAGGCTGAGGCGGGAGGATCACTTGAACCCGGGAGTTTGGGGTTGCAGTGAGCTATGATGACGCCAATGCACTCCAGCCCACGTGACAGAACAAGACCCTGTTGCAAAAAAAGTCATTTTGCTTGCTCTGAGTAAGAAGTACTTTGAACACACTTTTAAAAGATACCTATTCTGTGAAGAACATTGAGGAATTACCATATAAACTGGGACCAAATTCTAATTATCTTTTGTCCAAATTGATGATGAAGGTTTCTTCACATTTAAATGTCAATGGTAACAAGTTCTCATGATATTTCCATATACCCTGTTCAGCAAATATTTGGGCCTATACTTGTGGCAGGTACTGTGTTTGGCTTGTGGCTTCAGAAGTGTGTCAGGCTCTCTTCCAGAAGGCAGCAGGTTAAGTGTTAGGGTACAAGTATATGCTGAGTACAGAGAGAGCAAAAGGGAAGGAAGAGTAGGCACAATCTCGGGGAAATGAATTTACCTCTTTGCCACAATTCTAGCAAAGTAAGATTTTTCTCAAATTTAATATTTGTTAGAAATTAACCAACATGAAATAAATGTATGGCTACCCTAAGAAATACCGTTTATTTTTAATATTTACTGGGAAGAGAAAAACACTTAACGATATGAGTGTCAACTACATTCCTAGCTGAATCACCCTCTGGGTTCCAGAGTCCAAGTCGAGTCCATTTTTGTGGCTTGAATACTAGCAGTATCACAGCCTTTTATTTCCTTTTTAGAGATTTTCTTGTTGAAAAGTCAACTCGTCTACACTTACAAAGGAAGTGTTTCTGAACCAGTCATTTCATAGCCATGCTAGTGTTCACAAGGTACAGCCTGTAGGCTTAATGGGGAAAACAAAGGACTTAATCTGAGGTGTTGAGCCACATTAATGTTTATCAGTGCTTCTAAATACTCTATTTCAGAACAAATAGCTCAAAGCCCACAGTGCCTGGCCTTGCATTTCCTTATCTCCCTCATACTGTATCTTCATTTCAGCCAAGGGCTAACTAAAATACTTTATTCAGATCTTCCTGTTCAAAGCCCTTACAGTCTTTTCATATCATGTCTTTCGCCAACCCCCTCATTGAAATTCAGCCATATTGCAAGATTTCTCCTCTTGATGTGGCCACGCCTGTGTAACCTGTGGTAAGCAAAACAAAACCCCTAAACCGCCCATCTGTAAAATAAGGATGATACCCATTGTGCCAGTATCACAGGGCTGTTGAGGTCACACATAGGAAAATGTTTTGTCCCCAGAGAGCACTATGTAAAGACATGATCGGTAATAGCATGTCTACAATCCCTTATCCAAAACCACTGTGGCCCGAGGTAATGTATTTCAAAAAACATCCACAGCAGGGTCTAAGACAGAAACCTATGGCTAAAAACACTTATGCCACAATAAAATATATTTGTATTCACACAAATTTCAGGTCGGATTTTGCAGCCAAGTTATTAATAGTTTGGCAACAGACTGAAGAAAAAGCTTTGTTTTCAGAGCCCTGTGAATTTCAGAATTGTAAACTTGTAGTAGCCTTCAAATTTTTGCTAGTGCTCACTTGGCAGTTGGTCCTAATTGCCTTTACTTTCTACTTAACTGGCATAGACGTAAGTAAATTAGTGGGTACGCTTTGCCATGTACAGCAGCTACAACAGAACCTTGCACACTCTGGGTCTTTGCAGGGACAACAGGAAGCCTGTAAATGAACCAGCTGGGTGACAGGAGCCTGCCAAAGCCCATGGCTGGCCCTTCTGGAGCAGCTCACTCAGTAGTCCTCTCATCTTACAGATGGGAAAACCTCAGGCCCCACATGGAAAAATGACTTGTCCAAGGTTCAACAACCTTAGATTGAGTTTCTCAGACAAGGTCATATCCCTTTGTCCTTTTCCTTCATAGCACTTAATAGTTTACATATATTCATGGCTAGGGCCATGGGCTCAAGCCATCCAATCAGTCCCTATGGCCAGGGAAGTGGGGTACTATCAGCTACCCTTTAGCCAATTCTGTCATTGTGGCTAGGCAGGTAGGTCTTCATCAGAAGATGGCAGCTCCCTTCGGGCTTATTTGGCTATAACATATTCCCTCAAAAGAAACGTGCTTGTCACAAGGTCATTAAGTAGATAAAACGAGCCTACCACAAATATCTACAATTGCTGTTATGAGCACTACAACTAAAGTTAAACCACTCTTCACCCAATGTTATTTCCCATTTATAAATGATGAAACTGAGCCACCCTGAGAAGTTACAAGATGCTTTTTCCAATGATCTGAATTTTGTTTACCTACTTTTGTAAGTCAGGTCTTTGTGTTCAGGGAAGGTGTGCTGCAGGATAGAAAACAGATGTTGCTTGCGAACAACCTATTCTCCTCTTTTGTCCCACAACTCTGAGTTCTGGACAAGGGGAATTACCCTCAATTGGAAAAAAGCTATCAGTAGGTTCTGAGAAGAGCAGTAATATCAGCCTCACCCTCAAGTAAGACATTAAAGGCAAGGCTATGTGGGGTACAAGACGGGATGGACCCCAGGCCCTGGAACTTCTAGTAGCAGAAACTATTGCTGGGCCAAAGTTTGGAATCTGTGATGCCATCTGCCTTCAAAAGACACCCTAGTCACTCAGGAGTTCAGCAGTGACCATGACGGACTGAAAACAAAGATGGTTCCTTTTGTATTTTCCAGACACCAGGCAATTCCCATGGATTTTGTGTAACCTTAGGGAAGAACTGGGACTGAATTTCCTGGTAGGTGGCAAGATGGGGACTCAGATCCAATTTGATTTAAAAGAATAAGTAATGTGACATTTCTTCCACACTCGAAACATACTTCACTGCTTGTTCTAGACAGCTCCACACTCAGAGCAAAAGGTAGGCTTTACAAGAAGGCAAATTTATGTTCATGTAAGCAATGAGTTTCTCAAAATTACTACTGTACAACAATGGAAACCTCCCATGCTTGTTTCCTCACCTCTAAAATAAGGGTAATAATAGGATTCACTTTAAAGGATTGTTTAGACTCAGATGACTAAAATGTGTCAACATGCAAGGTGCTAAGAAAAATGTCTACCTAGCATGTAGTAAAGGCCCAATAAATGTATTTTACTGTGATAGCAGACACTCTGTTTCCCTGCTACACTTCAAATACTACCTTTTTGGAAACATAAGTTAAATCTTAAAAAATGTTCTGAAGTTCAAACAGTCTCCAGAAGACATTAGATTCAGGCGAAAAAAAAATTCACCACAGGTTCACTTTTAAAAAAATAGAAACACACCTCCTTATCACCAGTAAATTCTACAATAATTCAAATCCTTTTGAATATAAAAATTAAAAAATTCAAATCCCTTTTCTCTTCTGTGCTTTCACAACTACACTTTAGGACTTCATCATTTCTCACTTGTACAACAGCCTTCTCTATTTGGTGTACTTACCGTCATCCTGGCCTTCCACGCTCCCTTCCTGACAGGAATCCGCAGCATTCCCAGTGAGCCAGCTGTAGCGCAGACCTCATCTGTGGCAGTTCCTCACCTTATTTACATGGATAGCCAATGGGCCAAACCTGGCTGGCAGATTTTTTTATTTCAACGCCTTTGAGCAGGTATATACCCCAAGCGCCACCACTCACCATTTACTGACTCCATTCATTTGGATTCACACGCTATCTGCCTGGTCCCTGTGAGACATCTGGCCAACCTCTGGCCTACAGTATACATTCCAAACATTGCAGCTGGTGTGATCTTTCTAAAATGCAAATGAGGCTATGTTTCTGCCTTGCTATGCTCAAAAAATGTAGCTATTAACTGGCTACTCTTTTTCTACTTTTATTCATCCAGCAAACATTTATTATGTTCCTACAACATACCAAGCACCATTCTAGGTGTTGGGGATACTGTAGTGAAAGAAACAGATCAAAACCTCCTAAAGCTTAAATTTGATTGGCAGAGACAAGTGCTATGGAGATAAAGCATGGCAGGGAGGGGAACATGGTGTGGTGAGGGCAGGGTGCCATTTCAGTGGGCTGGTTATCAATATAAGGGGATCGAGGGAGGATGCATCCCAGGCGAGGAGGAGGACCAATGTCCTGGAAGGCTGGATGTTGCCTCCAGTATCTTCTCAGCCAAATCCTAGTTGTCCTTCAAGAATTATCTCAAATACCATTTCTCTAAGGAAACCTTTCCTACAATTCCCAGGTGGAATGAAATTCTTCCCCCCATACATTCTTACCTATATCTCAGTTATACTTTCATGATTCTGTCATTTGTAGACACTGTCCTCAAAAATATTGAGAAAAATAAATTATCTGAAGAATAATTAGACATGATAAGGCACTCAACAAAACCCTCCTATTGCATTCTCTTGACACAGGGACATTATATGGAATGTATTCTTTGGAAAGAAAAGGGTTTTGGAATCAAAGTCCAGATTTAAATTTCTCATCTGACTGAAGCTGGACAAATCCCTTAGCCTAAACATTTGTGCATCAGTAAGTGCTGGAAGGACCAAATACTAAAAGGCATGTTTTAGGCACAGGCCAGTGAAAGGACATAGCCAGCCCTCAGTAAATAATGCTTTTCCTTCTTCTCAGCAAAGCAAACTGCTTTCCATCATTTAGCCCCCAACAGCAGCTATTGCCACAGGAGGGCGCCATCAGCACAGCTGGAAAGGCATGGCTGCTTTGCCTTCTCAGAGTCGACCAGCCACCAGCTCATGCTTAAGTTTTAAATCCAGTGTGTGAACTTTGAATGAATAATGGCATTTGACAAGCATATAGGGGTGATGAGCTTGGTACCATCAAGTCTAATACGGATGGACTAGGAGAAACAAAAACCTAGCACAGTGGTGAAGAGCAAAGGTGTTTTTGAGTCAGACTGACTGGGGTTTAAATATGGGTTCTGTTGACCACACTGGGCAAGTGTACCTCCCTGAGCTTCATCTGTCAAACATGGTTGTGCCAGACCTGTGCTAGAGGCTGGATACTGGCCCCAGTGAGCTCAGATGGGGACGGGATGAACCAATGGATAGATAAGCCCAAGAAATGAGAACTGTAGGGAAGAAGGGGGATACCTGGTAACTGCTGACGTGCTGTGGGTACACAATGGCACCAGCTCTCTTCTCTCCGCAGCGCCTCATCTACTGTGTTCCCCAGTACTGACAGCCCTACACTGCGAGGAGGCCAAGTGAGACGAGACACCATCAAAAGGCTGAATTCCTTCTAATTTCAACAAACCAGGAAAAAAAGCCAGACTCTAAGAGGATTTTTAAAAGTTGATTAAAACACATGCCTTAAGGGCAGTGTCTTCAACAAATGGTGTTGAGAAAACTAAATATCCACATATGAAAGAATGAAGTTGGACCCTTACTTCACATATATAAAAATTAACTCTAAATGTATTCAAGACCTAAATGTAAGACCTAAAATTACAAAACTCTTAGAAGACAACAGGAGAAAAGCTTCTTGACATTAGATTTGACAATATTTGCTGGATGTGTCACCAAAAGCACAGGCAACAAAAGTAAAAGTAGATAAACTGGACTATATCAAAATTTAGAACTTCCTTGTATCAAAGTCAAATGATAATAATCAACAGAGCAAAAAGGTAACCTACAAAATGGGAGAAAATATATACAAATAATATATCTGACAAGGGGTTAAAAATTCGGATCATAAAGAACTCCTACAACTCAAACACACACATACACAAAACCTGATCAAAAAATGGGCAAAACACTTGAATAGATACATCTCCTTCTCCAAAGAAGATATATAAATGCCCAACGAACATAATGAAAAGATGCTAAACATTAATAATCATCAGGAAAATACAAATCAAAAACAGAATGAGATTATCATCTCACACTCATTAGGATGGCCTCTATCTAAAAAAGCAGAAAATAACAAGTGTTGGTGAGGATGTGTAGAAATCCGAACCCTTGTACACTATTGGTGGCAATGTAAAATGGGGCAGCCATAATGCAAAACAGTATGGTGATTCCTCAAAATATTAAAAATAGAATTACATGATCCAGAAATTCCATTTCTGGGTATATACCCCCCAAAATGATAGCAGGATCTTGAAAAGAGTTTTGCACACCCATGTTCCCCGCAGCATTATTCACAATAGCCAAGAGGTATAAGCAACACAAGTATCCATCAACAGATGAATGGATAAACAAAATGGTATATACATACAATGGAATATTATTCAGCCTCAGAAAGGAAATTCTGACAAATGCCACAAAATGGATGTCAGAGACATTATGTTATGTGAAGAAAGCCAGTCACAAAAAGACAAGTATGATATGATTCCACTTACATAAAGTACTTAGAGTATCCAAATTCACAGAAACAAAAAGAATGGTGGTTATCAGGGACTGAGGTGAGGGGAAAATGAGAAGTTTTTGTTTAATGGGTATGGAGTTTCAATTTTGCAAGACGAGAAAGTTGGGACATTGTTTGCACAACAATATGAATACACTTAACACTACTGATCTGTACACTTAAAAACGGTTAAGATGGTAAATTTTATGTGTATGTTACCACAGTTTCTTTAAAAATGCTGTAATGTGCTTCTTCCTGTGACATGCCATAAAATGTACTTCTATCTCTGTTGAGTATGTCCATACCAAAATGCCCCTCCCTCGACTCTGGTGAGCATATTTTTGGGTTATTTTCTAGTGAAGCTACTCAGAGATTTAAAAACCTGATTATGCAGATGAAATATCCTGAAAGCAGACAAGTTAGCATTCCTTTCCCTTCCTTCCAATTTACCACAAGTATTCCAAAGACACTGGATATTTAGTCATATGTACTATTCAAGACAACCATTTGTATGGAAAACAGTATTTTCCCTATTATTAGATCTCAATTAACTAACTGGATGCCAGCCTCTTAAATGTGGGCAGACTTCCGGCTCTGTATTAGTCTCTGCATGCACTCAGAAAGGAAATTAATACATCTTTTCAGGAAAAAGTATTTATTTTACATCATTACAAAAATATTTAGGCACATAATTTTCATGTTTATGTCACCTGATTTCCATACCTAAAACCTTTTAAAAACACTAAAATGGTCATTCGGTAAATATAATAGAATCTATACTGAAAAAATATTGTGAGAGGCTAACACCTGTAGACCAAAATCAGCTGATCATCATCAAGAGAAAGTAAATACTTGTGAACAAAATAATCTCTAAAAACATTTTTATGAGACAATAAATCTAACCAGTAGATTTCTTTTTAAAAAGTATTTTCAAAAAACAAAGCTAAAAGAAAAAAAAAAACCCACTGTATAACATCTCCTCATACCATGAAGTGGCACCCTCAAAGTAAGAACTAGAAGACGGGTTTAGAAAACGGTGGTGGCACCAGAGACTCACATATACTGACAAGGGAGACAAGCCTGGAAGCAGAGGCCGCGGTTAGTCAAGTTCTTGAATTCAGAGAAGGGAAGAAGGAATGCCCAGCCTGTACAGGAGCTATCTTAAAGTGAAAAACTGAGAAAGTTTTAAGTGAATTACCATTCTAAAAAGAAATCATCTTCCTCTAAGATAGAAAATAATTTTCCTTTTTTAAAATTCACCATCATAATATAAAAGTAATTTTGTTATTTTTAAAAAACAGGTAGAATCACCTGCATCACATAATGGCCACAATTATGTCCAGCAGGTATTTTTAAAAAAGAAAAGACAGTGAACAGAAACTGTTATCTGAGCATTCTAGAGGCAGTGAGGTACAGGGTCATGTTTTTCAGGAAATACACAGATTGCTTCTAGCATTTAAGGAGCACAAATTAAGAATCTTGTTTTGCCTGTCATCTCACCGTGAAATAGTGACACAGTAGCTACATTTGCTGAGTGCCTAATATGTACTAGGCATTGCGCTAAGTTTTAAATAGTTTTATATCCATTATCTCATTTATTCTGAGTATTTTTTCCTCAGAGAGAGGAAATCAACTACAGTCTTGTTCAAAGGAGGAACCAATATTAGACAGTTACGGGGAAGCAAGAACATGTGCGGTAGAGGAGGAGGAACCCAGGCTATTGATATTAATAGAATGCTAGTCACTATCTCAGAGCTAGAAGACTAACATGAGTTAGAGAAGTCCTCTCAGGTTAAAAAAATGCTTTAGTTCTACTGGTGGGGCACCCCTAGAATCCGTGATACTGATCACTATGCAGGCAGCTCTTGTTTACAAATCACTGACTCCTTTCACCTGTTTCCTTTCTCGTATTTAGGGTCCAGACCACCACCTTATATATTCCCTGTAATGACACATATACTCTATGAGAGCGAGAACCATGTCCTATTTATCTGTTTCCCAGACCTTAGCAAAATGCCTGGCATGTAACAGCTGCTCATTAAATCTTCGCTCACTGAACGTGAGACTATAATAATGAAAGCAAAATTAGGCCCAAAGTCCTAGGTATTATTTCAAATCAATCAAATGTTAAACTTTGCTATTCCTTCCGTGAAGATCTTACATCATCTTTACTAACCAAAAGCTTCCATGGATTCCTGATATAAAAGGACTAAAGAAAACTTGCAAATGCACTTTTTTAACTTACATGCAAGTTGGATCCTACAAATGGTTGACTCATAAAGTCAATAGCCACATGGGGTAATTAAAACTCATGTGACATGTTGGCATGTGCAGTCTGGCCAACCAAGGTTATTCTAATCCATGTGGCACTGACTAAAAGCAGACTGGCCAAAGAGGACGTCCACTTTCATTAACTCAAGGAATAGGAGCCACCAGTCATAGAATTTGGTTTTCAGAATTCTTACCATAGCTCATCTCTCACAGGACAAATTAAAGATTTAACTCTATACTGACTCTTTTTCTCCCAGGAGGTAGTAGTTAACAGGTCAAAGAATTTTGGCCCAGTAAGATACCAACTTTGGGGCAAAATCCAGATATTCTGGGAGGTGCCAGACTAATAGGTAAATCTCTAGTATATTACACCATGCCTACAAATAATTGAAAACACAAATTCCTAAAGTGGTTGGCCAGTCTATTCAATCTCCAACTTGCCCAGGCTTCTCCCTATTACCTTGAAATGCTGGTGGCAGTTGAGGGATGCATCCAGGAATCAGAACATGGACAGGGCAGAAGCTGTAAGTTGCCATACTGCTCTGGTCAGCCAGAAGGTTCAGAATAAGCCAGGGGCTCTGAGGTAGGGAGGCCTGTCATGTGCATTTAGTGAAGCTATAACTATACATGATTTTCTCAAATAAACCTGAAGAGGTAACAGACCTCCAAGGGAACCTGACCCCCAAGAAGCAGTTCAACCCCTGGTGGGGCTCTAGCCCAACACCCCTTAAACACATCGAAAGGCCTTTCATGATGAAATTCTACAATACAAAATATTTCTAATGTTCCCCCTTCATGTGGCTGGTAGAATCACTAAAATTAGCTCTCAGTATGCCCTTCCAGGCTACCCAAGAAAAACAGGCAGTGGTAGGCAACATTTATAGCCAGAAGTGCCTACCAACTGAGGTTAGCCCGGAAGTTGGATAAGGCTCCAGGACATAGTGAACTGTCACTCTCCCTGATTTGCAAAGTCTGTTCCTCTCTCACCCCAAATTCAGTCAACTGCTTACCTCTTTGAAAGAGCTCAAGCCAACTCAGCTAGCATCTCTGTTTCCTTACTCCCTCAGAGGCGAAAGGCAGTTAATCAAATGGCCACACGGTTCAATGGAAAGAACATGGATTTTGATTTATAGCAAGTCACCTTCTTCTGAGTCTTGTTTTCTCACTGGCAAAATAGGGACAATCAGACCCATCTGACTCAAGATAATATCCTGTTCTCCCAGTGGAATTTTCTCAGGTCAAATGATGCTGGAAAAAAGTAAGCCTAAGTCTCTTATATGGAGTTTGTAACATGAGAGCTGGCTAAAGGGCTAATTCTAGGGACATACTACCACTGGCCAGGCTTTAATAAATATAAATTAAAATAAGGGAAAGGCATGAATATGAAAATGACCTCAATATAATTTTTCAAGTGAAAAGAAATCAAAATTCTCCTGGTTCCCTGTTGAGACACCAAAATTCTGTTTACGTCAACAGAGCCCAGTGGATTCCAAACCCAATGAAATAGAAGCTAGCATGTGCGTCAGTGCCAAGGCACCCAGACTCCTGTACACTGACTGTGCAACTGACCCAAGCAAACACACTCATCCCCAAAGTCAATGATGTCTCTGAGTCAAGTCACAGGACTGTGTTTGAGTTAACATCCAACCACCAGCCCTGCCAATGGGCAATTCAGTCAGTGCTTGTTCACAGCTACTCTCCCATGGTGAAGCACTGGTCTTGAGAGAAGCTGGCAAGCTCATTAAGTGAGCCCAGGGACATACGGTGTAGGTGGGAGTGTCCAAAGGAGAGAGCTATGCCCATTGTTCATGCCATTTAAGGAGGAAGGAAGATGATAGCTCTAACACTGACACTGCCAGAGAAAGACAAAACCTTGACAATACAAAAATGTTAAACCAGCCTTTCCCCTCAAACCAACAAATTCAGAAATGTGGGACTTCATCATATTGATCCAAAGAGGAGTAAAAAGAGTAGTAACCAAACCTAGAGGAAGGAGGCACGGGGAAACAGATGGTGGTCACCTTGCCTGTCTGCCATTCTCACGCAGAGAAGGCATCAATGCTGAGCTGCATTGGTTTACAAACTGTAGCTCTTCACATGCGCTTCATCCCACATGGCAGCATTTGGACTCACACTGTTGTGTGGCAGGTAGGGCAGGCGATTCTGATCCCATTTACAGATTTGCAGTTTCTCAACGCTGAAAGAACTTGCTCCTAGTCACAGCATCTTCTGAATGGGCTGACAGTTAAATTCTCAGTCTTACCTTCAGTTACTATGGCAGGAGAGAAATCTTTCAACTACCTCCCAGAACATCTCTGTATCCCCAGCACTTAGCACAATGCCTGGCACATACACTCAGTACACTTTAGATGAATCAAAGAGTCAGAAAGATGAACACGAGTGAAAAGCCTACCTCCTCCATCCCTTCATTATCTCTATCCTACACAACAAAGAAGGAACAACATATTTTCAAGCAATGCACTCTGCTTATCCTGTGAGTTCTCAGGGAAGCCAACAACACGTTTCAGAGCCCCACAAATTTTTTAGTGCCAAAGTTGTTGTCTTTGGCAAACACAGTGATGGTATTATGAAGACGATGCAATCATAAGAAATAAAAGAAGAGAAATTTCAGATACTCAGCTGTGTTTCCAGCAGAGGAGAGGCTAAACTGCCTCCGGATGCAGTAACAATTTGAATGACGAAACTCCAGTTGGAGCACATTATGTATGCAGCTCTCAGAGACACCTGGATATCAAACTATGGAATAAAATATTTTCAAAACACTGATGTTTCACTGTCAGTATAGAAGAAAAATAAATTAAAAAGCCCAGTTCGTTTTCCAGTTTGATATAAATTAATTAAAACATATTTAAAAATAGAGTCGATTATAAGTTTCTCTCATCATAAAATTTTAAAAGGCAGCAATCAATCATCAGATTGTACAAGTGCAAAGGAATAGTACTTTCTCCATGAAGACACCTCAGTATCTGCGTAGGAACTGCCAGTGTTCTGAGATATTCAAAACCTTGGGCCTGTATAGTTGAAGCAATCCTCTGATCACACCGCTCCTTTCCCCTTAATGTCCAGCTTGTTACTGGCCTCTGACTGTTTGCTCAGCTGTTCTTCAGTGAAAGTGATGTAGGAATACACCAGGCTCCCAGCAATGCTGCAAAACAGAAAACTACAATCAGAGATGGAGGGAGGGAAGGTTTTGGGATAAATACAAAGTGTTTATTCCAATATTTGTAATAGCAAAAAAAAAAAATGAGATAAAGGGTAAATGTTCCACAGTGGGAAACTGTATAAACTCATAAAATGAAATACTATACATTAAAATGATATAAAATGAAAACAAGTAATGACATTTTAAATGAGAAAAAAATCTCCCAAAACATCAAGCATTGTCTAATCTCACTGTATTTAAATTAACATGAATATGTACATCAATGTGCACTGGAATAGACAAAAGCCTGGAAGGAACACACCAAGAATATTAACAGTGGTTACCATCTAGATGGTGACATTACAAATAGTATTTGTGTTTTTGGCATTTTCAAAAATAAGCTTCAAGACAAATAAAAGTGGCTTTTAATAAGAATAGAAAACACCCCAATTAGTAAAGCAAACATGCAGACCCTGGGAGATTCACAGAGCTGGTTTTTCTCTGATTAGAAGCAAGTTCACAGTGGGGAACTTATCTAAGTGAGCCCTCAGCCTGTGAGAGTTGGCTGCTGGTACGCCTCACTTGCCCATCACACCTACCACCAGGAGGGTTCACGCTTTGCAGACAGTGATTACTCTGTCTATTCTCTGTGGGGATCTCAAACCCACCTGGATACACAACCTCCTGCCCCAGTCACTAAGCCGAAGGTAAGCTGGAGGAGCTCACAGATCCGACACTCCGGGCTGCCCTGCCCTGCTCTTCCACTGAGACTGCCACCCAGAACTTCTAGCCAGCTGGGTAGCCAGCTAGGTGCCCGACCTGGGCTCGAATTCTCATTCCCTGGGTTTGGCCCTCATCTGCCTGATCACTTGACTCTTTATTTGAAATTTGTTGCTTATTTGAAACTTGCTGCTTACTTGAAATTAGTTGTTTTCCTCTGGGCTTTGGCATCAGCCCCAGACCGGCTGCAGCAGGGTAAGAGATGCCTAGCTCCTGCTCCTACTAGGAAGGAACTGAGATCAGACACTGGTGCTGACTCTTTACTTACATGACACTATCCATTCTGAGACCCCAATCAATCCCATAATAAAGCCTTTTCCAATCTCATCTTCCCAACCAGATTCTTCCTTTTCCTGATCTGAACTTCACAGCACTTAATAATAATCAAATTGTGATCATTTATTAAAGTCTACTATACGTCAAGCATTTTATATACATTTCCTATCATTGCAATATTGCTGCAAGGTACCCATTTTATAGATTAGGAAACTGAATCCCGGAGTCATAACTTGCTCAGGGTCACGAAGCATCCTAATGAAGGACCAGAATAAAACCCAGGTTAGTTTCACTGTCTCCACTACCACTGCTGCCTCCCTTACGGCCCCTGCACCACTTGATACTGCAGTTACCTATTTTTATTTTGTCCCCATCAGCCTGTTAATTTCCCAAGGCCTTTTTCTTTTAGTTCTACAGAGCCTCTTGCACGGGGCCTGGACTCTGCAGCAACACCATGAACAACTGCAGAACTGAATATCCCTTATCATCCCATTCAAAGAAAGGGGCCTCATGACCCCAATCTTCGTGCCAGTGTTCACACAGCTGTCTTTTCCTTTATCTCGCAGCTTTTTTTCCATTTAACTCTCTGACTCTTCTGGAAACTTTTCTTATTTTTCTAGTGCATCAAATTAGATGATTTCCCTGGTAGCTTACTGAAGCCTTCCTAACGGAAGCTAAAAATTCTTTGAGGTTCACATGTACATCCACATGACAGTCAATTTCCCTTTGCCCTGAAACCCAGCCCACCCAATACAAAGTAGAAGGGCTGCCCAACCCCTTTCTTCTCTCATCCTATCCTTCTCTAGCTTCTAGCTTCCCCCACCCACAACAACTTAAAAAATAACAAAGCTCTCTTTTCCCTGTCAAGACAGCTTTTGATGTTCACACTAAGCCTATTCCACCTGAACAGAAATACTGGGAAAGTGTAGAACAGAAGAGGACGAAAAATGCCCTGGAATTTATTCCAGGCTTAGTCCTTATGATGATCCCAGGCCCTACACTCCTAGTATAGTCGGTGTAATGAAAAAGCATGGACTCTAGAGTTAGGTCTTGGTTCAAATCCTGAATATATTAATATTATAGATTGAGTATCCATTATCTGAAATGTCTGGGACCAGGAGTGTTCCAGATTTTAGAATTTTTGCATGTACTTACCAGTTGAACATGCAAATCCAAAAATCCAAAGCCCAAAATCCTGTGAGTATCATGTCAGTGCTCAAAAATTTCAGATTCTGGAACATTTTGGATTTTGGATGCTCAATCTGTACCAGCTCTGTGACTCTGGGCAAATTAATTAATCTGAGAATCCATTTCTATATTAATCAAATAAGAAGAACATTATCTATCTAGGCTTGTCTGAGGATTAAGTGAGATTATACGCACAAAGAATCTAGCCCTACACCTGACACACAGTAAGCAATCAGGAAATATTTATTCCCTTCTCCCCCATGTTCCCTGTCAGCCCTGATAGTCACAGACTACAGGGAAGATGTATTGTTAACAAAAGGTAGGGTGATATAATAATGAATGTCTTTGTCCATCTGGGCTGCTATAACGAAATACAATAGCTGGCTTATAAACAACAGAATTTATTTCTCACAGTTTTAGAGGTGAGCAAGTCCAAGATCAAGGCAGAATCAGTGTCTACAGAGGGCCCTCTTCCTGGTTCATAGACAGTACTATCTCATCATGCTCTGGGATCTCTCATATAAGGGCACTAATCCCACTCAAGAGGTTTCCACCTCCATAACCTAATCACCTCCCAAAGCCCTACTTCCTAAAACTATCATTTTGGGAGTTAGGATTTCAACATACGAATTTTTTTTTTTTTTTTTTTTGAGACAGAGTCTCACTGTGTTGCGTGGGCTAGAGTGCCATGGCGTCATCCTAGCTCACAGCAACCTCAAACTCCTGGGCTCAAGCGATCCTCCTGCCTCAGCCTCCCAAGTAGCTGGGACTACAGGCATGCACCACCATGCCTGGCTAATTTTTTCTATATATATTTTTAGTTGTCCAGATCATTTCTTTCTATTTTTTTGGCAGAGACGGGGTCTCGCTCTTGCTCAGGCTGGTCTCGAACTCCTGAGCTCAAACGATCCGCCAGCCTCAGCCTCCCAGAGTGCTAGGATTACAGGCGTGAGCCACGACACCTGTAATTTTAGAGGAACACAAACATTCACACCAAAGAGATGTAACATGATGCAAGAGTAGAGCACACTGTTGCCACACAGTTGTTCAAATAACCAGAGCAAAACCACAACACAGATTACTCGTCTAAATTCCAAAGATTAAAGAGCAGTCTGTTCAATTCCCAATAATTCCAACTTGAGGCAACAATAAAAGATTTTTCATTTCAACTTTATTCTTGACTTGATCATTAACAAATATTGAAGTTTTGAGAAAATTCATGAATCACCTGAAGAGAACTGAATATTCATCAATACTATGTGCCAAGCAGTGATGAGTTAACACTTTGGAAAGAAATTATAGATTGCTCTCTAGCAACTTTGGGGACGGGGTTTCTAGGGGGAGGGAAAAGGGAAGACGGGGAAAAGCCCAGATTTGATGGAGTGGCAGGGAGAGGCTATGTTTGAATTTTTATACATCACCTCTCTGAGCTTCAATTTCATTATCATGTGAACTAGGGGATGATTTAATTAAATGACATAGTAAAGGTGGCCATCATATACTAGGTACTCAACAAACATCAACTCCCTATATGTTGCCTTTCCAGATAACTACTTAAAATCATTTCTAAGGTAAGTGTTGATTTGTGCACATACTTTCAAGATAAAAGTACTTTAGTCACAGAAGACTGGCTAGGATGTGAACCATTCCATCTGTCTAGGAGTTTTACGAGTTTGCCCAGGAGGAAACTCAGAAAAAACCAAGACTCCCAAATCCTGTTCTTTGGAACTCACAGCCCTTGACAAGGATATTATTTGTTTTATTGACTGATGAAGCATGCAAATACTCTCTTTAAGATCATAGTTCTTGTGAGGCCCCAAGTACATATATAGGTTTTATTAAAGATTATACTACATAAAGAAAAAAATAAGCCTGAACACTTGTTTCCCACCTATTCTTACTGTTTTAGTGTTAAGTTTTTGTAAGAGGGTTTCTCTTACTTGGTTAGGAGCAGCTCTTTTTTAGCTTTCTTGACACCTTTGATACTTGAAACTCCCCAAATATTTCTGTCACCTTCCCTCTGTATTCTTTTTTCCTTTTTGCCTATTAAAAAACTCTAAAAATATGGGTGGAGGACTAGTGTTACAACTAAAAGGAGAACACAGCTTATGTGTTTTCCACACCTGGAGAAAGTTCCTTCAAATTCATAAGTCTCCTGAAAAATAGCCTGAGACCTACTGACACATGACACACTTTCCACAGGATGTTCTGGGCTGAATTAGAAAAGTTTAGTGGTAGAATTAGGATACACAACACTAATAAAACTTCACATTTTGTCCAGGCATGGTGGTTCATGCCTGTAATCCTAGCACTCTGGTAGGCTGAGGTAGAAGCATCACTTGAGGTCAGGAGTTGGAGACCAGCCTGAGCAAGAGCGCGACCCTGTCTCTACCAAAAATAGAAAAATTTTAGCCAGGCATGGTGGTACACGCCTGTATTCACAGCTACTAGGGAGGCTGAGGCAGGAGGATCACTTGAGCCCAGGAGTTCAAGGTTGCTGTGAGCTACGAGGACACCACTGCACTTTACCCAGCGTGACAGAGTTAGACTCTGTCTCAAAAAAAAAAAACCTCACATTTTACTGATGAGAAAACTGCGAGGTTGTAAAAAGTGAATCATGACAGCTAGTGGCAGTATCAGCAACAGAACACAGATTTTTGCTATATTCCCATTCAGTTCTCTTCTGTCATGAATTATAATATAACTCAGGACCTAGCCAGCCTCCCTATAACCTATTCAAATATACAAGTTATTCTACTGAGATGCTAGTTATATAACTCTATTAATAGGCTGGTGGCTGTCACGTCAGCAGTAACTAACTGATAATACAAAATATGTCCTTCTCTCTCTCCAACAGAGAACCACTGAGGAATGGAAAAGCTTATATCCTTACATCAGGGGAAGGCTAGAACCAGAAGATAGTCTGCTAGAATGAAACTGCTTAGGAGGAGAAGCAATCTGGAACTAAGAAGCAACACATACTTCTAAGGAAACAGGCAAATGAGCCCGAAATGAGGGAAACAGGCAAGGGAGCCCTAAATGAGGGAATTATGCATTCAGGTGCTGAGCAAAGGTTGCTACACCAAAGGTCTCAGGAAACAACTCCAGATCTAGACTCTGAGCTGCACCATGTCCCATCCAGAGACTATGTAGACTGTGTGTGGCCACAGAGGCTACAGTAAAATGGCTTTTATTGCACCAAAGGAACCTGGCTAGCCAGTGTGATGACACATTATGAAATGATGTGAAACAAAACTCATTCATTCATCGATTCACCATTTAGTAGTCAGCACTGTCGCTAAGAATGAAGACTGGGAAAATAAGTCATGGATCAACCACATGCAGCTACATAATATACGGCAAGTTTTTAGCTTCTCTGTGAAATGCAATATTCATAGTATCTACTTCATAGGGCTATTGTAAAGATTAAAATGGAATATTTAGGATTTTGTGCCTAACGCAAAGTAAGCATAAAAAATATTGGCTAGTATTTTGTTATTATTATTATTTCTGAATGCCTATTATGGGCCAGGCATGGATATATACTGACACAACTGTAAATAAGACAAGTGACTCCTGCCATCAAATAGTTGATAAAGTGGCAATGAAAATCAATGAAATATATAATTTACTTGGCTACATTATATTTATTAAGCCATTTACTTAACTGACAACACATTGAGGGGTGAGAACTTAAGGTCTGGAGTCCAACCCGCCCGGGTTACAATCCTTGCATCACGATTTACTAGCTGTGTGACGCTGGCAGATCTGTGAGAGAACCCACCATGTCTCTCTAGAGCAGAATGCCTGGCGTACAGAAACAGGCTCAATGCATGTATCTTCAGAATGCATTCAAGTTACTTAACCTCTCTAAGTCTCAGTCTCCTCATTTATAAAAGTGATTATAAAATAACTTCCAAAGAGTGTTATGAGGAATTAAGCGATTCAACAGAAAAAGGACTGTATTTTCTATAAAAGGTATCTGAACAATTAGATATATTAAAACACACACACACTAAAAAGAACCTTGATCCAGACCATATGCAAAAATTAATCCAAAATGAGCAATATATACGTGAAAATCTAAACCTTAAAAAAATGTCTAGAAGAAAACATAAGAGAAAATAAAATCTTTATGACCCTGGGTTAGGCAAAGATTTCTCAGACACAACACCAAAAGCACATCCCAAAAAGAAAAAACTGGTAAATTGGAATTCATGAACATTTTAAACTTTTGGTCTTTAAAAGGGACTGGTAAGAGAATGAAAAGATAAGCCACAAACTGGGAAACAGTATCTGAAAATCACATATCTGATAAAGGACTTGTATTCACAATATATAATGACCTCTAAAAACTTTGTAAGAAAAAGAGAACCTAATTTTTAAATGGGCAAAATATCTGAACAGCTATTTTACCAAAGAATATATACAGATGGCAAATAAGCACAGGAAAAGATGTTCAACATGATTAATCATCAGGGAAATAATCAAAACCACAATGAGGTACTACTACAGATCTATGAAAAGAATGGTTCACATTTAAAAAAAAAATGACAATGCCAAGGGTCAGGAAGTGGAGCAACTGTAACTCTCATACATTGCTGGTGGTTATGCAAAATGGTCCTGCCACTTTGGAAAATAGTTTGGCAATTCCTTATAAAGTTAAATATACACCTACCATACATCCCAGAAATTCCACCCCTAGACATTTACCCAAGTGCAATGAAAACTCATGTTCACGCACAAATTTCTAAGCAAGTATTTATAGCAGCTAGTACATAATAGCTAAAATTTGGAAATGACCCAAATGTCTTTTAAATGGTGGATGAATGTTATATAGCCATACAATACTACTCAGCAATAAAAATATAAAAAGTACTGATACATGCAACAACATAGAGGGAATCTCAAATACAATATGCTAAGTGAAAGAGCCAGACTCAAAAGCTGCATACATTATGTATCATTTATATGACATTCTAGAAACTATATGGACAGAAAACAAATCTTTGTTGGGGTTTGAGGGGAATGAGAGGGGTTAAATACAAAGGAGCATGGATAGATATTGAGGGGATAATAGAATTGTTTTGTATCTTGATTGTGGTGGTGGTGGTTATATGATTGTATGCATTTGTCAAAACTCACAGAACTGTCCACTTGAAAAGATGAATTTTACTGTATTTAATCACATATTAATTTTTTTTAATGGAAGAAAAAAGAATCACAGATACAGACGAGTCCCAGAGAGTCTAAGAATTCTAACCTGGACAGCTGTGAGGATGATAATATCATTATCTGGAAAGGTAACATTACTCAGGCCTAAGCCACAGGCCAGAGCCCAGACTTGGATGGAAGTACAGGAGCATGATCTGCCTTCAGTCTGTTCATTCCCCACACTCTCTGTTGTTTTTGTTTTGGCCAATGGAAAAAGGCATTTAGGGGAATTGGAGACAGGCAGGCTCTCAACAGATCCCTACTGAAAAAGAAAATAACTCTTTAATTCACAGAATCAAAGTTGAATAGACCTGAGAAGCTACTATGCAATCTCCTGCTTCCTGCACTTGAATCAAACAGAGAGAGGGCTATTTAAACTTTTTTTAAAATGGCAAAGAAACAAGGCAGGATGGAGGGGAGCTAGATGTATCTAGCTTTAATCATAGAATCTTCTAAGAATACAGTTCAATTAATGATTTCCTTCAAAGCGCAGTCTGCCAAGGATTGACTGACACCATTTCCAAGCAAAGTGAAATCTACAAAGTAGCTCCTGGTTTTTACATTAAAAAGAAAAAAAGGTAATGTCCACAACCTCTGGTTCTGCTTACTGACTAGTGAAATAAAATCAAAAGAAATATAAACAACAATAAAATCATAATTCTCATTTTAAAGAGAAAAAGTATAAAAAATTAGACAATATACTTTCTTTGCCAAAAGCTAAAAAGTATACTGCAACAGAAATAACATTTGAACAGGAGTCGGGATACCTAGATTCTAATCCCAACTCTGCAAATAATTTGAATCTTAACTAATGACTAAAAAACATCAATTATTCTCCCTAAACTTGTAATAAAACGGGGATTAGAAAGAGATATGGCATGTAAAATTTACTGTAATAAAATGTGAAAGTAATTAGAAATTATTAAAAATATTACAAAAGGAAAGAATATCATTAACATCATTATCAACCAGCCTGGTTAGCAAAATGGTACTCGTTACAACACATTAACCAGAACTACTTGACAAAAAAGAAATTCCAGTGGAAAAATTTTTAAGATGTTGGTTTTGATACATGTTAGAGGCTGACATATGTTATAACATTCTAACATATTCGGAAACTTGTGAAGTTTTTTAAATACCTGCAATGTGAAAAAAGATACCTAATCCTTCTTATTGTTCATTTGCTCATATTTATTTTATAACTTTACTGAGGCATGATATACAAAAACCTGCACGTATTTGATGCACGCAATTTGATGAGTTTGCACATATGCATATACCATACACCATGGACATATACATACCATCAGCACAAAGTAATAAATACATCCGTCACCCCCAAAAGTTTCCTGTGTCCCTTTGCCTTTGTGTGTGTGTGTGTGTGTGTGCGTGTGTGTGTGTGCGTGTTAAGAACACTTAACATGAGATCTTCCCTCAAGAAAAAACACTTTTTTTAAAGAGATGGGGTCTCACTATATTGTCCAGGCTGGAATGTAGTGGCTATTCACAGGTGTGATAATACTGCCCTACAGCCTTGAACTCTTGGCCTCAAGTGATCCTTCCACCTCGGCCTCTGGAGTATCTGGGATTAAAGGCATGCACCACAGTGCCTGGCTCTTAACAAATTTTTAAGCGCTACTGTTAACTATTTGTACTGCATTATACAGAATATATCTAGAACTTACTCAATTTGTATAACTGTAATTTTATACCTGTTGAACAACTCCTCCTTTCTCCCTCCTCCCATTCCCTGGCAACCACCACTCTGATTTCTGGTTATTTAAGTCTATCTTAGACACCTCATATAAGTGGAATAGTGCATTATTTGTCCTTTTGTGACTGACTTATTTCACTTAGCATAATGTCTTCCAGGTTCATTCATGGCTGTTGCAAACAGTCAGATTGCCTTGTTTTTAAGGTTGAATAATACTCCGTTGTATGTATATATCATATTTTCTTCATTTGTCAATGAAAATTTGGGTTGTTTCCATGTCTTAACTAGTGTCAGTAATGCTGCAATTAACATGGGAGGGCAAGTTTCTCTTTGAGATTTTGACTTCAATTCTTTTGGATATATACCCAGAATTGGAATTGCTGGATCACATGGCAGTTCTATTTTTAATTTTTTGAGGAACCTCCACACTGCTTTCCATAGCAGCTGTACCATTTTACATTCCTACCAACAAGGTACAAGGGTTCCAATTTCTTCATATCATCGCCAACACTTAGGGGAGATCATCTTGTTTTTTAATAGGAGCCATCCTAACTGGTGTGAGATGATCTCATTGTGGTTTCAGTTTGCATTTCCCTGATAATTAGTGATGTTGAGCACCTTTTCTTATACCTGTTGGCCATCTGTATGTTTCCTTTGGAGAAATGTCTATTCGGATCCTTTGCCCATTTTTAAATCAGATTATTTGGGGTTTTCTTGCTATTGAGCTGTAGGAGTTCCTTACATATTTTGGAAATAACCCTTTATCAGATACATGGTTTGCAAATATATGGTTTGCAAATACTTTTTCCCATTCTGTGGGTTGCCTGTTCGTTCTATTGATTGTTTCCTTTGCTGTTCGGCAGCTTTTTAGTTTGATAGAATCTTACTTGTCTATTTTTGCTTTTGTTGCCTGTGCTTTTGGTATCACATCCATGAAATCATTGCCAAAACCGATGTCCTAAAACTTTTCCCCTATATTTTCCTTTAGGAGTTTTACAATTCCAGGTCTTATGTTTAAGTTTTTAAACCATTTTGAGGTGATTTTTGTACATGGTATAAGATAGAGTCCAATTCATTCCTTTGCATGTGGATATCCAGTTTTCCCAACACCGTTTGTTGACAAGACTATCCTGTCCCCCATTGTGTGTTCTTAGCACCTTCATCAAAAACCAATTGATAAAATGTATGGGTTCATTTCTGGGCTCTCCACTGTGTTCCCTTGTTCTATATGTCTGTCTTCATGCAAGTGCCACACTATTTTAATTTCTGCAGCTTTGTAATATATTTCGAAATCGGGAAGTGTGATGCCTCCACCTTTGTTGTTCTTTCTCAAGATTGCTTTGCCTATTCTGGGTCTTCCGTTGTTCCACGTGAATTTTAGGATTGCTTTCTTTTCTGTAAGAAATACCACTGGGATTTTGATGGGAACTGCATTAAATCTGTAGATCACATGTGGTAGTATGGATATTTTAAAGGTACTAAGTTTCCCAAACCATGAGGACAAGATATCTTTCCACTTATTTTTATTTATTTATTTTTTGAGACAGAGTCTCACTCTGTTGCCCGGGCTAGAGTGCCATGGTGTCGGCCTAGCTCACAGCAACCTCAAACTCCTGGGCTCAAGCGATCCTACTGCCTCAGCCTCCCGAGTAGCTGGGACTACAGGCATGCGCCACCATGCCCGGCTAATTTTTTATATATATATTTTTAGTTGTTCAGCTGATTTCTTTCTATTTTTTTAGTAGAGATGGGATCTCGCTCTTGCTCAGGCTGGTCTCGAACTCCCGAGCTCAAACAATCCACCCTCCTCGGCCTCCCAGAGTGCTAGATTACAGGCATGAGCCACCGCGCCCAGCCTCTTTCCATTTATTTATGTTTTCTTTCATCAATGTATTATAATTTTCAGTATGCAAGTCTTTCACCTCACTGGTTAAATTTATTCCTAAGTGTTTTACTCTTTTTGATGCTATTGCAAGTGGGATTGTTTTCTTGATTTTTCTGAGAGTTCATTGTTAGAATATAGAAACGCAATAGTTTTTTGTATGCTGATATTGTATCCTGCAACTTTACTGAATTCATTTATTAGTTTTAGATACCTAACCTTTCTTACGAGATACTATATAAGAGCTTTGAACTGTAGAGATGTGAAAATGCAAAAAGAAGCTTTTACTTCATTTTGGCAATTATGTTATCTATTTAAAGGAGGACAAAAAGAAAATCAAGACAGCGCTGAGGTCTCGATTTGTGTCATAATGATGCTTTAATCCAAATTTCTAGAAATGAATGAAACTCAGGCCACATTCAAAGCCAGATCAGATTTATCATGTTGCTCCTACTATCCTGGCCCTTCCTTACAAATATTAATAAAAAACTGATAAAAAGCACATATGTTAAGCAATGAACAGATACTTTACATTCATCATGCTATTTCATTCTAACAGCTCTAATGAAAGAGTTGTATTCATCCCCAACACAGAAGAAAACAAATTCAGAAAGGATAAACTTGCTTAAAGTCACACAGATGGCAAGCATGAACAGCAACTCCAGACAAAATCTGACATTCAGCTATTCATTTTCCTCCTTTAACAGGCAATTCTCAGGTATACGTATACACACCAACCCTCCTGCCAACTCCTACCTCCCCACTAATAAATAATTTTTCCCTCTAAAAGACAAATATAGTGGCAAATAAATGTTAGGAAAAAGCCAAGAATTAATTATCAACCTATTAGTGATATTATTAATTCTCATGTTAATCCACAAGGAATGTAGAACTGGTACTATCATTTATTTAAATATGAAGAAATAAAAGGTCAGAGAGGTTCTATAATTTGTTGCAAATTAAAAAGATGACACTACCATATACTAGTAGAAAGTTTTATAAGTCTCCACAATGCTTTTTCACTAATCCATATAGAATTCATCAAGCAAATACTTATGAATCAACTACTAGCACTCATTCTAGAAGCCTGAAAAATATCAGTGAACAATACAGGCACAGATCCCTACCCTCATGGAATTCACATGCTACCTGGGGTAACACATATAGGTAATATATATAAATAAGCAAATTACGCAGAATATTAGAAAGTGACTAAGTACTCTGGAAAAAATAAATAGAAAAGCAAAATAAAAGGGTTAGGGAATGTTAGAAGAGGGAGAGCAATTTACGATTTTTAAAGAGGTGGTCAGGGTAGATTTCCTTGAGAAGATAACATTTGAGCAAAAACTTCTAGGTGTAAAAGAGTTACCAATGCAAGTATCTGGCAGTATATTGTTCCGGGCAGAGGAAATATTCAGTCCGAAGGTTCCAGAGAGGGAGCATGCTAATTATTCTAGAGGAACAGCAAGGTCTATGTGAATAAAGTGGAGTAAGGAAGAAGAGAAGCAGGAACTGAAGTTGGAGAGGAAAAGAGGGGATAAATCTTGTTAGGGTCTTGTAATGATTTTGGGACTTAGACAGCCATGGGTGGGGGTGGGAGGTGTTAGAAGAATGACATGTTCTGACTTACCTTTTACAAGGAATATACTGTCTACTCTGTTGAGAACTGACTAGGGGAGAGGTCGGTAAGTCAAACTAGGGATACAAGTGTGTAAGAATAAGACCATAATCGAAGCATGCTGGTGGCTTAGATGATGATGAAAGCAATGCTGATGGGGAGAAGCAATCCTTTGTTGGATATTTTCTGAAGGTAAAGACAACGAAATTTGCTAATATGCTGGATATTGGATATATGATAGAAAAGCCAAAGATGATCCCAAGGCTTTTAAACCAAACAGCTAGAAGGATGGGGTCTCCAACAATTAAGATGATAGAGCAGACTTTGCAGGAAATAAAGGAAATAAAAGGAGGTCATTTTGGACACACCAGCTGGAGATGTCAAATGGGCTGTTGGATAAATGGATCTGACTTGAGGACAGAGGTCTGGCCCAAATATGAATTTGATAACTTTTAGGCATATAAACGATGTTTAAAATGAGATTCAAAATTCCAGAAATGAAAAAGATCTTTCCTACAAGTCACCCCCTTCACTGATGAATACAAGGTCTAAAGAAAGGTAGTGATATGTCTAAGGTAACACTCACATAAAGCAACCGTAACTGAATTGGTATTCTTCTTTAGCCCTACATTCCTTGAGAACACTGCATTGCATCTAGCATAATAAATAGAGGACTCTGAAGGCCAAGTAAAGACAGTTCAACTTCCACAAAATTCCCCAAATACTATGCAAAGAATTTGGAAGTATTTTCTCCTTTCTTATAAAGCATTATGTAGACACATTAAGTATCTAGCACAAAGTTGACACTCCACAAATGTTTAATAAGTCAACAAATTTTCCATTAATTTAATAGCCCGATCTTACTGTGATACTATTTGAATATCTAATTTCCACTTGTCAAAGTGGTTATATTTAATTAAATATTTTTACTCACCTGATATTTAAGCCAATGAAGTTTGTCCATGTGAAAATATAATCTCCACCAAACACCATTCCAATATAAGTTACTAATATATTCTAAAAAGAAAAATGGCAATATACTGTTACATAGGTTTAACTGAGCTTTTTAAATACATATAAAAACTAACCCGTTCTGTGACCCAAATACCTATCTTTAAAATACAAAAACAAACAGACAATAACAACAGAAACCCACCAACTCTAATAAGAGTGTAGTATGAGCAAGAACACTATTAAGGAACCAATGACTTAGCTTCTTCCTAATGTATTCTCCAGAAGATAAATGCTTTCATGGAGATAGAAGAATAGTAACAAGATTGTCAAACTTTCCCTGACCTGTGGTACGGGCTTACATTACAAATCTAAATAAACATTGCTGTTATTAGGGGTAGAAAATACAAAAACACATTTAGCAATCTTAGAAAAGACTACATTTTTCTCCTATTGAGATAACTGTAAACTTGATAGGAGAGAGTGAAGAAGAAAAGACTGCTTCCATGCAAGCATCTTTCCCACTTCTTTTAAAAAGAAAAAAGGGGATATTAGGGACTTTACCAATGTAAAGACTGTTTTTAGAAAAATCTTCCTTGGTATCCTAAAAAAAATATGGTAAGTCATTTCGATGCATTATACCTAAAATCACCTCACCTGACACTCCCAGGTGCAAACATTGTCTGGCTCTCTCTTAATTATCCTCACACTACAAAAGCAAAAAACAAGGTTCTAAAGTTTAAACTATAGGCTGACTATCCCTTATCTGAAATGCTTGGGACCAGAAGTGTTTCAGATTTGGGATTTTAGAATATTTGCATTATACTTACCGGCTGAGTATCTCAAATTCAAAAATCCAAAGTCCAAAATGCTCCAAATGCTCCAAATTTTCTCCTTGAATGTCATGTTGGCCCTCAAAAAGTTTCAGATTTTGGAGCATTTCAGATTCAGATTTGGGATGCTCAACCTGTATTATTCAATTCCTCCCAATCTCCCTTCTTTCATATTCATAAGTCACTGCCTCCCTCTCTGCTATTACAACTGCCATAAACTGTAAATGTCACAAACATTTTTAGTACCTAGGCTCTCCTAGATTAGGCCTCCGAGACAGAAAGTAAATTGCTATGGTGTTTTTAAAAGGCCAAAAACAAACTCCAAAATTATTTTTATAACAGAGTGCCCTTGGAGAAAGCATTTAAAATTATATCAGCCTTTTTTAGGTCTAAGGATGGAAACAGCAAGTTACCCTAGAGCAGATTTTTCTTATTTGAGGGGAAAAAATAAAATTAAATATCATGTAACAGTAAACAAGGCCAGTAGGCAACTTGGGAAAGTATGTAACAGGACCTCTCTTTCAATACAGAGATCCAAGGAGAAGGTGAATTAATTTACTTACATAAGCTGCCCAGGGAACTTCAGAAAGGGAGGAGACAGGAGAACCTAACCTATGCTGCTCAAAACGAGAAGTTAGAAAAACCACAGGTATATACTAGGGTATCCCAAGCAAGGTTTGGTATCAGGAAAGATTGCCAATATCCTCCAAACAGAACTTCGAAGCACAGAAGAGTTCTGGTAGCTCAAAACCAAGACTGCAATTCTCAAATTTTAGTATATCTGAGAATCCCCTGGAAACCTTGTTAAATATGAAGATTTCTAGCCTCTGATTCAGTATATTTGGAGGTGGCCTTGGAATTTCCATTTTTAACTAGTTATCCTAACTGGTTTTCCCAGCATACTGAAGAGAAAAAAAAATGCTGACCCAAGCGTTTGTGCAAGTGGGATCCTCAAGCACAGAAGGAAGCTTAAAGCTCACAGGAGGAACAATGGCTCAGCAAAAAGGGTTATGAGTAGCAGGCCAAGGAAAGAGGCTCCACTGTGGCCTGTGAGGCTCCGACCCTGCGAGGGCATCACGGACTTCCATCTGTCTGAAGATGCAAGCCATACTTTGACAGTGATACCATGCACCAGTGAGAAGCACAAGCAACGGTGAACTAATCAGACAATTCAGTTTTTACCTCTCTCTAGAATTTGTAAGTAGAATTTGTAACTAATCCCTTTGGAATAAGTAAATCCATGGGGTTCTTAGACTACTGTGGGAAGGAATATATATCAAAAGTATAGACCATGTTTTGTAAACAAGAGCATGACTATATTTGTATACCATGCTTATAAAGTACACTAAGAAATCCCAAGCAAATAGGTATAGTTATAAAATCAAACACAGGCTTTCCTGCATCACTCTTCTCCTTAGCTAAAAGCATGGTTATCAACTGCCCTACCTCTCATGTGCTTGCTACTCTCATTCCGAAGATGCAAGTTATCCACTTTGTTCTTGAAGCATTCACTTTGCAAAACCAAAACACAGCTGAGAGCTCACTGGGGGGGGTTAAAACTATCTCAGCCAGCCTAGTCCCTTGAATATATAGACTGTCTTTAGCTTTCTGGGAGAATTCACACAATTGACTTGTTACAGCTTAATTTAGAATTCTGTTAACACCAAACACTCCAATTCTATGATTTGAAGCCACAGACTTTCTAGAGTTTTAACCCAATCTAACTGGACATCAAAAGGGAAGTCACAAGGGCAACTGCCCACTTTTCCCCAAATGATCAAAGACCTACCTCTGTCTTGCCTGTTTTAGAAAGCAAGGCCACTTTGCTAATTCATTTGGAATTCAGACATGCTGTGGTCTCTTGAATCTTAAAGCACTAGAATCACAAAGTCAGATGAAAGAGGCCTCAGGCTTTAAGCCATTAACTTTAGCCCAGTATTCAAGTCAACTTGGCTTTCCCGGCTGAAGACAAATTAGTCTCCCTCAAATAAAATAGATCAGGAGGAAATGACATCACTGGCTGAAGACAAATTAATCTCCCTCAAATAAAATAGATCAGGAGGAAATGACATCACTGGAAATGTCCACCACAGCTTTTAAAAGTGGGCCATTTAAGGTTTGGCTCAGGCACAGGAAAACTCCTTTGATTAGCTTCTGGCAGGCATCTTCTCCCTACTAAACAGCCAGAACTCAGTGAGGCAGAGACAGTACAACTCTCACTAGAGGTTACAGGGACAAGCTTATCACTACCAAGCTACTCATCTGCCCTATCAGAAACAGGCCTGATTCTCTCTCTTTCTCTACTCAGATAATACATTTTCCTTTTCCCATACTCTTCAAAGCTAAGTTGCCTGCAAGTAGAGAGTATGCCCTTCCTGCGTTCTTAAAGACTGTTTCAGAAACCATTACAATTTGTCACACTATCAAGACAGTACATGCGGATTGTGCGGCTTAAGGCCATAGCCAGACTCTTATTTGTGGAGAACAATTTTTAAACAAAGCAGGTACCAAAGAGATAACACTATTTTTCCAACTCACCTTAATACAGCCAACTATTGTAGTTGTAAGAGCAGAATTATACTGAGTGCAGAGTACTATGGAGTACATCAAGATAAACCTAGAATGAGTAAGTTAGAGATATAAATAAGATCCATTTGCTTACTTTATAATAATCTCTAGCCAAGAGAAACAACCAGCATTGGCCATGCTAGCACATTCTAGTCACTGACCAACTGTGATTTTTCCCCACCCCACTGCTGCTTATATTGCAGCTTGATTTTTAAAAATTTCACTAAAGAGAAACACACATCCATTTCCTGACAGGTGTTTTTCCTTGCCACCCTCTCCAAAACCCTGAAACCATCATTCATAATTATAAGCGCTCTTTATAGATCGTGCTTCCTACTAGTTCACCTAAGCCAGCTCATAGACCCTAGCTCAGTTGTGCACCTTCCATGAAACCAATATGACCTCGGGGCCAGGGTGAAGGCAAGAGAGAGCCTTCGAGATGGAAGAAAACCACATTAAAACTACTTTAAGAGGAGATACACGTTCACTGAACAACTAAGCAGCAGCAGCTGGAACTGCCTGATTTACATTGAGGCTTCTGAGCCTGACTTAGTACCAAGGGACAATGTCAACTTTATTCTGAAGTACCTGCTCACTCTGTGCCAGACCCAGTCACAAACAGCAACTGAACTGACTGGCTGAGGAAAAAATACATTAGAGAAATATGGAGGTGAGGAGAAGAGGCCTATTCTCAGATACCCTCCTGCCTTCTACATATTCTCTTCAGAAATGGAGACGACATGATACAGAGGAGTCAAGTGGCCCCAAATTCAAATGCTGCCACTGCCACCTACTAATTGTACAAAATAGGCAACTTAAGTTCTGAGTCTGCTTTCTCATAGGTAAGGGGACAGCAATATCTGTCAAATGGCCAACGTAGAGATGAAACAAAATAATGCATGTTGAAATATAATGGTGCTTATCACACAGTAGGTTCTCTGGTAAATAGTTCCTGTTCTCCATCCTTTTAAGCATGACTGGGATCAGTTCCGGAGCCCTGAGAGCACATTCCCAAGGGCTGTGAAACCATCTAGGTCTGGGGGTTAATTACCCGAAGCTGACACACTCAGGAGACCAAACAGGATACTGAGAAAGGAGGCAGGACTCTGGAACAAAGATCTCTAACCTATTTCTCTAGGAAAACTATCTGCTAACAAGGCAGCAAAAGCTCACCCCATCACACAGGAGAGGGTGAACTGCAGAAGAAAGAGGATGTCAGCCCAGCCTTCAAACTCCACCGCCTGTAATACACAAGAAAACATTAGATTTTAAAACAGGCCCTCAAAATCAGCTCTCCTGTTCATTAATGGAAATCCTTCTATGCATCTGCCTTACACACACACATACACGCGCGCACACAAACACACACACACATACACCCACGTATACATTTCCCTGTATCAGTCCATGGATAAAGAGTGATGTTCAAAAATTTCATGTATATGGAGTAGTTGAATCAATAAGCAGTTTCAGGTTTTCTCCTTTCCAAAATGTAATGCAGGAATGATTTTGTATTTCTCCCTATTGGCGCAAAGAAACTGATATTTCCTGAACAGCACAAGCCACAGGCACATCTGGCTAATCTCAGCAGTTCTCCCAGATGGTTGTTAATGTGCTAGTATTAAAGGTTCTCTCAAACATTAAAACATGTCTCATTCCTGTAACATGTGAAATCTCAAAGTACAGCTTTAGTTATACAAATTCTGCTGGGGTCTGTTTGAGAATTACTGTTTTCAAACAGTTGATTCTAAAAGCAAGGTGTTTTTGTTCTTGTTTGTTTTAAGACAAAAGGAAAAGAATGAAGAGAAATGAAACCATCTCATCTCTCATCCAAGAGGGGTGGTTTCTCTCCCAAGTACATAGTTTCTTTTGGATTATGAGCTTGATAAGCAAATATGAGAAATCATTCCACCTTTTATCTCTCTGCCAACCTGTCCAGCCTCAACTCTTGCCACTTCTACGTAAATCTCATGGCTCCAGCAATACCAGGGTCCTTGTAGTTTATAAAACACACTTGCATACCCGTGCCTGGAATGCCCTTCCCATCGACACTCATCTGACTCCTGCTCATTCATCAAACTAAAATTTTCAAGGCTTCTTTGTGGGGCCTTCCCAATCAAGTACTCCTTCCTTTGTGCCTCAGTACTTCTCTCTAGGGCTCTTGTCTCTCTGAACTGTAAGTCCTTCTATGTCATGTCTATAGACTGTGAGCTCCCTGAGGGGAGGATGCATATCACATTCATCTAATCATATTCCTAACATAGCACTTGACAGACAGTAGACAGTTTGTTTGTGGTTCTTTCTTTGTTGAGGTATAATATATAAAAAATAAAATTCACCAACTTTAAGTGTTCAATTCAGTGAGCACTGACAAATGTATAGTCATGTAACCACTATTACAATCACGATAAAGAACTCCTCCCCTCCAAAGGTCCCTCCTGCCCCTTGACAGTCGATCCCCTCCCCCATTTTTAGTCCCTGGCAATCTCTGATCTACTTTCTGTTACTACAGTTTTGCTGCTCAATAATTCCATATAAATGGAATTGTGTAGTATGCATTCTTTTGTCTTGCTTTTTTTACTTGGCATAATGCTTCTGAGATTCGTCTATGCTGTGTGTATATCAGTAATTCATTTTTATTGCCAATTTGTATTCCACCTTATGGATATGCCACAATTTGTTTATGTAGACACCAGTCAGTGGACATTTATTTGGGTTGTTTCCACAAGTTATTGTGAATAAAGTTGTAATGAACCTTTGAATCTTTCTATGGACAAGTTTTTATTTATCTTGGCTAAATACCTAGAAAATGGGATTGGTAAGCATATCTTTTACTTTATAAGAAACTGCCAACTGTTTTCCAAAGTAGCTATACAATTTTGTATTCTCACCAGCACTGTATGAGAGTTCCCACTGCTCTGCATTCTTGCCCACATTTGAAACTGTTATAGGCCATCCTAATGAGTGATTAAGTAGTATCCCACAATTTCAATTTGCATTTCTTTTAACGTGCTTACTTGACATCAATATTTCTTCTTTGGTGAAGTATCTGTCCATATATTTTGCCAAATTTTTATTTATTTTTATTCAAGGTATTCATCTTTTTATGACTGAGTTGTTAAGAATTTTTTAAATATATATTCTGGATAAAAGTCCTTAATCATACATATATCATGATATATATACACATATACACTTATATAAAATACAAATATTCTCTTCCAGTCTGTAACTTGCCTTTTCATTTTCTTAATGGTATCTTTTGAAGAGCAAATTATTTTAATTTTGATGTAGTCTAACATCAATTTTGTGCTTTGTAATTCTTGCTTATAACTTTTCAGTGAAACCTGGGTCTAACCAAAAGTCACAAAGATTTTCTTCTAGGAGTTTTATGGTTTTAGCTCCTATGGTTGTTAGGTCTATGATCCTTTTTATATTAGTTTGCAAGGGCTGCTGTAATAAAGTACCATAAAACTGAGTGGCTTAAACAAGAGAAATTTGTTGTCTCACAGTTCTGGTGGCTTGAAGTCCAAGATCAAAGTGTCCACAGAGTTGGCTCCTTCTGAGGACTGAGAGAGAGAATCTGTTCCATGCCTCTCCCCTGGCTTCTGGGGGTTTGTTGCCAATCTCTGGTGTTCCTAAACTTGTACAGGTATCATCCTGACTTCTACCTTCATGTTCACATGGTGTTCTTCCCGTGTGTATGTCTGTGTCCCAATTTCCATTTTTACTTTTATTTTTATTTTTTTTGAGACAAGAGTGTCACTCTGTTGCCCTGGCTAGAGTGAGTGCCATGGCGTCAGCCTAGCTCACAGCAACCTCAAACTCCTGGGCTCAAGTGATCCTACTGCCTCAGCCTCCTGAGTAGCTGGGATTACAGGCATGCGCCACCATGCCCAGCTAATTTTTTCTACATATTTTTAGTTGTTCGATTAATTTCTTTCTATTTTTAGTAGAGACGGGGTCTCGCTCTTGCTCAGGCTGGTCTCGAACTCCTGAGCTCAAACAATCCGCCCACCTCGGCCTCCCAGAGTGCTAAGATTACGGGCGTGAGCCACCGTGCCTGGCCCCAATTTCCATTTTTAATAAGAACACCAGTCATATAGAATTAGGGGCCCTCCCTACTCCAGCATGACCTCATCTTAACTAATTACATCTCAGCAACCCCATTTCCAAATAAGGTCACATTCTGAGATACAAGGGGTGAGGACTTTAACATATGAATTGGGGGTGGGCAGAATACAATTCAACCTATAAGACTTTTCAATTAATTTTCGTACATTTCATGAGGTCAGGGTCAAGGTTCAATTTTTTGCACAAAGATGTCAAAACTGTTCCAGCACTACTTGTTGAAGTGATTTTCCTTTCCTCATTGATTTATTTTGGGGCCTTTGACAAAAACAACTGACTACATGGTTTATTTCTATTTCTACATTTTCTGTTCTGTTCCACTGATTTACTGTCTTGTCTTAATCCAATACCACACTGTCTTGATTACTGTAGCTCTATAAGAAGTTTTGAAATCAAATAGGATAAATTTTAAAATCAGCTTGTCAATTTCTACAAATAATCTTGGTACAGGATTGGGGTGGTATTGAATCTATAGATCAATTTGGTGAGAACTGACAAATAAATGTATTTCATAAATATTCTTAAACGTAAAATTCATTTATTTAGGTCTTTTAAAATTTCAGTACTGTTTTGTAGTTTTCAGCCTACAGGTACTGTCGTATTTTATTAAATTTATCCCTAAGCATTTCATAATTCTGAAGCTATTATAAAGGTTATTATTTATTTAGTTTCTACATGTTCACTGCTATTGTATGGAAGTACAGTTGATTTTTGTATACTCTAATGTTTTTCTAGATTCTTTAAGATTTTCTACATATATTAACACATGCTTTTTATAGTTTTGCTTCTTCTTTCAAATCTGTGTGACTTTTAATTTCTCATTTTTTCTTCATTACCCTCCAGTATATAGCTGAATAGAACATTATATGAGAGAAGGCATCCTTGCCTTGTTCTTAATCTTAGTGAAAAAGCATTCAGTCTCTCATCACTAGGCATGTTAGCAATAGATTTTTCAGTATTTATCCTTTATTATGCTGAGAAAGTTCCCTTTTATTTCTAGTTTATTGAGGATTTTTTTTTCCTTGAGACAGAGTCTTGCTCTGTTGCCCAAGCTAGAGTACAGTGGCATCATCATAGCTCACTGTAACCTTAAACTCCCGGGTGCAAGGGATCCTCCTGCCTCAGCCTCCTGAGTAGCTGGGACTATAGGCACACACCACCACATCTGGTTAATTTTTATAGTTTTTGTATAGATGGGGTCTTGCTATGTTGCTCAGGCTGGTCTCGAACTCCAGGCCTCAAGTGATCCTCCTGTCTCTGCCTCCCAAAGTGCTAGGATTATGAGTATGAGCCATTGCGTTTGGCTTACTGAGAATTTTAAACTCATGAAATGGTGTCAAATTTTGTCAAATACATTTTCTGTATTTATTAAGATTGTTCTTCTATTTTACTTTTGTTAATATGGTAAATTGTGCTGATTGATTTTCAAATGTTAAACTAATCTTAACTCCTGAGAGAAACACAATTTGGTCATAATATAATGCCCTTTTTTATATACTGCTGGATTTTTAGGGGGACTATAGTTTTCAACTCCCTTGTAATGTTTTTGTCAGCTTTTGGTAGAAAGTGATGTTGGTCTTACATATAAAATCAACTGGAAAATGCTCTCTCCTCTTCTACTTTCTAGAAAAATTTATGTAGAA
>NW_012150030.1:721508-737726 GCF_000956105.1 Propithecus coquereli
TTTTGCACTGAGTTTAATTTTTTTTTCTTTGAAGAGAGAAAGCATAACCTAGGTAAACCAACAAGTAGGCATTAGAAGTGTCTTGGCGGGGCAGGGGTGTTACTGGTACCCTTCAGAAACAGCCATGTACCTAAAAAAAAGTAGTGGACCAGGATTCAGAAGCCCAGTATCTTGTACCACCTCACCACTGTTTCACTATGCCAGACTCGGCGCCTGTGAGGGAAAGCTGCGTAAGTATTACGGTTTCTTCCAGTTGTGACAAGTGTTAGAACAGGTTGAAAAGCAGAGACTTTATTTTACTCAAGCTAAAACACATAACAGGAGTCTTTGGCCTTAGAACTTTCCTCCAACTCTAAATTACCCTCCCTTCCGGCTAAGCTATTCTTTTACCCCCAAGTCATTAAGAAAAGATAATAAGCTGCTGCACTGGACTATGATGGTTCTCCGATCATTAGTTTTTGCGTAGGTAAAAAGAGGGCTAATAAAGCCTATCCTGCAGGGTGGTTATCAGAATTAAAAAATGTATGCATACAATGCCCAGCAGAGAGGGAGTCTGATTCAATAAATGATGTCAGCTACTATATATAATCATTACTTTTTAATTTTTTTTTATCAGTGACCTAGGAGTGGAAAGTAATCACAATTATTTGACAAGGACCCAAATAAACCTCTCCAGAAACCTAAGCTCCTTCCCTCCTCTAGCTCTAAACATTTCCTCTGCTTTCAGTGTAGAATTCTGACATACATTAAGTCCCAACCATGTGCCAGGCCCCACAGCCACTTTGGGGCACAAAGCTAAAGATGTTTTAATCAGGCGTGCTGATAATGAAGGAGCAAACCACGGCAATAACAAAGTACTGCCTTTTATCTGGAGAGTTCTTTATAGCTTACGAAGTGTTTCTGCATACATCATGTCATCTGATTTCCACCACAACCCTGTGAGATGGAAAGGTCAGGTCTTACTAGCCCCAGAAGACAATGAGTGACTTACTTTAGGCCCCACAGATAATATATGGTAGACATTAGTCTACATACTCCAAGCCTAAGGCTATCTACACTGAACATTAAATTTTATTCAGAAAAATGCCCCCAAATATATACTGCAGTCTCCTTTGAGGACGTAATAACTATATTTGTAGGATATTAAAATAAGTCTCGTGGACATGATTCCATTTATATAAAATTCAGAAATAGAAAAATAATTCTCACGCAATTTTTTTTAACCTTTCCCCAAGTATTCGGCCCATTTCTGGAGAAAGCCAGCCCATGGCACAAGCAGCCTGTGGCATTCCTCTGCTTTGTCACAGGAATAGATCTTTGGCTGCAACAGAAGCAGCAGTAGCCATTTGAAAGTACAGCTACAGGATAAATAGGACCCAAGCAGTCCCTACAGTACAAAGGAGCCCACTCTCCCTGCCACAAAGATGGCATTAAAAAAAAAAGCTACTGCTTATTAAGTCCCTACTATGTACCAGGCTCAAAAATATTAAGTAACTTACCCAAAATTATCCAGCTAGTAAGTGCCTGTTTAGCTCCATAACCTACAGTCTTTCCATCTGGGGAAAACTAAAGACAGGCAATACATTCTCTATTTTTTTTCCTTGATGGCTTCACATGGTTATTGATCAGTGAGTCAAAAAGCAGGAGTTCTAATTATGACTCTGCCATTAACTTTCTGTGAAGCCATGATAAAGTCATTGAACTTCTCTGAACCTACATTTGTATTATAAATGTAGAAAACAGACTGCTCCCTCTGCCTCTTGTGAGGATCAACTGAGAGAATGAAATGCACTTTAAATATATATAAAATTTACATATAGAAGAGATTATTCACTTAAACTTCTACCACTGTTACCTCTTGATGATAGATTTGCAAGCAAAAGTTTTATTCTCCCTAAGACAGGAAATACAGAAGGCACAGTGAACATATACTTTGTTAATCAGGAAAAAAAAAGGTCAGAACAAAACAAAACAAAACTTCTGTCTCTGGAGAAAGCTCTGATAAAGAGGCCCTGTGGAGAGAATGACCGGGCCTGGCCATTCTGTGTGCTTCACAGAACTAAACGGGCTCTCTGACAAAAGGCCTACAATCTTCAATCTTGGCTGAGTAGTGGTTGTGATTACAGATTTAACATACAAAGATGCTTTCTTAGGCCTTTCTTCTGTTTTGAATGAAGTTTCTAGTTCTACAGGTGCTGATGGTGTAATGTAAATACCACAGGCCAATACTTAACCCAGGTGAAAAAAAAAAGTCACATAATCAAAGGGAGAGGGCAAAGGTTATAAGGACCTACCACTTCCAATAACTAGGCATTTGGTGCAAGACTTTAAGTTAAATAAAAATATTTGGGGAAAAAAGTTTAATTACACAATGTGTAGTTTAGTTGCTTAGGTTAAGGAAATTAAGAAAGAAAGGAAATATCTGAGTAAGATTAGGCATTAAAACTACAAAATCAATAATGAGACTAAAATCTAGTCCAGGGATGCAATCAGATTTTGTCTTTTGTACCAGCTCTGATCGACTGATTCTGGACCACTGTCTTGGTAAACAGTCTGAGGCTATGTCTAGGCTCAGCACTAAAGTGCTGTGACTAGTTGGCAATATCCACAATGAGCACGGGATAACTTTAGCACCAATTCACCAACCCTAATCTAGTAAGAATAGGTTAAGTATGGAATAATTTCAATGTCCGCTTGAGTCGTAGATGCAACCATTCTTACTTCCAGGAAATTTGCTAAGCAAAAAGACATCAACTTATTTGAGATCTGAACTAAAATCCAAAGTGTGACTGAGACATTTTCTTAGTGTTTTGATATCTGTCTTAGTATGAAGTCTAAAAGTAAACAAACCACTTAGTCTTTGGATATTATGGTAAAGAAAAAAGATTAATAAATATTCTATTTTGTAAATTCTTTCCCTGAAAAATTGAGAAAAACTTACTTTCCTTTTCTGAAAATAAACTGCTAGGAAACTTGCTAAGGTACAAAGACAATGTCAGTGGTGCAAATGATCTGCGTGGTTCTCTTTCCACCTTGGGAAAACTATGTAGGTTCAGTGGTCCCGGGTTCAACAGTCCTGGGTTACCCACCCATACCCTCCGCATTACTGTAACCATTTTCCACAACCTTTCCTGCTCTGCCCCCTGCTGCGAGCTTAGACAAGAAACTGGAGCCCAGATACCTGCACTACCTCTCAGCTCACTAGTCTGTACCACTTATGCAAAACCTACATGTCATGTTAAAACTACACACTCCAGAGTACCAACTAGGTCACTTGCTCTTATTTAAAAAGGCATATATCCTTGAAGGTAAAGAGTGGCTAAAAACATTACAGTGTCAGTCAAATAACACACAGACAAAGAGGAAGATCTATTCATTCACAACCAAAGAATAATTGATCCAACCCACTTGTTTTATATATGAGAACACCAAGGGCCAGAAAACAGAAGGAATCTGCCTCTATGTGGAGAGAATAATTCAGGGTCTGAAAATCAACCTGTATTGTGCACAGTGACCCAGAAAAGATTAGTAACTTTGAACATGCTAACCCAACAGCCTAAAATTTCTTCATTATTTAGTCAGCAATGGTTACTAAGTGACACCTCCAGGCAGATGATTTGTGCAGCAACTTTTCCTATAACTTCTCTAAGCCATGTAATTTAGCCAGTAATATAATGAAGACATTATACAGCATCCCGGTGCCTACAGTACTGGCCTTGTGAGATCCACAGCAAGGGGTCTGTTCTTCTATCCCTACGTGAGAACACCTAGCAGAGTGTGCTACAAGCAAGCCAAGTTCCAACTATGTGACTCTGAATTGCTGGCTTTGTACTAAAAATATTCTCCTCTGGAGGTAGCAACCAGTCAGAGTAAGTTTAAAGGCAATCTAAACTAACACTTTGGGAAGTTATTAGTCAAGTGGCGTATACTCCACCTTTATCTATGTTAACCAGACATCTTTTATTAACAGTAAGCTGGCTTTTGCATGATATATAGTTTAAAAAAAAAAAGAACACGTGAAAGTTAGAAGATACATGTTTCAAAAACACAGTGCTGAACATACTGGTTCCTTGGTTTCTGGTAAATCCACGACTTTATGCCAAAGCCTTGTACTATGTGCTGGGACAAGTTGTTCAATTGGAACTTGTCTTTCAATTTTTATTTAATTAATTTATTTTCATCCTTGGCTTCTGATTCTTACTCAAATGCTATGTCAGCCCCATCAACCTCTATGTCCTACTCCCACCTGTCTGGGGAGCTGACCTCACAGAGTCCTCTTGTTAGATTCCTGTCCTAACAGAGGCAAGTTTACCCTCCTCTGCCTACTAAGATTAGCAGTGAGACTTTGAGAAAAATAATTTGGATCTGATTTTGCTTCAAATTGCATCCTGGGTCAAGAGTTAGCAACTTTACATAATGAGAACAAATTTGATTTGTCTCAAGTTTCCAGTTATTTTTAAATTTAGTAGTCTTCACAAGATAGTCATCATTTACAGAAAAACTCTTCTTCTTATTGTTTCTTCTATAAAGTATAATTTTTAAATACTTTCACATGGTTCTACAATCAAAAAAGTATAGAAAGATGAATAATCTGAAAAGTCTCCCTCCCTTTCCTGTTCTACTTATTCTGCTTCCACATGCACAAAAATTGGTGATTATTTTACTAGTTTTATATATATTCTTCTGGAGTTTTTTAAATAAATGAACAAAGCATATGTGTGTATATATTCTTATTTTTCTCTTTTTATTTTACCCAAAAGGTAGTATACCATATGCATTGTTGTGCACTGTTTTTTCATTTAACCATTTATCTTGGAAATCTTTTCATTCAAAACACAGAGCACTTCATTGGTGGCCATGGGTCAGAAATGCCAGGAGCCCAACAGATGAGAGCAGTTTACCAGCACTGATTATCAAGGAGCAGTGGGTGCCAGCAGTGAGAACAGCTGCCTAGTGTCCACACTGGCATGTCTTTTACTCCTCGGAAACTGCCTTGATCCCAGAAAGGGCCCTACCTCGAGAACATTTTATATCCAACCTAATCAATTTTACACATAGCAAAGCAGGGTGGGAGACCAGAAAGTACTTATCCAAAGTCAGACAGCGGTCAGGGACAGAATTGGAGGTTGCTGGTATTCTTCATTCTGGCCCCAAATTCTCCCCACTGTACTACTTACATAAACTTTTAAGGACTTGTCACTACCTGCAGAGTTAATTTCAAATTCTTGTGCCTAGCACTGGTCCTAACTTAGAAGGCAGCAGGGTATGGTGTGGTGGATAGGTCAAAAGTACTAACTTAGAGTCAGGAAATGTGGGTTCTGGTCCTGAGCCCTCTCTGGGCCCCAGTTTCCTCATCTGTGAAATAAGAGGCGTGAACCAGATACTCTCTAAGGTCTCCAAGGTTTTTGACTTCCACCCCCTAACCACACTAAAAAGTCTGGTCTTTGCAGTTATGCTTGGGCTTATGCTGTTAGTTCCACCTGGAATGTACCTTTTGTTTTTCTTCCTCCACATTTCCCAAGGCACACCTTGACTTTTCCTGGTATTTACCTATTCAGAAAATGCTAAACGCTCTCACCTCAGGACTTAGAACCTGCTCTTTCCTCAATTTAGATTGCTCTCCCTCCCAAGAGCCATACAAATTGGTCCTCTTTCTTAGTCCATTCAGTTAAGGGTCTGCTGAAATGAACCTTATAAAGACACCTTCCCTAACCATCTTTTCTAAAATAACACTTCCCCATCATTCTCCTCATTTTATCTCTCTTCACAGTTCTTACTATACATAATAATTTATGTGTTGTCTATCTCACCCTATTGGAATGCAAACTCTATTAAAGCAGGGATTGTTTTTGTTTTGTTTTGTTTTTTTTAACTTAGAACACCTGATACATAATAAGGAATGAGGAGAAACACAGCTCTGAAAAACAGACACTGAAAATAAACCTGACTTACTAGAAAACTCGTAGCTGAAATCTTGCCACATATCTCACACTGCAATGTGAACCCTTTTTGCCAGGGCTTCAGACAAACAGGTCACTGACCATTATGAAACTGAATCTTCCAACTAAAGAAATAAACTTCAAACCTCTGAGCCTTCCTGGCCACCTGAGGTCATCTAGGCTTCCACCCATCATTTCCAGGCTGGTTTTTAATAAAAGCAAACCATCCAACCATCTCTCTAGGTTACATCTCTAAACTCCCCAAATTTATTGCCTTTGGTGGATAAGAAAACCAAGAACTACCTCCACTAAACAGCCTATACTGATACTCAAACCACACCAATTTTTCCTAACCTGAATATTTATAGTATTTACTGATGGGCACGCACTTTAGTGCTAGATCTTACACCATCTTGGTATCATGCCAAATGTCTTCCTTACGTGGCAAAGATTATGTCATGTTTCTCACATATTCCTAAGAGAAATTAGCACAGGGCTTTCTTAGCACAGAAAGATGCCAGAAATACTAAACTGATTTGAACTTAAAATGCAATTATAGTGACTTGTTTTATAAGTACACAAGGAATTTAGAAACAGTCAAACTTAGAACTCTCACTTCCTAAGTTTCAAATTTAATTCATAACCTGCCAAAACAGTACTACTATTCACTTCACCTATATTTTAATTTTGTTTGTAGGCAAACCTCCATAAGGCATTCCACCCCTAACCCCAACAAGGAGAGAGAACTGATCCACCTCCATTTTATACCCAACGATGTGCCAAAAACTCTTCTCCCATAGAACCTATAACAGTATATTATTGCTTTTGTGTTGACAGCTCTGCTCCCCAGGAAGACTGTATGGTCTTCAAAGGTAAGAATACCACTTGATTCATCACTTTTTATCACCTGAGCCTAACACAGTGAAACACACAATAGCACTTAATAACTATTTGAGAATACTGAGAAGAAGAGCATATTACGGAGGAGAGAATGTTAAGAAAAAAAGCATGGAATTGTAAGATAGCCAGTGTGTCCATCTGTACCCCAAGAAATAAAAGAACCATCTTAATTAGTAATAAGAGTGAGGATATACATCAAAACAGTGATGGGGTATAACTACAAAGCAATGAGTTCAGCTTCCATAATTAATTATCATTCCAACTTGGAAATATTTAGATGAAATGACATTCTTCAGAAATATTCTTCTAAAACAAACCTTTATTAACCTTTGCCTGACACTTTCATTGGAAAAACAAAAAGACTACTCAAATTCCACTCCTCTGCTTAAAAATGGAGGAAAATCTAAATCTCATTCTAATATAGGTGGCAAAGTAACTTTTTACAACATGAATAAACATTCTTAATTATACTGAAGCCCTCTAAGCTGAATGGGAGTTACTGAACTTTGAAATATGCATGAATTATCCTATAACTTCTATTTAAATTATCATCACTCTGGAATGAAGAAATGTCTCCTGTGGTCAATTCTTTCAAGTAACTAGAGCTATTAGTCAAAGTTTCAACTAATGAAAATTCCATCTTTGCTAAGTCTATAGAATACCTAACTACATTAATTCTTCCAACTTTCTCAAGTACAGACTGGCCTCAAGATTTGGAACCATGTTTCCTGCCACGAGGGGGCTGGTTATTTTTCACCACATTCTTGCTCCGAAGCTGAAGAGTGAGGGGTGCTTCTGCCAGAGTCTGCTAGAAGGAGGCAGAACACTACAGAGAATCTGTGGCCTTTGGAGTTAGGTTTGGGTTTAGATCTTTACTCTGCTACCCACCAACAGTATGACTTTGACAAGTTATTTGGTCTCTCGGAACCTCTACTTCCAAATTAGTACAACAGGAATAATTCAAACTTTCTAGAGCTGTTACCAAGACTACATTATATTACATATGTAAGTGACTAGCACATAATAGGGACTCAATAAATGTTAGTTTCTCGTCTCATTTTTCTTGTAGCCACAAAATTCTTATTCAACACTCTTTATTAGAGCAACAGCTCTGTTTCCTGCTTTGGAGCCATTTGTAGGCCTGATGGCTGTCAGGTCACAGTTCATTAAAACATTTACACATGTGACGGTCTGTACCAGTTCATTAAAAGAAAGAGGTCTTGATGGAATAAAAAAGAAAAGCTTCATAAGCTGTCAGTCTCCTGTCTTGGTTCAAGAACAATGTCTTAACAGTCTAAATGCTTTCAAAATTCTTTTCTTTATTTTAGCTCCCACAGACTTGTGGGAATTATCACTGTCATTAGAGTGAATAACCAATACATTTATTCTGAAGAAGCTGCTAGCCAGGGAAATCACTGGAAGGAATCTTCGTACAGAAATCCTTGGCAGAATTCAAGGAAAAATTTAGTTTGCAAAATTATAAATTCTAACAATTATGAAATCCATTTTTCTCCTATGAATATGGGCTGGTTTTAGAGAGAAATTCTTCTCTGGATTTATTTTCCTACTCTAGTCCAGATTTATTTAGCTAAACATTTACAGAAAATTGGTAAACTACTGTAATAGTAGCTATTTATATGGTTAAGTCACGACACAGTGCTAAATATCTCCTGAGGAGAAAAACCAGTATAGGAGTTAAACCAGATGACAAATGTACACTAGAACAGAGAACGTCTAGTAGTGCCTAGCATTTTGTTTATGGTTTGGTGAATTTTACTATTTCAGGATTTTTTGTTTCTCAAGGATAGTTTGTTACTATTTCTATTTTATAATTGAGTAGAAATGTAAAAATTCCCTTCCTCTATCCTTCTAGTACATAAGAAAAGGACACTAGTTGGCAAGCACTATTTTTATGTTGACAGCCAGAGCTATTTTGAGCCTGTTTAGTACTATCCAATGTTTATGCCAAGGAAAGAGGTTAGCATGACATTAGCAAGCGAAAGAGTAAATTCTCAGTTTTTGGTAATTTAATAAGCACATATCTTTTGAATAACCCAAAAGTCTACCTCTTGGTCATAAATAATAATGCAATTCATCAACATACACCATTAAACCATAATTAGAAAGTCCTACCTTTTGTGCATCTCCTGTGAAATACGCAATGGCCAGGGTGGGCAGAATCATGAACAGTGCATTATAATAGAGCAGACCATATTTTCCCAGCTCCTAGAATAGTAAATAATTAGGTGTTTCATTTAGTTCCAGCAGATAGATATATATAACCCTGTACGGAGTACTGCCCGAGTTATATACATATACACAAACACGCACACCCCCGCTTCACATACACAGTAAATTAGTTAAGTCAGAAGTTCTGTAAACATTAAGAAATAGCCTAAACTTTCAAGAGACCAAAAATAAAGGCAAGTTTATAAGATTTTAAACTTATTTGAAATAAATTCCTCAAATGCTTAAGATCAGAGAAATAACAATGACATCAACTGGCAGCCTCAAAACAGCAAGGAAGGAAGAAGTTCTTTTGAACACGCACATGTCTACATAGAAGCACATCCCTGAAGCCTCTCTCTTTTCAGAATTGAATCAAGAGTCATCAAGCTAGTCTGGGCTTTTCAAAAGCAAAACACAGTGTCATTAAAGAGAGATGGATGGTCAGATCCAGATACAGACTCAGACCTAGACCAAAACAGCACATCCCAGTGAAGTATTTCTGAAAGTATGTATGTGAAGCACAATGAAGATTAAGATTACTTATAACTACAACTCCCAAAACACAATATATCTAGTTGTGCCCTTAGCTACTGGGGAGTAACAACACATCTTCAAACATAGGGAGCCTGTAAGAACTCTTGGGTCCACCTTTGATTCACACACTTCTGGGATATTCAGCAGGAAGTAGAGTCATCTAAAAAAAATAGGCCAGGTTTTAATGGGGGGGTGGGTAGTGGAGGAGTACTAAGTATCACTGAATGATGTGAAGAGTGAAACTATTTTCTCAAAAGAGAAAAACTGGAAACAAATATCCAACAATAGAAAACTAGCTGAGTAGACTATAATACAGCTGTACAATAAAACATTATACTGCCACTATTAATAAAACTCTTTAATGATGCTGATTGTCTTGGAAAGGTGTTCACAAAACAGCACTAAGTGAAAAATGTAAGTTAGAAATTATTATATATCATCCCTCTTTTGTTTAAGTTTTTTTTTTCCCCCCCCAAAGAGACAGGGTCTGGCTCTGTTGCCCAGTCTGGAATATAGCAGTATGATCATAGCTCTCTGTAACCTCAAATTCCTGGGCTCAAGTGATCCCTTCTCCTTAGGTTGCTAAGCAGCTAAGACTACAGGGGCACACCATCAAGCCCAGCCAATTGTTCAAAAAAAATTTTTGTAGAGGTGGGGTCTCACTATGCTGCCCAGGCTGGTCTCGAACGCCAGGCCTCAAGCAAGCCTCCCACCTCGGCCTCCCAAAGTGCGTGAGCCACTGTGCCCAGTCTAAAATTTTTAAATAAAGATAAGTGTGTATGTACACACATACAATAAACGATATCTGGAAGAATTAAGGGAGACTGATATTTTCTTCCTCTTGCTTACCTATGTTTTCTACTACTTCCATCATAAATATGTATTATTTTATGTGTTTAAGTTAAAAGTGTTTTAAATTCAATAGCTGCATTCAGGTCTAAAATGCAGCACAAAGTCTTTATGCCGTATGATTCATGCTAAAAGGACCATGATTATAAGCAGTCCTGAAATTGTAAGTTAAAAAAACTCCTGACCTATTAAAAGCATCTCAGTGTGGTCATACTGGATATACCAAATAACTGCTTGCTTATGGTCACCACAAACATCAGTGAAAAGGTATGCCTCATTTGTAAGGCAGCAAGAAAAAAGCCATTCTGGGACAACCTTTAAGAATGGGTGCCCAGTCAGCCAGAGACATGAGTGTTATTCAGGAAGTAGAGGATGGGCACGCAAACGCACACATAGACACACATCCTTCAGATAACTGATAAACGACAAAAAACCTAAATGCAAAACTGTTCTATTTTTCTTTTCGCATTTTAACTGTTCTGAATATCTCTCCCCCTGCCTTCTTAAACATAGTACACTAAAATTTGACTCAGAGCACCATCATAAACAAGCATTGTCTTATGATGCATCATTATGCATCATAAACCTGCATTATGTTTACGTATTATGCTCTTATACAATGTTGCCCTTATAGCTGTTTACCAGTCCCTGCATCATTTCTTTTTCAGTAATTGTCTTTTACAGTTTTCCTGTTGTTTCTCTTGTTGTTAGCTGACCTTTTATATTGCAGGTAAGCCTCTCTGCCTCTAAATAGTATTCTTCCTTCTGGTCTGTTGCTTCTAATCCATGAATTAGGAAAAGCAAATCAATGAGCTCAAAAGTTCTAAAATAAATAAGTCCTAAGTCATCTCTAAGTGAGGAACTAAAGGCTCCCCAGGAATAAAATACTCAGAAACCCTCTTTATTTTTTTTCTAGGTTCTAGGATGTACTCTGGATTGTGCTGTCCAATATGGTAGTCACTAGCACCACATGTAGCTATTTACATTTGATTATAATTACATAAAACTACTGATTCAGGCCCTCAGTTGTACCAGTCATTTTTCAAGTGCTCAATAGCCACCCATGGCTAGTAACTACTGTTAAGAGACAACAGAGATACAGAAGATTTCCATCACAGAAAATTTTATTGAACAGTGCTCTTTTAGACAACTGAAGCTGCTACACAAAATGTTATTAATAGCACCTATTTTCCAAAGCAGCAAATAGGCTGAAGGAAAAAACAGAGTAAGACCAAATTCCTAACCACTACTTTTTTCCTAGCTACTTTTAAAAGTTATAAATTTTTACTAGCAGCTTCCATTAAAATGCAACCAACATACAGATTCATCAAGGCAACTAAATGGAGGACAAGACATAAAAGGTATATTTAAAGGAACCGTGCTAAAAACAAATCTACACTGTACCTAGTTCTTCAATGATATCCCCCCAAAATTCTCTGAAAATAATGAAACCTCTTCGGATGGACATACAATCCATAATTCTTTTCAGGAGAAGAAAGCAAAGCACCTGGGCAAGACAACACCAGCTCAAAATATTACTACTTTCGAGTAGGTAGGGCATTTGTATTTATTTGTTATCTGAGCTCCCAAAAAGGATATGAAGCAGTTTCAGAAATACTGTACATATAATAGAAGAGACTAAAAACTAAGCAGATAAGGTCATTTGACTGGAGAGAAAATACAGGTAGGAAAGTAAGATAAAAGTCATGGTCAGTCACAAGATTTAATTATGAGATAAAAATGTACCAGCTGCTCAGGAAAAACTATGATGACATCTAAGATAAATATCTCATATTGGTCCTCATATAGGATACATTATGATATCAAGGACAATTCCTTCAATAACCACCCTAGGATATATAAAGTTGAGTTGCATTTAACTGTTTCTTACAGTAATGTAATCTCGTAACATAGTGTAGCAAAAGCAATGGGATTCAAATACTCGGCTTTCTGACGTTCTGGCTTGATCTAAAATAAAATTTAATGTGTCCATTTCCACAGTATATAGTAAATGAAAAATATCTCGTAAAGCCTTTGTGTGTTTGCTGCAAGTAAAGGGCAAAGAGCCAGGTATATGAAGTTCACATGTATGAGATCTAGGCCACACAACTCAGTGTTGCCCCTGAGAGAGAGATCCTAATGCTCCCTAAAGTTTCCCATTATTTAGGACAAACAAACAAAGGCCATCTTTGTTTTGCAGGCGCTTCGAACCTTTCAACACTCAGTTCTCTTCAAGCCTACCCAGAGATTTCCAGATATTTTTCTTTCTCATCCCAGGTCCCTCACCAAGTCCTCCAGAACAGTGGTCCCCAATCTTTTTGGCACCAGGGACCAGTTTCACGGAAGACAATATTTCCACTGACGGAAGAGGTCGGGGGATTGGGGCAGGCAGTGATGTGCAGGCCAGTTCCTAACAGGCCGAGGACCAGTACCAGGCCTCGGCCCGGGATATGGGGACCACAGCTCTAGAAAACAGCCATGAACACAACACTTTCCTCTAATGAACAACTCTTATTCTCCCTACCACATTCTGTGTTAATAGTCACATAATCTCCTCCATAAAAGCCAGCAATAAAATCTAACTGCTAATTAATTAATTAAAAAATAAAGTTTCTTATGAAAACAACAAAGTATAGGCATTTTACCCTCTAACAGTCCCCATGTTTTTCCCATCCCTCCTAAGTTTCTTCTTTATCCCCCATTTTTTCACTGATGAATTGACATTGCTATTCTCAACATCAGTATATATCTGTTAAAGAAGCTTTAAATTGCTACCTACTTTTGAATCTAATTTTTGTTTTACGTATGCACCATTTGCTGCCGTCAGGACATCATTTATCAGAATAAAAACATATCCTTCCAGATCAAACGCCAAGTCAGAGCTGCAAAACATATGCAATACTTTTTAATAACGACTTACATTTAAAGAACACGCATTTAATTTTAAAAAGGTCTATACTACAATATTTACAAGAACGTATTCTTATTTAGGTAAGTGAACATTAGGCATTTTATCAGCTACTAGCAATTTTTGATTCCTGGTCACAATCTGCAATTTCATATTCAGTAAGAGGTTCTTCGGAAATGAGAAGCACTAACACTTAAACACATAATTAGTAATAATCAATCGTGTCAGTCAATAGCACACTGCTCTGAATTCTAAGTCAGATAACAAGCAACCAAATTTACCATTACTGTACATCTCTGAAGGAGGCAGAAGGCATCAGAGTTCAATTTCACAGGAAAGGAGACCAAAAGGATGAAGCTGTCAACATATCATTTTCCAAAGGTTCACACAAAACGTAGGACTACCCTGCACAGGTAGTTGAGCCCTGTGGAATTTCTTAAGTGTGGATCATGGTTAATTCCGAGATCAAGCTAAAATAGCGTGTAACCACATATTAATAGTAGGAGCTCAAATACTTAAATAATTGCTCGATGACCCTATGAGATATAACTATGGGGATTAGGGAAACTGAAAATTTCTGGTACTTAATAGAGTACCAGGCACAAGATAAGAACTTAGTAAAATTAATAAATGAAAATCTGAGAAAAGCATGCCTTCAGCATACTTCAGCACCCTAGGTAAAATAGTGGCCCCATATTCTATGATTTTGCAGAGATACTATATACCTATAACTAAACTACTAAATGGAACCAAGACTTCTGAGGAGCTCTCTGCCTCTCCAATTTTAGGCAGGACTAGCTTAAGGCACACTCCCTACCCGAAGCAGTCTAACAACCCTTTGATTAACTTCAGATTCCTTTCCTACCAATCTCTTTCCCAAGTCAAAGGTTCTAATTCGGCAAGACTGGTCCAGATAGCAATCCTTGTCAGAAGCTTCTTGCAGATCGGAGTAAGCCTCAAGAAACCCCTGTTGTATGGTACTATTTTGGATCCCATCAGCTTCAAGGAAATTCTTCAAAGACTAGCAAGGCACCTCTAAAAAGAAAGGTTGGAGGCTAGTACAGAATTTTTCTCCAAGGAGGCAATATGACCTAGAGAGAAAAGTAGTCAGCTATATAACCAATTTCTAGTAACCAATTATGCTACCCTCTTTTCTTTTTTTTAGATAAAATTTCACTTAGAGATTGAGGGTAAAATAGAATTTGACTTATAATACTTTCCCACACCTATACCACAGGGATATGAGGAAGGCAAATGAGCCAATCTAAGAAGCACACTCGAACTCCCCAATGGAAAATGTATGTCAGACAGAATTTGTGGCACTAGCAAATCCATATATGCATGCCCTAGACTGAGTAAAATGTTATAGAAGGCTTCTAACAATCATTTTAATTTTGTGAATCTCTGGGTGTACATTTTCACCAAATACTTTAAAACTAAAATTTAAGTGGAAAAAGCTTTAATAATCTAATAGAATATCTAAGTTATGACATTTGTGATACATCTTATGTGAGGCCAATTAAAGCAATGCTATTATCATTATTCCAAAGGCAAATGATTCATTGTCATTTTCCTCACCTCACAGAAGACATTCTTTTCTTTAGCAGCATGCAAAATAAAAGAATGCCATATGGTTTAAAAAAATCACATAGGCTCTGAAGTCAGGCACAGATTCAAATTCCAGCTTTGCCATTTACTAGCTTTGTGACTTTGAGCAAGTTTCTGAACTTAAGTTTTAGTTTCCTCAACTATAAAATAGGAAAATTATACCCATACCTCTCAGAATTGTTGTGAAGAATACATAATAATATGTGTAAAATGCCAAACATATTGTGTGGCACATGGTATGTGCTCAGTAAGTAGAAGACAGTAACAAATCCTAAATTATATGAATTTAACTTTTAAGAATTCCAAGAATTGTAATTTTGCCAGTCTTGATCTTAATACAGCCCAAAAAAATTCAACCTTTTGAAGAGTCTTTTGGCTGTTTTTCAAAGATATGATTCTTTTTAGGCCATAAAGAATTGTTATTGACAAGTGACTGTTTATTATCAGTAATTATTGATAATTTCTAATGTGCTATACATAGGTCTACATCTTACCTGGCAGCTACAAAGGCTCCAATAATCATTGCAAATACAGTCATTTTAATACCCCAAGAAAAACTCTTCCTACAAAATAAAATAATTTAAAAATATACATGTGACTTTAATTATTCACATAGACTCATTTTATAACACAGGCAAAAAAATGTAACTTTTTCCCTCAAAAAAACCTATAAACAATCATATTTTAAATGTTTCTGAGAAACTGGATATTTAAAAGAACCCTTTTGATGAAGCCAAAACTCGTTTTGTTACATAAATAATTATACTCAGTTTTTTCTTATCATCATTTGTTATTAACAGTGAGTTTGAATTTCTGTAAATCAGAATTTCTTTAAATAGAGAAAGGTCACATACAAAAGGAGCTAAGACATGAACACTATTTAAAACTTTTAATACCTATGATTCTGACCCAGCCTCTCCAATTGGCAGCAGTAGGCACAGAAATTCTAGAAAGTAAACCTCATGTTCAGACAGGTTTCCAACTTCAATTCACAACCTTCCCAACTATCGCTCCCGCAAACTATCAGTTCCAATAGCCAAGGGAGAAGGGTGCTTAAACTTCTCAAAAGTTGAAGTAGAAACAAGACAATTTTAATATCTCACATATGATGGGCACTTCTTCAATGTGATTAAAGTTGTTTAAAGAATAGATAAACCAGAAATTTAGCTCACTTGAGTAAAACTCCTTCAGCAAACATTGTAAACAGGATGGAGAACCTTCTTAGAACTGTAAACATTGGCAAGCTGCAAA
>NW_012150030.1:748534-758371 GCF_000956105.1 Propithecus coquereli
CCCAGGAGTTTGAGGTTGCTGTGAGCTAGGCTGACGCCACGGCACTCACTCTAGCCCAGGCAACAAAGCGAGACTCTGTCTCAAAAAAAAAAAACCAGAAAACAAAACCAAAAAAAAAAAAGAACTGGAGAAAATAACTACACAGTGGGTCTACAGCCCTACCGGGCACGTTGCGTTTCAAATTTGGGCTATGACTCCAGTTATTGTCTTACCCACTGCTATAGTCTGTCTGTATGTTTGTGTTCCCCCACCCCAATTCATATGTTGAAATTGTCAACATAAAAAATATGGAGAGATGGATCTCTAAGTAAAAAGGCTTTATTTGGAAATAATATACAAGACATAGGATTGCAATCTAGGACACACGTACAGACCAGGGTGGCCTCCAGTATGTATGGAGAACCAAGTCAAAGGTTAGGGTTTTATTGGGGAAAGATGAAGTTTAACTGCATTGTTATAAAAGAAAGTTCATTGGTGCTGGAAGCGTCTTACAAGAGCTGGCAAGTTCTGATTATCAAAGTGTCAGTAATTGCTAGGTAGTTGTAATCTTGGAATTATGGTTAGGCCTTTGCAGTTTAGAATTGGGCTTATAAAACAGTGTGTCAGGCAAGTGTTCTTGTATAAGTGACTAGCTGTCCTTGTTTGAGTCATGTAGTAAGCTGCTGTTTGGAAAAATTTCATTATAGTTTGTATTATCAGGCAAATTGTGTGTGAGAACCCTTCCTGCATGGCCTTCCCTGGCTCCATTTTACCAGAGTTTCACACAACTGACTTCATTTTGAATCTGATAACTTTCATAAAATGTGAACCCAAAACATGATAGTTTTCGGAGGTAAGGCCTTTGGGAAGTGTCTTCCATGGGGGTGGAGACCTCATGAATGGGATTGGTATCCTTATAAAAGAGACCTAAGAGGGAACCCTAACCCCTTCTACCACGTGAGGACACAGCTAAAAGGCACCATCTATGAACAAGAAAGCAGGCCCTTACCAGACACCAAATCTGCCTGTGCCTTTTTCTCTTGGATTTTCCAGCCTCCAGAACTGTGAGAAATAAATTCCTGTTGTTTGTAACCTATCTAGTTCATCGTATTTTGTTATAGCATCTTGAATATACTAAGACAACTACATAAGCCCCCGGTTTCACTGGTAGACTGTAGTACTGTGGGTGCCCAGCAATTAGTATCAGTTAGCCAGTATTTGATAATCCCCCAAAGGTCTGAGTATTTCCTTTTCCCTAGTACACAGTTATCCTAAGAAATAGCTCCAATTCCCTTTAGGGAAGACTTGAAGGAAGATATACTGTATACATGTGTGGCAATGATACAGGGGCCTTCCTCAAAGAGACCTGACCTCCCCTTCAATCCAGGGAGTTCTGATTCTATAAATTGGTTTAGGTCTGGAAACTAAGTGAAAGACCATGATTTTACATTTCAGAGACTCAAATCAGGTTTTTTGCTATCAGGCCTGATTTTTCCTGTTACATAGACTAAGAACCATTTTAGTGGACTGCCTATCTATTCCATTCTTAAGTACGTTATAATCAACTCGTTACTGCAAAAGATTCCTATGGGTCAAAATATTCTGATTACCACTGTGTTACTGCTTTCCTCTGATGGCAAATATACTCCACCTTGTCTTTGATGGTTAACTACTGCTACTTGCCTCTGATGCTCCAAAACTTCCATCATCTCTATTAAATTGGGGAGGCCATCTCGATAGCGCAATGTCCCACCATACCTAACTTACAGAGGACAGCCGCAACAGAACTTCTCAAGGATCTATGTACATGGTCTATACACAAATGTGTTTCTCAACATGTTGGTGATAGGATTGTCCTCTGAATTCTCTCAAGGATGTAGCTGAAGAATGGATGTGTAGATTACTCGTGATAAATATACTTCAACATGCCTATCTCCCTAAGCCTTGGAATTTCTTCCTCCACACTATAATGTGGAAAGTTCTGATATCTCAACCTCATTAAACAGATGTGTCTCCATTGCAAGTTTTAGGGTCCCTTTTCTTCCCATTTATCTAACTTCTACATGAGAAACCTAGCAAGGTTGTAAATTCAACTGATGTAAATTCTGTAAACTGGCCAATTAAATCTTTCTTTATTTTGAGCAATATTGGCCATGTGGCTACAAGAAATGAGAGATTCTTTTAGAGCTGCCGTAGAATCTCTCCAGTTCTCTGATGAAACTTTATAGAGAGTGTAAGGACCTGAACTTGTTACTTTCTTTCTGTGTTTTATTGAACTCCAGAATCTTTCCCACACCACAGCCCACATAGTCATTATTAATGCTAACAGTTAAATGCAGGCAAATGCTCCCAAGGCACTTGGTTTAGTAGGAACTTCATCACAATCAATTATAGGTGATAATTTAATGAATCATGATACTTCTGCATGGCACGGATTACCAACATTCATTTTGCACTATCAGGAGCTCAGCACTACATTTAAGCTCAAAGACAAAAACAAACTAATTCCAAATCCCATCTTCTAAGGCCCATTTCCTGAGACTAATTTCTGTATTAATCAGGATCCAGTCAAGAGACAGGAACCACACAGGTTATTTGATTAGAGAGAATTTTACATAAAGAATAATTAACTAGGTAAATTAAAGGTTACAAAGAAACTCCCCCAAAATGCTTAAAAAAAAAAACCTAAGGTATTATGGAAGTAGCAACTGCAGGAAGAGCAGAAGGGACAAAGGAAAGAGACTAGAATTATTAAAACTTAGAAATTTAGAGGAAGGTACCCCAATAGCTAAAACTCAGACCTCCGAGGAAGGGATGCTTCTCAAATGATACTGGCATCTTTGAGTTCAAAGGAGGATTCCCGTAAGATGAGGACCCAGAACTTTGAAGACAAAGCACCATCTGGCTGGTGATGTTGGCTTGTTGTGGGGGAGGGGAAGGATGGAGGAAGTGGAGGTGGATTCCATGATGAGGCTGATTCTGCAAATTCAGGAAAAACTGCACGCTACATTCAGCTACCACTATGGGAAGGACTTGCTGCTTCTGGGATGAAGAATCATTGCTGCAGTGAAGCTATTATACCAGGAAGGAGATAGGAAGAAGCATTTTCTTCTTCCTCCTACAGCTTTTCGGTATCCCTCTAGCGCCACCTATGGCAGAGTTTAAATAGAGCCATCCAGCAAAGCAGAAATGTGATTTGCAATTCACAAGCATCAGCTTCACAGAGTCAAAAAGAGAGGGGTTTAGAGCTGAAAGACAATAACTTAATAACTGGCACACCCGCTTTAGTTAAGATACCACCGTCCACCCAGTTGCCACTTGTGAAGTCTAGTAGTCATGCTCACGGCCTTCTCTCTTCCCACCTGCCACACATAAGCTCCTACATACCTCTCGGGTCTGAGCCCATGGCCATCGCCATCATCCCTTACCAAGACTACTGCAATGGCATCCCAGCTCGTCTTCAGGCTAGATGACTATTCCCCTCCAATTCGTTCTCAGCAGCCATAATGATTTTGTAAAAATGCAGATCTGGTTATCAGAATAAAATGTATCTCCTGCTTTGTTTTACGACGCTCTCATTTTGGTTCTCCCTTCTCTATTCATATGTGTTGTTCTTTACTTCATCAAACACAGTCTGGTCATTTTTGGACTGTTCGCCTGTTCACTTGACTTAGATTAGTCTCCTATTCTACAAACCCACTTTCTTCCACTGGCTAACTCCTTCAAGTCGTAAATAAACTAGTTAATCTTCAGTAAGGTCTTCCCTAACCCTACACACCATTCCTACTTTCTCCTGAAGAGGCATAATAAGTTACTAATTGAAATATTCTTTTCCTCTCTTCCGCTTATTGCCTTGCCCCCACCATTCACATTCAGGCTGTAATGCAGGGGCTGCTGTGTATCCCTGATGGTTGCTACTGGAATGTACTCAGAATACACACTGTAGATTCTCAGATTCCATACTTAAAATTTAATGGTTCATAATGATTTTAGAAAGACTCTCTTTTCCCCTGCCTACACACTCATTCTAAATCAGGTAAACACCTTCCAAACCTCTATTCTTACAGTCTTCCCCAACTCAGTTGATGGAAACTCTATCCTTCCAGTTGCTTAGGCCAAAACATTTAACTCCTCTGTCTCCCTTACAGCACAAGACCCCATCTCTACTAAAAACAGAAAAAATTAGCTGGACGTGGTGGTGCTTACCTGTAGTCCCAGCCACTCGGGAGGCTAAGGCAGGAGGATCGCTTGAGCCCAGGACTTTGAGATTGCTGTGAGCTAGGCTGATACCACAGCACTCAGCCTGGGAACAGAGTGAGACTCTGTCTCAAAAAAAAAAAAAAAAGATAATGTGTCAATACAAGGAGGTGATGAATGAGCCTACTTTCAACTCAGAAGCAGGAAGAACTATGACATGGCCCAGGAGAGGGAAGTCCTGAGTAGAAATTTCAGTAGAGTCAAAAGAGGAAACTAAAGTTAAGATAGAAGGCTTGTATATATATATATCAATCCAAGGAGGTATCTCTAAGAAATATTGAGGATACCAAATGCTTCTCCTGGTGACTCTGGAAAAGCAAGTGTTGTTGATAAATCACATAGTTACATGTCTGCATTGGCTCATCAATTCTATTCAGGGTTGAATTTTAGTAGCAACACACCAATATGTCCCCCCTATAGTTAGAATATTAAAATATTTCCATAAAAGCTGGTAAAGAATAACTTTCCTAGGCCCTCCAAGACTTGACTTACTGTTGTGGTTACCCTAGCCCCTAATTTCCCCAGACCCCCAGCAACTGAAGGAGTAAGTCTAGGGGTAACATCTTACTTCAGCCATAATTTGTTCTGATAGGCTGATGCTTGCACTGTGCTCATTGTTGAATCATTTGCGTATAATCTCTGGTTCTACTAAGCAGTGAACATAGTTGCTTGGAAGAAATCATGAACTTAGGGGAGGCTAGCCTCATCCTTTTGGTACCCTGTGGGTTAGCCTAGGAATAGAGCAATACAACCTTTTATTTAAACTAATTGCTATCTCTGGAGTTGAGCTTTTCCAGGGTGGAGCACGGGACAGGTAGTCAGCTTCTCCACGAAGTTACATGATTTGGCAAAAGCCAAATCTGTTCTAGTCACTATTAAATTTCCAGCAGTTATCCCAGTGATGCCACACAGTAAGCACTCAATAAACATTTTCTGGTTAAAGTTAAGTAGTACAGAAGAAGGTAGAACTTTAAAGGTCTAGACCTGGAAAGATCACCAAACGTCCCAGAAAAAAAGTTATTTAAAGTGTTCCCTGTTTTGTATGTGGGGAATCTGAGGCCTGGAGAGGTTGAGGATCTTGCCCATAAACCACGAATTATTAACAGAACCCTGACCTTTTGTATCTCCATTCAGTGTTCTTTTCACTATTCTGAGATGCCTCCCTTAGAACCAAGGAGACAGGTAACTCCACTTTGAATTTCTCACAGCATGGAGAAATTCAGAGTTGACCACTATTCTAATGTTACCCCCATGGGAACTGGAAATTTAAGTAAACTTCAGAGTTACACGAAGAAGATCTCATATAACAGCTGCAACTGGGTTTGCTTTTCTCCTATTCTTGGAACTGGTGGGCAGAGTGAGGTCAAGAGTTTGAGCAGAGTGGGAGAGTTTGGAACAGCCACCATGAAATGCATGAGAGGAAGTCAGTAGGAGTTAAATAAGATGGCTGAGGGTTGGGAGAACGGGAATGAAGTTAAATAGGATGACTGTCTATGGACCTACTCAGCATGGTAGATGAATTTTAACAACAAATAATTAGCCAACCCAAAATTTCAGTAATGCTGAATTTGAGAAACTCTTCCCTAGAAAAATTTTAAGTGTTTAATAGCTGCATGTGGCTAGCAGCTATTATAGTGAACAGCACAAATACAGAACATTTCTATCATCACAGAACCTTTTCTCAGACTCTAGTCTAGAAGATTTTCAAGACCTTTTTTAGCTCTGAAGTCCTAAGCAAAACAGTGAAATAAAAGATGAAAAGAGCAAGATAGTAAGGATCTTACTTACCATCCTTACTAAGTAGACAAAATACATGGGAAAAAAGGGCAAAAGAATGAAATAAACTGGTCTTCAGAGGCATTAGTTATCAATTAGAGCCACCAAACCTGTGTAGTTTGTATCTGAAATAGAAAAGTTCATATTTTGATTCTTGACTTATTGTTTACCCAAAAGTGTAGTATTTGGATTAAATGAACTATTGTCTCTCTGTTGGCATGTTGACAAACTAAATGCCACTTTGGAATCTACTGTTGTGCACTGCTTATATGATTAGTCCTTTGCTTTTTTCTTGTTATCCCACTGCTATAGCTATAAATACATAGTCCTACTTCTTTTCTGGGCAGAGAATATACATAATGAAGGTTTTCTTTAGAGTGAAATAGGCAGTAAATAGGATTTACATTCAATATTATCCCCTCAGATTTAATAATTACTGGTTTTAATTCTCCCTTTGAGTACTGAAATAAAACACCTTCCTGCTCATAACATACACCTGTATCCAATCCCAGGCACCTGACTCTTGGAGAAAAATGACACGTCTCTGGTGCCTGTCTGAATGGCTTCCAGGCAGAAGAGAAACGTTAAAAAAAAATGATCCAGGACTCAGAAATAAGAGAGGTGATTACTGAATGTCCTTTCAGTGGAGTGCTGGGAATTGCCTGATGGATTAAATAGCTCTGTAAGGTGTGCGCCTTTGATTGGCTTTCTATTTAGTAGAAGTTAACTTGTAAAAAAACCAATGGCACTGTAAATGATTCTTGCCCATAGCAATGCAAATGAAATTTATCTGTAGAAAAATAACTGGTTTCCCTCCAGTAGAAAAGAATAACTCTAAACTCTTTATCACCATAAAGGTTATTAACCAGCTTTGCATTTGTTAGCACATTCACTTTAGTATCTTTTTTTTAGCTACCTTCACTATATAAAACTGTCTTCATTCTTTCAAACTAGTTTTCGCAACTTACTCTTTATTCATTAATTAATGGGTTGAATAAAATCTTTGACATGTTCATTGTATGTTTTGATGAGAGTCACGCTTTTTAATTTTTTGAAAATTATACTTGGAAGAAACCTAACTTGATCAGGTGTTGCTCCTGGATAGAGTGCAGTGGATCAAATAGGTTTAGTGGCAGCTACAGGTTTTTAATTCACTATAGTGAACTTCCTGACAGTTAGTGCTGAATATCTTCCAGTTGACCCTCAACTCTACTCACCACCCTGCTCTGTGCCCCGGGATGTCGGTTTGTATAGATTACACCCACGACTCCTTTAGCCTAGGGTTGGGACTGAATTGAGGCTAGAAGCACCTAGGGCACAAGATTTAAGGAGGCGCTTACCCCCAGGGTCGTCCTTGTAGTGGCTCAGAACTCACAGTAAGCGCCTCTTAAATCTTGCGCGCAGATGCTTCTTGCCTCTCTCGCATCACTGTAGGCCCATCCCTGTCTTAACCCCTGACTTTAGGTTGATTTTAGCAATGGGAGGCACTGTGGGCTCAAGAGACTAAGAGGAGAGTGAGGTGAGGTTCTGGTTATTTATTACCCCCACTTCCTCCCTGGCATACTGCCTTGGGCTGGCACCACGTGCTGCTCTATTTGGATTCCTCCAGCTCCTCCTGCCCTTCAGCCCTGGGAGCCTGGGGTGGTTACTAGCTCTGGGGCACTACATTACCCCTGGAGCTTCCCCTACATGAAGGACCTTTATTAAATGCTCCTCTAATAACCACTTTGATTGTACCGCTGGATTCCTGTCAGGTCCCTGGCTGATACACAATTAGCAAGGCCTGAAAATTGTAGGGGCTGCTTTGAGAAGAGTGACTCCACTCCACTCTAGAGGTATTCAAGCCAGGGCTAGATGGCCAGCAGACACTAATGCCGGGAAGAAGTTCTCTGCTGTGGGAGAAGGCAAAATGGTGCAGCTATGATTTCTAAATACAGAGGCTGCATAGTTCCACAAAAAGCTATACTGCCTCTGTGTGTGTGTGTGTGTGTGTGTGTGTGTGTGTGTGTGTATAAAGGGGTGGGGAAAGAGAAATGAAGAAAAATGTCAGAAAGGAGAAATATATTGCCTTGTTACCATATATGTGGTCAAGGAAGATTTGTTGATGGTCTGGAAGGGACATCTAAGTTAGTAAAAGAGCGAGCTGGAATTGACATATTTTGCTGGATTAAATGTGTCAAAATTGATAGATTCTTAGGTTTGCTTTTTAAAAATGTGACTACCTGACTGTGGGCTCCAAATAAGAGTATATAAGTCTTGGTATAGATTTAACTTGGATGTGCTAAGGACCTGCTACTCTATGTTACAGGAAGAAAAGTTTCTAGATGTAGTGCCTATAGTATGATCAAGATGGTAAAATGCCATCTCACATTTAACTACGTGACATTCTCATAAAAGGCATTTTTGGTGGGTAGATAGCCCATGTTAATTTCCAGCCCTCATGTTGGAACAAGTAGGGGCCCAGGCTCAGCGCAGGCTGGTGGTTTAGGAGCTGGGGTAGGGAGGGAAATTGGTAAGGCTGGCCCAGGATACTAGAATCTGAGTTCCAGGGAGGTGTGGCTCTGCAAGCTAGGGAAGACTGATGACTTGTAAACAGTTTGAATTGCTCTAGTGGTTCTCCCTGCCACCCCATCCGTACTCCCTGTGGGCCAGTACCTATGTCAGATGCTGGAGATCCAAAAAGTATTAGTAAGACACAGATCTGCCCTATAAGACTTTCCCACCTCTGGCAACATCAACTGAGTGATCTTTTAAATCTTAAATATTATGTAATGAAATCAGTATTTTTGACAAGCAGCCTTTTGGGAAAGTACATTGGAAGATATGTATTGGGGTTTGAGGGGGGCTAAAAAATAATGCCCATATTCCCCACCCAAATTTGAAAGCAATTGAGAGATAGATGCAGTGGGTAGGTTGACAGCAATCGTGACACAGTTTGAGCTGATTGGACAACATGGCTTAAGTTCAAGAGATAAAATGACTTAGGGTGTTTTGCTGCCTCATCTCCAAGCATGGGATTGTCTACCCAATATGGACCATTCGAGTCTACTAAATGCACACATTTACCAAGGATTGCTGTTCTCTCTAAATTGGGGCAAAAAATGGAATAAAGGAATCAATTCCCTAGTGCTTACAGTTTTTTAATAGATTAGTCTTACCCAGTCAAGAAACTTGGAATAATTGCTATTATCTCCAATCAGGCTTTGCACCCCTCAGTAGGGAAAAGGTAAGTAATGAATGGAGTGGGAAGCCATGGTTGTTACTATAGAGAAGATTCTCTCTCTACTGAGAAACAAGAAGTGTGGGGAAATAAGTATTCTTTCCTAATTTTCCCTTACCTTTTGAGCTTAATCATTAAGTTTTTGGTCAATCATCAGTGTATCTATCACCCTCTGGAGAGGACACTGACAGCTGTCAGGGAAGTCCTGCTCCTACCTTTATGAGATTGCTTCAGTGCTGTGCCTTTTTAGCTTCTCCTAGGAGTGTTGGTAAATAGTGCTAATTTTGCATCCAGAGGCCCTAAAATATATATTAATAATTATATTGTTAACTCTAAGAACATGATGTATCAAGATAAAAATTTCATTTGGCTGCTAGGTCTTTTTAGATGGGTTGCTATTTTTTGTAGTTGGCTCAGGGAAGCTCAGGTCTGTTTAATGCAGTATCTTAGTGACCATAGTCCTGTAAGTGGTGGAATGTCCGGAGCCATGAGGCCCGGCAGCTGCTTACCAAGCCCACGCATTTGCAAAAGCCCGGAAGAACTTGTAAGTTTCTATTTACCCATTATAACTATGTAGCCCTTGAAAGCCCCTGAGGGTTTCCTTA
>NW_012150030.1:761721-784092 GCF_000956105.1 Propithecus coquereli
CCCCAAGGACAAGGCATGGTGGAACGAGCCCACCTGTCCATTAAAAACACTTTGCTTAAAACAAAAAAGGGGGAATGGTATCCCACCAAGGGGACCCCCAGAAACCTCCTCAACCATACACTGTTCATTTTAAACTTTTTAACCTTAGATGCCCAAGGCAAAAGCGCTGCAGATCGCTTTTGGCACCCTGAAACCCATACCAGGGTCGCCTTAGTCAAATGGAAGGATCCTATGGATAACTCATGGCATGGCCCGGACCCAGTTCTAGTCTGGGGAAGAGGCTCGGTCTGCGTCTTTTCCCAGGAGCACGATGCAGCTAGATGGCTCCCAGAAAGACTCGTAAGACAGGTTGATACTAACTATCAGACCAGGGAAGGATTCCTCCCTGAGCAAACCTCTTGTTTGCCCCCACAGGACGAACCAGCGAAAGACTCTTCGCCACCTTGCCCTCCTGTGTCACCCGATGCCTACAACCTGCTCCAGCTTCGGAGACCTGCACAAAGCAAAACCGCAGAGGACTAAACTTGCTTACCGCCGAACAGAGAGACATTTGTTTGGCCTTGCAGGAACAGTGCTGCTTCTACGCCAACAAGTCTGGGATAGTCAGAGACAAGATCAAAGACCTGCAAGATGACCTTGAGAAGCAGCGATGAGAACTGGCCGCAAACCCATTGTGGTCTGGCTAGAATGGACTTTTCCCCTACCTCCTGCCTTTCCTTGGACCCTTGCTAGGTCTCCTACTTGTGCTTTCCATAGGGCCCGTTTTATTCAACAAGCTTATGGCTTTTGTCAGGCAACAGATACAGGCCATTCAGGCTAAGCCTATACAGGTCCATTACCATCGCTTGGAGGTGGAAGACTGTCACGGGACACCCACATGTGTACACGTCTAATTGATGTCCCGTCCCCCGAGAGCTGAACCAGACAGCCAGAGACGGGTAAGAGGGCACTATCTTCCATGTCGCCTAAGACAGGAGGGCTGCCAGTGCTGCCGCCTTATCCAATGACGGGCTCGACAGGAACAGATATGGCTGCCCCGACCTAAGACAGGTGCGGTTCCCCAGGAGGTTCTCTCCTAGCTTAAAACAAAAAAGGGGGACCTGTCCGGAGCCATGAGGCCCGGCAGCTGCTTACCAAGCCCACGCATTTGCAAAAGCCCGGAAGAGCTTGTAAGTTTCTATTTACCCATTATAACTATGTAGCCCTTGAAAGCCCCTGAGGGTTTCCTTACATAGAAATCCTCTGGCCGGAAAGCCGGAGCCTCGGAAAGCACCGCCCCTTTATTGTTACTCTTTCTGCCTTACTTAAGCCTCTGCCTTCCTGCCAATAAACGAGACTTGATCAGACTCCTGTCTTGTCTCCATTTCTTGTGTCTCCTGCCTCTCCCAATTCCCACTCCCTCCTCCAGGGTCCGCGTTGACTACCCCGCGGGTCGGGACAGTGGAAGGTAAAAGTCTTGCTCACTGTGAGCTAGTGCTCTAGAAATGTTAAAAGAAGAACTTGAGACAAATTAAATTTTAGAGTTTATTTGAACAAAGAACAATTCATAAATCAGGCAGCACTCAGAAACAGAAGAGGTTCAGAGAACTCCATTCAGCAGTGTGAGCAGGAAGCTTTTACAGGTTGAGCACAGAAGCAAAGTAGAGAAATGATCCGATTGGCTACAGCTAGGCATCTGCTTTATTTAGCCACAGTGTGATGAGTTTGCTTCCTATGATTGGCTGAAACTTGGCTGCTCGTGATTGGCTGAAACTCAGGTATTTGTTATACTCCCAGTTTCAGTTTGCCTATGTACTAAGTTAGGTTGCAATGAGCTATATAGAAACTCAAAGTATGGAGACATCCTCAGGCTAATGGCCTCCTGCTTATTTAATTTAACAGAAACAAGGAGACCACAGTCCCCTGATGAGGCATCTGAAAGAAAATTCATGGATCTCTGACTTCTTAGTTTTCTCATAGGCTTAATGGCTCCTTCTTGACCTCGTGGGGACCAATGAGAACAGGAGCACTTACACAGAACCAAAGTCCAACCTTTCCCTGGGGTAATCTACAGATCCCAAGCTAGTCCCAGGATACAGCACAGTCTCCATCATTGTCCTGGAATTTAGCCTGGCCTCCAAGGCCATACTCAGATCTCAGCAACAGAAAAGAAACCAAGTCTGGCTTTCCACCCTGCTGTTTGAAGACCCCAGAAGCTCTTTGGTTTAGGAGAGGATAGATTAAAGCTAAAAGTAGAAGAGAAAAGTGCTGAGCTGAGATTGCTGTCTTCTCAGAATCTACTGCTCCCAGCTCTCCAGCTGCTTTAATGGAGAATCCTCAGCCAAATGGAATTTTTAAGTTGATTTAGTGCCACAAGCTCCAGCAGAAACTTCCAAAAATAATGAATCTGAAAATCTTCAGTTGTAATTTGAACCTACCTTGGGCTAAAGTCTGAATACCATAGTTAGGTTTAGCATTTAATTTAGAAAATATTGGAGTGAGGGACTTCTGGGAACATCTTTTAAGAAGTTACACTTACATTAACTGTTGGCCTAAGGGGAAAGGGTGGGAGAAGGAAGGGAATTTTTACTGAATGCTACAGGGCTCCAAGTACTACGCGTTATTTTATTTAATCCTGAAAACAATAATATTGCAATATGTTACTGTTGTCCCCATTTTAAAGTGGGAATGCAATACACTGAGGCTTAGATAGTTTACATTATCTTCCCAAGATAATGTATCTGCCCCGTTCCAAGGCCCACACTTGTTTCTTTTATATTGAATGGAAACTACCATTATTACTTGTACTAATACTAGGTATATTTTCTAATTCTTGTATTCTTATTGTTAGTGCTTAAAAAGAGTTTGTGTTTTATCTTCTGACCCAACAGGATAGTTAGGGAAACTGTTCTGTTTTGCAGTGAGTCTGGATGGAGGGAAAATAGGGGGAGAATGGATGATAGCAACCAGCAAACAAAGGTGGGGAAAAGACAAAGATGACTTCATGACTTGAGCTGCTACAGCTTTTCCTGCCCTAGAAGAAAGGAAATATTGTATGCTTCTCCCTTACCTCCTACACACCTGAGCTTACCACCTTACCTTGAAGGTTTTTTTCTCTTTCCCTTTTCTTGTTCACTCAATCTCCAGTTACATCTCTCTTCCCCTATCTCCATTTTCTCTCCTTGTCATTATATTTGAGGGTCCAAACCTGCCTCTAGTTGTGAAGAGATGCACATGGGTAGCACTGCTGATGCATAATAAAGAAAACCTCAAGTCGGAAGTAGAAACAGAGGAACCTAAACCAGTTGACCTCCTCACCCTTAAAAGTTTCAAAAAGACCCGCATAAAGCATTCCCTTAAGTGTTTTTAATTCAACCTGCCTCTCCTCAAGTACTAACAGTCAAGATTGAAAAGTTCCCTTCTTCCTCAGTTTTCTCTTTTAATTCTTGGAATTATAAAATTATTGCTTTTTACTATTTTCACATAAACTCTATGAAATAAATAAGTAAGCTTCTGTGACTTATCTTGAAATTTATTACTTCCAGGATTATTTTTATGTGAAACACATTCTGAATTCCAAACAAATGGATTACCAATGAACTTTTGGAATGTAACATGTTTCTAAGTTAAACTCTGCCCTTCTTTTTTTTTTTTTTAAGACAGGGTCTCACACTGTCACCCAGGCTGGAATGCAATGGTGCAATCATAGCTCACTGCAGCCTCGAACTCCTGGGCTCAGGCAATCCTCCCACCTCAGCCTTCCAAGTAGCTAGGACCATAGGCATGCTCCACCATAACTAGCTAATTTTTAAATTTTTTGTGACAAATGAAAGGTTGCCCAGGCTGGTCTTGAACTACTCGCTTCAAGTGACCCTCCAGCCTTGGTCTCCCAAAATGCTGGGATTATAGGCGTGAGCCACCATGCCCAGCCAAATTCTGCCTTTATACTGTTTGAGTTAATGAGCAGTTAATGAGAAACAAACAGCAAAATATTAAAAATAATAATGTAATAATATCCTTTAAAATGTTTAACACTTTATACAATTTGCTACTAAAATTATTTACCTTATTGAGGATAAGTTATTCTTTTAGATTATTTAATAATTCAGAAAAAAAGTTATACTTGGAAAAAGCATCATATAGTAATGACCTTACAACATCAATTAATAGAAAAAGCTATTTGAAATTTTACAAAGCCTTTTTGATTGCATGAATTGCTAATTCCATGATTATCTGAATTGCCAATATATGATTAATTTCACATTCATTAAGTTAATGGTACATTTGTCTTACTTGATATCCAGTTAAATAACAAGGTTATGATGTTATTTGACTTCCAACAGCAAATTTCCAGAGTCAGTCTATGACATTCTTGGTCCCAAATCAGACTTTACTGTAGAAATGCTGATGACTGACCAACAAATTGAGATAATAGAAAGTCATGAACTAGTTCCTCTTGTTGACAATTATTTCCTAATTTTGTCCTATTATTTACCAAAAATATTGATTATTCTTGAATAGACCACTGCTGATTTGTAACTCCAATTTCTATGCCTTGCTTTCTGATACCATCCATTAGAACATTACTATTTCGATAATAATTTCTTCTATGATCTTGGTTATTTGCTTCTTGTTACCCAAACATTGCTGTATAAGTGATATTTTGTGAGGCATTTAATTTTCACTTGGCAAGTTTAACAAACCATCCAGTGGTGTTACATTATTTAGTTCATGCATATTTTCAAAAGGCTTTGGGTAATATTTGACAGGTGAGGCACGGAATTTGTGTGTGTTCATTGGTTTTACTGCAGAAAACGTTCTTTCAAATTTTCCAGTTTTAGTGCTCATTTCTTGAATAGCAGTTTTATCAAGGTAATCCACAAATTTTTTTGTTAGGCTGGAAACATTCTGTGAGAAATTATAGAATGTATTCCAAGATTTGTTTCCTAATGATTGCTTACAGGTTTTCTTCCTTAGTGTATCATGTACAATCCTTCGGCCCACTTCAAAAGATATGGTTTGTACACCCTTTCTCCTTGTTGTAGGCATAGTTTTTCTGGGTTTGGAAGGAGTAACAGATTGATCACCAATTAAAGATTTGAGGATTTCACAATTTCTTTCAAGAACAAAATTTGTTTTTTCACATGGGTAAATGTTTTCATTTTCCAAAGAGTGGGTAGAAAATCTATTTCTTGTCAAAAGTAACATTTGTACATACTTTGTGTCATGAAAAATTATGGGATTTGTGTCACTTTGTTCCTGTGGATTAAAGAAAAAAGGACTTAGTCATAAGAATATTGAGGCAAGAAAGCTACTTATATTTTTAAACATGAAAATAAAATTGTAAATATTTAAAAAATGACTACATAGAAGTATTTAATATGAACAATAGTGGTATTGAAATACACAAGAATGATGGACTTGTATGTGACATACTGCCTTCTCTTCTTAATATTCTATAGAGGTGTTAGGGATAAATCGGAACTTTTGGCCTTCTTAAATCCTTTTTTTAAACAAAGTAGAATATGAAAGCATGAATACATTTCTTAAATGTTTGAGGTATTGTCATTGGGAAATAAGGTGGTTGGTAGGATGGAACATTGTTCTGGCATATCTTATGTTTCTATGTTCTAAAAATTAAAAAGCATACCAAAAAATAGATTGAGTCAAAGATGATAAGCGACTGATTACAAGTCAAAATTACAAAGTCTGGATATTCTAGTAAATGATTTGAAAAATTTAAAATTATCTCCACAGATGCTATACTTATTATTTTACCACAACCCTTAGCGCAACACCTGGCACACAAAAGTGCTCAATATATATTTGGAATAAAATAGCCAAAGTAATAGATTGACTTAAAAATAGACCATTTTTTAAATCACAGTAATTGCAAAATCTGTCTGTATGAGCTACTCTTTAAACTTTTTTCCGCATTTCCATTATTAGGGCAAAAAGATTAACTCCAAACAAACTAGTCAAATATGCATATGATTAGTATTTAGTTTGCAAATATTAAATCAATAATTATTACTTTTCATTAAAAATATAATTAGTGAAATAAGACATTGGGTCATTGTACATTAGTGTACTTAGTGTGACATGTATATTGATACCCATGATTACTGAAAAGATGACAACTGATCTATTTTGTAATCCACTAGTAATGCCAATATTACCTATTTAGCCATAGTAATGGAAGTTTGTCATATTTTTGGTCTGTCCTACATCTTAAGGAATTTTCCACCTTGTAAGTCTATATACTCTTACGCAGAGGCAGAAACTATCTTCATTGGCCTCTCTAATTAAGGTATAAGTGTCTGACCTAGGTTCTGCGAATCAGCTACACCTATGAAACTCTTCAGTTCAGAAAAAGCAAGCACTGTGAGAAATCACTGTGAAAACTATTCTAGCGGGAGTGGTGGGAGCTATGTCTGGCTTTGAAGGGCAGCAGTGGCAAAGGTCTTACAAAGAGTATTCCCTGCCCAGCATCAGAGTTGTAAACCGTTATATATGACAATAGCATGGGCCCCAGTGGAGCAGTCTGGGGCTGGTACTGGGTGATAACTAACTAGATAGCTTTCAAGCCAGATTGTCTCTCTAGCTTTCCTAGAAACTCTCTGAGCTGCTAAATAGCCTTTAATAAATGTGCTTTCTGGGTGAAATAGCTAAAATAGATTATTAGAAAAATGAACACATGGTCCAGTCATTTTAAAAAATACCCGTTTTATTTTATATCCCTTTTATAATCAAGCAAATTTGATAAACCCTTCTTCATAAAGAAAAACACAGTTTTCATCTGGTGCAAAGGAATCACTAGTTTTGGGGAGTGGATCTAAAAAAGAGCATTAAGAACTTAAGGGTTATTATCATGTTGGAATGTGAAGCCAAGAGGTAAGAAGGATTTATTGAAGATTCTGGTCACTAGAATATATGGGCGATTCCCATAAGTAGTATTACTATGCATAGTTACTGAACAACAGTAGATATTCTTATTACCGTCTGAGAAGTTACTGTCTTTGCTGGACTAATGTTGATTATCTTGGCATTTGGATTTTTCAACTCATCCTCAAAGCACAAAGGGAGCAAGCTTTTCTTTCTTATTGAACAATACTCACTTAATTGATAATTTCTGATAGATTTATTTTCTTTTGTATTAAAATCATTCATCTGTGGAGATTTTCCTCTGAAAATAAACACAAGTTCAGGGGGATGTTTATAGGGCTGATTTCAGCTTGTTAGTTCTCATCTGCCTCCCCTTTTCCCTGGAAGTCACTGCCAACATCTGCATCAACCTCTCTCCCATAGACTTGCAGACTGACAAGAGCATCCCTTCCTGCCTTTCCTGGAGAAAACAGCAAAAGCACAGATGCAAGCAAAATAGTCATATGTGTGCGTCTTTGGATTGAGGAGAAAACCAAAGATAGAGAGGCATTTCCTGCATCCATTGTTGAAATTCTGGAAGAAGCTTCGCAGGGCAACTTCATGCCAACATAGGGTGGCCCCAGCTTTGTGAAGAGGATAGAATAGTGTGGTCAGGCAGAGAGAGGATATAGTTTTTATTCCGGGTCTCCCTTGGCTCACATGGGACAAAGACACTGAGTTTAGGCTTGCCAAAGAGCTTGCTATTGTGAGGCTGTGATAACCTGTAGCAAAAGTTTAGCAAGGGTGAGGTCTGGACAGCTTCATCTAAGGACAGATGAAAGACATGACAGAGACTCAGAGGATTCTACCACACCAATGACAACTGAGAGTAGACCCTATCCAAGTTCAGGGAGAATAGACCATGGGTTCATGTACCACAGATGTAAATAGCCACAGAACATCTAAAAATAGGACCTGCGATCACCAATCCTGGCAGCAGTATAGGTACTGACTTGGAAAGAAACAGAAGAACCTATTTACACCTAAAGAGGCTGTTCATGATTGCTCTAAACAAAGTTTAAAACACGTTGGACTAATAATTTTTTTTCATTACACAGAGGATGAGGGGTCCATGAGAAAAATTAGAACTTTATCCAAAAAAAAGAAGCTACTTTTTCCACATTCATGTAGTAGTGTAATTAAATTTGTGTGTCTACTACAAAACATAATTGTATTCTCTCCATTTTTCATGTCTTTCTCTCTGTTTGACTCAGCTCAAGGTCTGGATGTGATGTCTAGTAGCTGAGCAGTCTTGGACTATTCATTGGATTGTACTATGGACTAAATGTTAATAATAAGGCAGAATCCCAGGGCCAGCGCAAGCGCCTCATGGTGCCTGGAGGAGCAGCTCAAGCTAGAGGCCCCCATGGAGCAGATCAGGGACTCCTTTTTTGGAGTAGCCTCTCAGACGTTGCTGGGTGAACATGAGCTCAAACCAAGGAAAGTCAGGTCTCTGGGGCAGCTGCAGAGCTTCAGTAGTGCTGCATGCAGGACGCCTGCAAGGATGCCCTGCTGGTTTGCAGGTCAGCTGGAAGCAACTCCTTCTGTCCAGCTGAAAGCAACCCCTTCTGTCCAGCTGAAAGCAACCCCTTCTGTCCAGCTGAAAGCAACCCATTCGGTCCAGCTGAAAGCAACCCCCTTTGGCTTTACTCCGAAGAATTTAGGGAAGACGTTTTCTGAGGAATGCCTTCAAGTACAAAGTGGTGAATGATTGCCTCCAAGTCTCAAGAAAACACTTTTCTCTACCCAAATAGATATTTCAGTCCTTTCCTGTGGCCTGGGCCTACAGCCAATATTCTACAGGAATTGATGAGTTTCTACTAAAATACAGAAACTGAGTGAAGGAGTACACTTCTAAATAATAATGGCCTGGTTTTTTTGGTAAAGTGCTTCATACTTAAGACAGAAAAAAAAAAAACCCTTACCACCAAATATACCAAAATGCATATCTTTCATAAGTGAATTACTGGTGTTTCTATGCCTGGAATAACATGTATGTTTTATTTATTGAATGTTTACATTTTATTTAGGAAGGAAACATTTTTGTCTGTTAAAATATTAAATATTTATAATTGTTTTTCCTGACGAAGATTTTTATACCATAACTAAATTTGTTCTTTTCTCACAAATTTATAATTTCTGAATGAAGACAAGAAAGTAAAAACTAGGGGAGAAGAATAGGCTCTATTAATCAAATGATGTCTTGATTTTTCCAAATGAGAAGATTGTTTTATTTTTAACACTACACATGGGAGCTGTTTCTTAGCAAACTTGTTTGGAAAGGTTAATGTTATGTTGTGTACATGAAGCAGAATCAGTCTTTGTATTCTTATTATGTTCCTCTACTTTGTAGTTGTACTTTAAAAAAATACCATATTATTTCATGTGTTTAAAAACATTTAAAATGTCACCTACGGGACCTTGTAAATGGTTAAAAACAACATAATGTGAAAATGTTACAAACTCAAAGAATTCATAATGTCACCAGTGTTTTACTTTGATAATGTATTTTTGATTTAATTGGAACACTTTTGGAAGGATATATTATTTGTGTTTGTAATAATCTTTGAAGAACTTGGAAATAAAATTTCTACTTCATCAAAAAAATATAAGGCAGAATAAATTCATTCTGATCTATTATAAAACAAAAGGCAGAAAGCATGCCACTAGAAATATTGAACTGAATAAAATATTAAAAATTTAAAAATAAATTACCTTTTATTTATATAATCTTCTAAATGGCCAACAGAATCCAACGATTTCCTAGTCTTCTTTTCAATTTGAGCTGAAATTACAAAAGATTTTAATAAAAGACATATATTATAGCACTTAGAAAATATCTTTTATAAAATATTTTACAATTTAAAATAACATATGGAAAGTACCTAGTACAGTGTCTCAGTAGACAATTCTTGAGTGAACAAGATAGAATTAGAAAAGAATGAGATAAAGCTTCTTCTGTCTGGCTAAGACAGATCAAACATAAAAGTGGTCTTGGAGATTTTTTTGTGGAAGAAAAGCATTCCTAAATTTCCAAATCCCTGTAACAGATGAAGTCATTATTAACCAGTAGGAAGCTTCAAATAGTTAAACACTGTTGGTATGAAGGGAAGTCAGTTAGCGGATATGAAGCAAATCTTGCCACGTGGCATGAAGGAAGTGTCCAAAGTTGAACTCTTCCAAATATGCCTGGTGGCCACTCCAGAATTTTTCCACTTTCCTAAGTGTTCTCATACACACATGCTATTAGCAACAATTTCAGCTTTTTCCTGTCTTCAAGTAATTTATATTCTAGTGCCATGCTTCCTAACCTTTTTCACATCATGGCAAACATTCCACTTAATATTATTTGTACAGTACACTGGCATAAATTCTTAAGTCTATTAATACTTGTGGTAGGCCACCATAAGGCCAAAGGAGCAGTTTTGAAGGCCAACGAATTAATATTTCAACACACCCATAACCCCCTCCAAGCACAATAGGCTACCCAGTATACTGATGGGGAAGCTCTGTTCTAGAGGGAGGAAACAGTCAATAAACAAGCAAACCAATCAACAAATACATATATAAAATAACTTCAAATACTTATAAGTATTATGGAAGAATAAAAACTTGGTACTTCACCTATGGTGGCAATAGGTCTCTCCCAGGAGGGGATATTTGAGCTGAAATCTGAGTAAAGAGAAGGAGGCAGCCATGTAAAGAGCTGGGGGAACAGCCCACCAGGTGGAGGAAACAGCAAGTGCAGAAGTCATGCTGTGAAACCAGGTTGGCATGCTGAGAGGCCAGTGATGCTGGGGTGTAGGGAATGGGGGGCAGGGTGGAATAAGATGAGATGAGACAGGTAGCAGGGACAAGTCATAAGCCATGGTGAAGAGTTAAGATAGTATTCTGGTTACAATAGTGATCTTTTGGAGAGTTTTCAACAGAACAATAAAGTAGGTTGATTTATGCTTTAGAAAGATCACTCTGTCTGCTCAGAGATGGATAATTTGTGGGGGCAAGGGCTAATGTGAGTGGCAAGAGTAGCAATGGAGTAATTAGAAGCCTGTTGCTATGGTCTAGATAAGACATGCTAGTGGATTAGATAAGGATTGTAGCAGTGTAAGTGGTGGGAAATAGTTGCCTTCAGTTTATATCTTGGAGGTAGATCCAACTGTACTGACTGGTGGATTAGATATGGGGTATAGAGAAAAAAGAGAAATTAAGAATGATTTCTAGGGTATTGACCTCAGCAACTGGGTAGATGCCATTTCCAGAAATGGGAAAGGCAAGTGAGAGAAAAACAGGCCCACCAATTGAAACAAGAGGCTAGGTTGAGAATGCCCGGCTTGTGAATGGAGATTAAAAATCACCACTTTCCACTGCCAATTGGGTAACCTGGAATTAAGTCAAATCACACCAGGGCTGGGTGACTGAATCTACAATATTCCCAATATGTCCCTGGCAGAGGAGCCCATTCACAATTCTAAAATATGGTCTGGGCTGAGCGTCATGAGACCTGAGTAGTGGCAACTGAAAAAGGAAAGGAAAGGAAAAAGTAAGGAAATAGTGATTGAGTGATGAGTGAGAGAGAAAGAGAGAGACCCTTCTAAAATTCTAGAACACATGAAAAATATAAAGCTAAGAAAGACAGCCTGAGGCCAGGCATGGTGGCTCACACCTATAATCCCAGCACTTTGGGAGGCCAATATGAGAGGATGGCTTGAGGCCAGGAGTTTGAGGCTGCAGTGAGCTATGATCACACCACTGCACTCCAGCCTGGGTGACAGAGAAAGACCCTGTCTCTTAAAAAAAAAAAAGGAAAAAAGCTGACAAAATCACCAAGAAGAAGGTAAGTTCAGCAATAGAATTGAATAGAAGAATCTAAAAGTAACTATAAAAATTCTTACCATATCTCAACTCTAAGATGTATATTATTAGTATGTGTCAGAGTTTAATTGACAATGTCAGTTAATGACATCTTAGATTTGATAAAATATGGTATGTTTAAGAATTTCAAAGACAAATGAAAAATATTCACATTAGAGAACAAGATATTATGAGATAAAAACAGGCTGATGTAAACAAAAACAAATCAATATTTTAAAAAACAACTGGAAATCTTGGAAATAAGAAATATAACTTAGATTACATAGCCAAAGGTCGAATCAATGAATTGAAAGAAAACGTCGAGGAATTCACTAAGAACGTACAGAGAGAGAAATAAAAAATATGAAGTAACAATTAAAAATCATGAAAGATAGACTGAAAAAGGCTTCAACATTTATCTAATAGTTCTGGAAGAAGAAAATAGAGGAAATGGTGAAGAATCTACATTTGAAGACAAAATAGCCAAAAATTCTGACAGAAGTGTTTTTCAAGATTCAGGATGACAGACAGAATACACCTATACCCAGACACTTTGTAGTAAAAATACAGATGGCCCAGGAGCAGTGGCTCACGCCTGTAATCCTAGCACTCTGGGAGGCTGAGGCAGGAGAATTGCATGAGCCCTGGTGTCTGAGGTTGCGGTGAGCTATGATGACGCCACTGCACTCTAGCCAGGGCGACAGAGTAAGACTCTGTCTCAAAAAAAAAAAAAAAAACCAGATCATGAAACATAAGGAGAAAAATCCTAAAACTACCAGAAAGTAAAACCAGTTTTTCTACAAAGGATCGGCAATTAAACCAAGAACAAAATTCTAATCTAGAATTGATTTCAGAAGATAACAAAGTTATACCTTTAAAGTGCTGAAAGAAAATAATTTATAACCTAAAAATTTACATCAACTGAACTATCATGCAAGAGTAATAGCAAAATAAAGGCAATTCAGAAGGGTTAACAACTAACAAATCACCCCTGTAAGAGTTACCGAAGGATAGCCTTCAGGAAAAATGTAAGTGAACACTGATGAGTGCACTTTGATAAATTATGGTATATATTTAATTAGCATTGACTTTAGAAACTAATCTTATTTTGTATTTTAAATGAAATATTATTAATATTTGCTGCACTTGTACAGCTCTTTCTTAGTTATTTTAATCTATTACATTTTTGGTGTTTTATACTTCTATAGTATTAGTCTTTATTTTTCTTTTAAACTTTGCTTTATTGAAGTATAAATTACATATAATAAAATACACATATTTTAAATGTACAGTTGGATAAATTTTGACAAATACATACACTAGGGTAAGTAAAATCAAGATATAGAGTATTTTCATTATTCTAACATAGTTTTTGAATACACCTTTTCAGCCAGTTCATTCCATTTGTTCTGTTATCTCCTTCAAACACACTGGTTATCTCAGTTGGATAACTGTTTTCTTCTCTCAATATACTATCTTGAATAATCTGGTCCCGTTTTTGTCCTCTTACACTGCATTGTGTGTGATTTTCCTAAACCTGTGCTTCAGATCTTTAATTTGGTTTACTCAAATGTTTTTTCTACTCTTTGCTGCTTTTAATATCATTTTAAGTTCTGTGTTAGCATTACCTGTTTCTTTAAAAATATTTTTTAGCTCCGGCAGCATCATTTTATCCTCGAAGACTATCTTTTATATTTTCAGATCTTATTTCATAGAATTCTTATTTTTAAAAATTTCTTCACCACATAGAACAATTATTGTCTAAATTTTCTCCTGTTTCCTGGGGTACAAATCCTGCCAAAATGGGACCATTAGCTAACTTTTAAATTATTTCCTTTCTTTGCTACAGAATTTTTGCATAGGTCCCATGTTTTGTTCTTGATTTTCTTTCTGCTCAACTTTGAATCAGGTCCCTTAAATCCGGGCTTATATTTGTCCAAAAATAACAGGAGTAAATTTTCTTTGGATACTTTCCCTGTTTACCTGGGCACTATTAAATTCTCCTGTTAGAAATTAATAGGTAAATCCTGATGTCGTTCCCTTATGTTACAAGGTAGGCATTCAGCTGCCTAAGTAGGCTGTAAGGCAGCTGGAGCCCTGAGAGATCATGGAAAAATTTGTTTCTGTGCACTGTGTGTTCTGTGAAACCTTTTCATGACTCTAAGGTGATGGCGGTGGTCGGTGGGGGTACTCTGTCTATTTACGTGTGAGGTGTCATTTGGGTTTCATTTTTTTCCTACCTCTTTCTTGAGGTAAGCAAGTCAGTTTGGGGAGGAATTTAGTCAAAGAAAGGCCTCATGGCTCACATGTTGTTTGATGAGGTCATGTTTTTTCTTTCCACCGTTATCCTCATAGCTATTATTCCCGCTTCCAAACATGGTTCCTAGGAAACTGTATTTTGTCTCTTCTGTTGCCAACCCTCCCTTCAAGACCTTTTTCCTCCAAGCTAGGAGGTTTTTACCCTAACTCTGAGTACATCTGAAGCAATATGAGAAAACCAGAAAAAGAAATGACTAGTTATAGCCATTACATTTTTCTCAAAATACTGCTAACCCAGACGTGGAAAGCTGTTGACTCGCAATGAGGAAAGGCATCCCAAGGAGAGGATTTCCCATCTTGCTGTGATCCATCACTGATAACAAACTCCTTTTCTTTAAGTTGATTGTGTGTGTGCATGTGTGCAGTGGGGTGGGTGGTTCATAGGGGGTTTTCAGAATATATTATAATTCTGTTGGCTCTTTCGATGTTGTTCCTTTCTCCCAGGAAATGAAACTGTGCATTGATTTCTGCAATATTCTTTCAAAGTGCTTCATATTATAATACATGGCAGATTTTCTTGGAGTCTGGGATAAAATGTCCTACTTTCAATTTAATAATTTCTTCTTCTCCACTTCTCTTCTTTTGTTATTCATTTTGACCAGGATAAACTTGCATTTATGTTGGCAACTTTCCCAGAAATCTTAATTTGGGAGTTTGATAAAAGAAGTATAAAATGCTTCTGTAGAGAGACTTAAGAAATTTTATAAAGAGCGATTGCTTTGCTGAAAGAGCAGAACATCCTGCCACTGCTCTCAGAGAACACTTCAGAGAAGAGGTGACATCTGAGTGGAACCTTAAAGGACAGTGTGGTGAACAGAAGGCTGCCTCCTTCACAGCCCCTTTTCTAAGCTTCTTTGCTAACAGAACTCAGATCTTACCTTCCTCTAAGCAACCATGTCCTTCAAAGTCACCATATGCTACAGCAAGGCTAGGAGGACAAGCTACCTGCTAAGACTGTTGAGGAAAGACGGAGGAAGTGAAAATTTGATGACATCATTAAGCCCCTAAATTAACCAACTGTGCAACTGCCTTACTGATGGACTTCTTGTTATTTGAGGAAATAAGTATCATTATTGTTTAAGTTAGAGGCTGTTAGATTTTCTTTTAATTGCTTTTAAAAGTCTTCTAACTATTAAAGATGAACAGGAATCTATCAGGTGGATAAGTATGTTTTGAGCATAGACAACAGAATAAATCAACTCACACAGTAGTTGAAACAGCCTGTTAAATATGACTGGAATCAGCGTGGTATGGAAACTTTAAAGAGACAGAATAGAAGGCTGGAAAGACCTTGTATGCTATCCTAAGGAATCATTTATGTAATGGTCTTCAGATGTTAGTAAGTCATGAAATATTATGAAATATCAGTATGATCAAAGACTAATATTCCTTGGTTGAAGATTTTTTAATGCTTATATCCTAAATTTAGATGCAGTTAGCTTTCAATTATTTCAATATGAACATGCAATTTGTATACCTGTTAATAAAGTAGAGTCTCTTTCCTTTTCATAAGCATTAGATTGAATGTTAAATATGGGAGAAAAGACTGTAGAACTCTGCAATTTTCCACATGCTTGTTTCTGCTGTGAATATAGAAAATGCAAGGGCTCTGCGTTTTCCACCTAAACATCAGAAAAGTATAAAACTATCTTAGGAATTTCTTTCTATGTGTATATTAAGTAAATAATTTAAACTTAATAATTCATATTTGGAATATCTAATTATGATAACTAAGAGCTGTCTGGTTCCTTAAATACTTTCAAATATAAAGTTTTATTTAATCCCCCAAAAAAACTCCTATGAAGTGGGCATTATCATTACCACTTTGTGGATAAGGAAACAAACCTATAGAAGTTAAGAGTTTTGCCTATGATCACACTTCTTACTAACTTTTATTTCCTTTGTCTCTAAGCCTTTCTATTCATAAAAAATTTATTTCTCCAAATTCAGGGAAAGTCTAAATTCGAATACTGCAGGGAAAAAAAGCCTTCTTTGTTTTAACAGAAGCTTTACTCTCTCCAACATTAAATAAATACAGCAGAATAGTTCTGAGTAAAAGGGAAAAAACTGGAAAAAAAAATAATCCAGCTTTTCCTAGGTTAGTATCTAAGATTGGGTCCATATATTTTTATTAAAATACACATATATAGACATCTAAAATATCCATACGTAAATATAAACTGCACAATTTTTGACTCTTCATCAACAAGCCCAATAAATAATTGTTTATGATCTATAATTTTTTTCACACTAGGCACAAAATATATCTAGTTCTGGATAATATGAAATAAAAATAAGGAGTATGAAAAAAATCTAGGCCATAAAGAGCTCATATTTTTTATTTGATAGATATGATTAGTATATACAAACAATAGTAAGTAATGTAATAGGGCAATATTACTAAGAACCAAATCAATCAATATAATCTATAAATGAGGAAGAGTTTAGAAGAAACGGATATCAATAGACTGGAATAGACAGGAAAGATTTCACAGAGGAGGAAGAACTTAATGCTAAGATTTAAAGGTGGGGATATTTCAGAAGAGATAAACAATGCAAACTTAGAGTTTCATAGGACAATCAGAAAAACAGTGTATTTAGATCAGGGAGGCATTTATTATCTATTGGGTATAAAAAATAAGTTTAAATAGGTAAGAAAGACAATTGTGAGAGGATGTCTTAAAAGACAAACAGAGCAACTTTATCATAAAGAAAGATTTCTAAAATTGCCATGAGAAGTAGAAAATTTGAGCATACCAACAAATCCTAAAAGAAATGTAAAGAGGCTTCAAATAACTACCTTTAAAAGATAGTTTAAAATAGTAAATAGGCCCAAATAGATATATAGATAAGTTCTTTTAAATTTTCATGCAACAAATAATTCTCATGCACTATAACATCAATTAAATGAAAAAATCAACAACAACATACACTTTTCAGTTCTTTTTATAAGCTGTCATACATGGTCTTAACACCAAAGTCTGCAAATATAACACACCATAAGAAGCCTACAAACTAACCTCATGTAGGACTACAGGGGTTTTCACAAATCCGAAATAAAATGCTAACCAACACTATACTATTAGAACAGTTCACAATGGCCAAATAAAGTCATCAAGAAGTTAAATGTTCCCAATAGATATATTATTATAATTCATTACCCAATAAGCCAAAAAGGAGAAAAATTACATAATTATTTTTAATAGATACAATACTAAAAATACATTTGATAAATTCAACCACTATTATTGATAAAAACTGTAATAAAACTACAGAGATAATACTTTCTTAATATGATAAAGAATATCTTAATACTATTTTAAAAATTATATCTATGTAAAACTAACAGCCAACATCATAGTTAATGGTAATATATTAGTATATGATATAACAAGAGTAACACCTATCACCACTATTATTTATAAATTTTTAGGGAGTACCAAGTAATTCAATAGTAAAAGACAGTGGAAGTAGTAAAATCTCCAGGGAATTCTGATTCAGCATGGCTGAGTAATAATCCCTTGTCAGACCTACCCTCCCTCAGATAAAAACCACAAACTCTAGACAAAACACACACACACACACACACACACACACACACACACACACACACACGAATGATCTGAAGGTCCTGGAGAGTGAACAAAAGCAGGTGACAAAGAAAAAGCATTGAAATTTGGAAGAGTTGACTTGCATGGGGTGAAGTTGCTATTTTTATGGCTTTTAGCTTGAAGACAGGCTAAGTTGGCACCACACAGGGCATCTAAAACTCTGATCAAAAACCCATGTTATTTTTGGCCAGAAGAACCAGAGGACAAAGTTTAGGGCAAACAAAGATGCTTGAAAGTGAGACAGGAATGCTAAAAAGAAGAGAGTCAAAGATGTTAGCCCATCTTCTATGTATCAGAAACTTCCTGCATGGGAGACTTGCATGTAAAAGAGACTTCCTGTCCATGTCTCTGGCTAACCCTGAACCACGTGTGTTGAGGACAAACTGCAAGCAGCCAGCTAAGGATCAAACAACTGAACTGAAATTTAAGCTGATGCTGTATTTTGAGTCCAATAAAATTAATTGATTCCTAGAACAAAAACATCAGTATTTTTTGTAGGACTACAACAGAGTTTAGAGTCTCCACAATATAACAGTAGTTATTCCCAGAATAAATCCAACCTGACGCACAAAGAGCCAGGAAAGTGAAACCTAGACTTAACAAAAAAGAAATTTAAACAATATCATCCCTGAAATGACCCAGATGTTGCAATGAACAGATTTTATAGCAGCTATTACAATCATACTTGATGAAAAAGCAAAATACTTTCAAAGTGAAGGAAAAACACAGGAAATCTTATTAGAGAAACAGAAACTATTTTTAAAAATGGAAATTGTAGAACTAAAACATGTAATACCTGAAATGTAAAAATTCACTGGTTCAGCTTAAAACGAAATGGATATTTCTGAGGAAAGAGTCAGAGAACTTAAAAATATTAAGAGATTAATAAAAATTATTTAATATAAAAAATAGAGATTCAGGAACCTGTGAGACAATAATGAAAATTCTGCATATGTGTAATAAGAGTCTCAGAAGGAGAGAAGTAGATGGGGAAAAATACTTGAAGAAATAATGATCAGACATTTCTTTAATTTGGTGAAAGACATAAATTTACAAATTTCAGAAGCTTAGTCAACCCTAAGCAGGATAAATATAAAGAAAACCATGCCTACACACAGAGTCAAATAGCTGCAAATCAAAGATTAAGATAACATCTTGAAAGCAGCCAGAGAAAAACAACAAGTTACATACAAGCAAACAACAATTCAAAATACCCCTTACTTCTAGTCAGAAACTGTGAAAGGCAGAAGGTATTGGAATATCATTAATAGACCAAAAGAAAAATAAAACTATCAGCCAGAATTTTGTCTCAAACGAAAATTTCCTTCAAAAATATCCTGAGACACTTTTAGGTAAAAGAAAACTAAAAGTATTTGTTGACAGCAGACCTCCGCTACAAAGGATGCTGAGGAAAGTTCTTCAGATTTAAGGAAAATGATACCAGAAACTTGGATCTTCAATAAGGACTGAAGAACATCAGATCTGGTGAACATTTGGTTCTTTTTAACCTCCTTACTTTCTTTAAAACATATAGGATTATTGAAAGAAAAAATTATAATATTGTCTTGTAAGGTTTATAGTAATATATTAATATATATAAAAACTATAGCAAAAAGGATGAAGAGAGTAAAGGGACCTACACAATTTAAAGGTTTTGACATCTTTATGTTTAGTGCAATTTTACTCTAAGTAGACTGTGATGAGTTGATGATGTATATTTCAATCTGTACAGAAACCACTAAAAACCCCAAACAAGCACAAAGAGATATAGCTGAAAGCCAACAGATAAATTATAATGTAATTTTAATAAATATTCAAATAATCCAAAAAAAGGCAGGAAAGGAGAAACAAAGGAGCAGAAAAAGAGGGACAAACAAAAAAGTAAAAATAAAATGACAGACTTAACTTCACTCGTATCCATAATTATATTAAATATTAATGGACTAAACATTCCAATTAAAAGAAATTCTCCACATAGATAAAAAAGCAAGACTCATTCAGTCTGAAAGGTTATGAGGAAAGAAAAGAACAAAAAAAGCAAGATCCAGGTATATATTGTCTATAAGAGATGCACCTTAAATATAAGTTGAAAGTAAATTGACAGAAAAATGTATATTATGTAAATAGGATGCATAAGAAAACTGGAGTGGCTCTATTAATATCAGACAAAATAGACTTCAAGAAAAATAGGTTTTTTTCTTTACTAGAGATAAAGAAAGACATTTCATTATATAAATAAAAAAGATCAAGTCACAAGACATAAAAATCATAAATACATATGCACCTAATAAGAGAGTTCCAAAATACATGAAGTGAAAATTGACAGAATCAAAGGGAGAAATGGGCAATTTTATAATCATAGGTAGATATTTTAACATCTCTCTCTCAACAATTGATAGAATAACTAGATAAAAAAAACCAGTAAAGACACAGACAACTGAATGAAATTAACAACCACCTTGACCTAATTTATACATATACTTACATATTTATATATCTATAATATAAATATATACTTTGTATTTATAAATATACTTATATATCTATATACATATAGAATACTGCTATATAACTGCTAAATAAACATTCTTTCAAGTATGCATAGTGCTTTCTATAAGATAGACCATATCATGAGCCTTGAAACAAGTCTTAGTAGATGTTTAGAAGGATTGAAATCCTACAGAATATGTTCTCTGACCATAATGGAATTAAATTAGAAATCAATAACAGTAAGATAACTGGAAAAACTCTCAATATTTCAAAATTCTATAACACACCTTTGAAGAATCCATAACTCAAAGAAGGAATCCTAAAGGAAATTAAAAAATTTTTCAAACTAAATTATAGTGAAAATATAACACATCAAACTTAATGGAATTTCAGTTAATGGCATCATGATTTATTCAGTTTTTCAAAGAAGAAACCTGGGGATTATCATTCTAATAAATACATACAGCCACTTACAAATTCTGTCAAGTACAACTATTTAATTTCTCCCTAATCAGTGCCTTCCACTACCTTCCCATTGCTACTGTTTTGGTTCAGTCCCTCACCATTTCTTACCTTGAAGATTTATGGAGAAGATGTGGAAACAGATGCTATATTTGTCTAACAAATATTTCAGGAAGAGTCAAACAAGAACTTATTGAGGGAGCATGTAGATTAGGGGAATTAGTGGAGGTGTTGGCTTTAAAGGGGAGGAAAACTTCTGAGTCAATACCATGGGCCATGCTGTTTGTAGGCACACCCTAGTGAGATCTCTTTACAATTATGGCAAAGCAATACAAAAAAGAATCAACTTTTAACGGAAAGAGAACAGGGGCTAGGTGCAGTGGCTTATGCCTGTAGTCCTAGCACTTTGGGAGGCTGAAGTGGGAGGATTGCTTGAGGTCAGGAATTAGAGGTTGCAGTGAGTTCTGATGACATCTCTGTGCTCTAGCCAGGGTGGGTGACAGAGTGCGATTCTGTCTCAAAAAGAGAATGAAAGAAAGGAAAGAAAAGAAAAGAAAAAAGAAAAGGAAGAGAAAGAAGGAAGGAAGCAAGAAAGAAAGAGAAAGAAAGAAGGAAGGAAGGAGGGAGAGAGGACAGGGAGGTGTGCATGTGTGTTTGTGAGAGAGCAATAGGGAGAGAGAGGGATATCAGTGCCTGAGAGAGATTTGAACAGATTTCTGAAAGAAAGATAATTGAAGCCAGATCCACTAGAAAAAATATAATGCTATCTTTTTGATGAAACCTGGAGACACTCCAGGCTTAGTGGAGGCAGGTATTGAAAGTGGGAATGAGGACAAAAGTTGTAAAGAGACAGGTAAACTGAAATTCTGTCTATGAAATTTCTGAACCAGTTGCCACTTTTCCCATCTCCCAGTTACCCTATCCCACTTGCAAAGTTACAGGAAATGGCATTTAATGAACCCCAGGCTAAAATCAGGAGTGCTTTTCTCTCAATAAACTTCCTGCTAGTGTGTTTTTTGGCTCCCCAGAGTAAAACTCTCTTCATGTTAGCATCCGGAAAGAAGGCTTCCAGAAAAACTGTCTACTCTCTGCCCTTTCATCCTAAAGTAAAGTGCGGTGGTTAAGAGGGCTGCCATATACACAGAACAATTAGCTTTCAAACTCTGGAGAGAGACTTATTTATAAAATTTATGGCAGCTTCCTAGAAAAATTAACTATATCTTCATTCTTAAATATGAAGATTTGGGCTGCTATAACAAAATATCTTAAACTGGGTGACTTATAAATAATAGAAATTTATTTCTCACAGTTCTGGAGCTATGAAGTTGAAGATCAAGTTGCCAGCAGATTTGGTGCCTGGTGAGGGTTCACTCTCAGCTCCACAGATGGCACCTTGTTGCTGCATCCTCGTATGGTGGAAGGGACAAACACTGCCCTAAAACCTCTTTTCTAAGGTCACTAATCCCATTTATGGGGCTCTTTTGTCATGACCTAATCACCTTCTAAAGTCCTCACTCCTTAATACAGTCATATTGTCAATAAAGTTTCAATACATGAATTTCAGGAGAACACATTCAGACCACAACAATCAGATATAATAAAAAATCAGCAACTTCAAACATACATGATAGTGCTCATTTCAGCAGCACATATACTAAAATTGGAATGATACAGAGAAGATTAGTATGGCCCCCGCGTAAGGATGACACACAAATTCGTGAAGCATTCCACAAAA
>NW_012150030.1:784142-841934 GCF_000956105.1 Propithecus coquereli
AAAAAAAAGATACATGATAAACAAAAAGAACACCAATACCAGAGGAAACAGATGATTTAAGGAACAGGAAAAGAACTTAAGAAAATGAACTCCAATATCTTCAGAAAGTTTTGAGAACAAATGTGACAGGATTCAGTGGGAGAAAAAAATAACCACCAAGAATAAGAAAGAAACATTGGAAATTTAAAATATGATTGCTGAACAAAAATGAAATAAAAGGACTGGAAGAAAAAGTTGAAGAAATTTCCTATAATAAAAGGCAAAGAGACAAAAAAGAGAAAACAATATAGAGAATCAATCCAAGAAATTTCATATCTGATCATTAGAGAAAAGAAAAAATAGTGGACAGAAAATTGGCAAAGAAATAAAAGACATTTTTAGGATTAAAGAAAGACATTTGGCTTTAAAGGAGGATCCACTAAGCATTGAACAGAATAAATTGAAGCAAAATTAACACATCTAGGCACATCCTCAAGACATTTAAGAGCAATGTGGATAAAGAGAAGTTCCTAAAAGTTTCCAGAAAAAAAATTCACTTATAAAGATTAAGAACTTTTCACAGCAATGTTAAATTATATAGGATAATGGAACAATGTCTTCAAAGGCTAGAGAAAAGTCATGTTGAAACTCTAATTTTACTCAGCCAAATTATCAATGAAGTATATGGGAAAAATAAGTAATGCTCTCAGATATCAATGTACCATTTCTAGGGAGGTTTTTTGGAGATGTATTCTAGAAAAATAAAGATGAAATCCCAAAACAAATAAGAAGATATGGGATACTAGAACCTGGGGAACTGAATCAGGAGTGGAATGACCCAGGTGATAACTGCAGGGCAGGCTTGAAAGTAATGGGTCAAATTTAGAACAAGAAGTCACTGAGCTTCATGAACAATTCCTCCAAGAAGACTGGAATTGATTCCACTCAATAAAGAGAATGGGTAAAAACTTGATCATATTCACATATGGTAATAAAGTTACATGCCTCTTTTTTGGAGGCTGCATATCTTAGTGGGAAAGAGAATGAATTAGACTTCTGGGTTCTTCCTGGTTCTATTATGCATTATTTGATTCCAGGCAAGTTGTTTATCTTCTTTGTGCCTCCTTTCTTATCTATAAAATAGGGATGATAGTATTTACTTCCTTGGATTGTTGAGGGTGTAAGTTTTCTTTGAATAGTGCTTGACAACATAAGCATTATATATATTTGCTACTATTATCATCATTCTACACAAGAAAAAAGAAAGGCAACTAGAAACTTCAGTAAAAAAAAATCACAAAAGTGTAAAAGACAGTTAAGGTCTAAATATGAGGGAAACTGAGATGTGGCATTATTTTTGAGTAACTAATAGAGAATAAGAAAAGAGAGCCTATTGTTGTATTGCACCCATTTAAGAGAAAGATAGGCCCGGCGCGGTGGCTCACGCCTGTAATCCTAGCTCTTTGGGAGGCCGAGGCGGGCGGATTGTTTGAGCTCAGGAGTTCGAAACCAGCCTGAGCAAGAGCGAGATCCCGTCTCTACTAAAAAAAAATTAGAAAGAAATTAATTGGACAACTAGAAATATATAGAAAAAATTAGCCGGGCATGGTGGTGCATGCCTGTAGTACCAGCTACTCGGGAGGCTGAGGCAGGAGGATCGCTTGAGCCCAGGAGTTTGAGGTTGCTGTGAGCTAGTCTGACGCCACGGCACTCACTCTAGCCAGGGCAACAGAGTGAGACTCTGTCTCAAAAAAAAAAAAAAAGAGAAAGATAATCCTAGCACGTTACTTTGTTCTATAATGATTATTTATAATATCATAATATAAATGATGTTAATAGCATTGTGGAGTTTTAGGATTAGCCTATAAATAAAACATAAAGGCTTAATCAGAGCTGCAAAGCTGAATATAATCATTGACCTACAAAATGTAAAAGTAAATATAGTTGACCTAGAAAAGAAGGTGTGGTGCAGAGTGGGAAGAAAGGATAGGACTTCTAAAAATCTTCATCTTATTTAAAAGGGAATCAGGAGTTAGTGATCAAAGATGCTGGAAAAGAAAAGAAAATTTAGGCATATTGTTTCAGGTCACAAAAGTTAACAATAGAAGAAACAAAAGAAGGGACTATCAAAGATCCAGAAGAGGAAAGAGGAGCAAGAGGTAAGATGTGGAGTAGCGTAAATAAGCTAATTCACCATCTTTTTATTGGTTATTCAGTAACTAGTATTTAGAGTTGATAAATTAAAATTGGCAATAGAAACTCATTCTTTAGAAAGATGGAGTTAATCATAAAAGGAATTGAAACTCAAAAAGGTTAAACATGGTTGCCTCTGAAAAGAGGAAATTAGAAAAGTGAGCATAGGATGGAAGGGCTCTATCTTCTTATTAGCCTTTCTTTAATTTTTAAGATCACACGAATATTTTCATTTTTTAATTAAAATGTTACATGTTTTTTATAACATCCTAGTAAATTTATTATGAGGAGTAAAATGATTATGATGTTAGCATGTATATTTCTTGGGAGACTTTTATTGAATATGAATCTAAATAAGCCATTTAGATGAGGATAAAACTAGTAATCTGGACAGTGAATTCTGTTAATATTTTTTAAAATTATAAAATACAGGAATATGCAACAAAATTGTTACAGCTATTAATTATAGACCTAAGTATGTATTTCTTCATATTTCTTTCTCTATATTAGCAATAATCTGGATTAACAAATAAATTAATACCTAATAGACTCTCTTAAGTGGCTTTCCCTTGCTGAGTCTCTGGATTAATTTAACTCTCTAGTTCCCTGGATAAAACCTACAGAATGATGTCCAACACACCCGCAATGCCCAAGGATAGTCAATTACTTTTCAACATGCCCATGAACCTCTGCTCAAGTGATTATCACAGTCAATAGTGTCAGTTTTAAACCTGTTTATGGTAGTTGCTATTGTAATTATATAATTTGATTAACTATAGCATGCTCAAAACAGTGGTCTTGGCTACACATTAAAAGATTAACAAACACATATAAATCTTTATATTATAAATTAAAGTAAAATGTTTGTTATGCATATATAGTTTTTTATGATGTCCTGTCTTAACTGATTTTATGATAACTGGTAGTCCTTATCATGTTCAATAAATAATTTCTACTGTACTGAAATATCTCCAGCAAAGAATATATTGTGTTCTCTACTGTCCCCATACATAAAGTTTTACATACTATCAGAGATGAAATTTCTTTAAAAGTCATCATTTTGCATCTTAAAATTCACTTGAATTTGGGATTTGTAGAAACATACTTAAATTTTTTGGGCTAATTTGAATTTGTATTAAGTAATTGTCAAGTATACAAATTAAACCTACCTCAGCTGTATCCTTAAGATAAAGAAAAGGTCTAATAGATCTTGATTTTAGATTTTCTTCTACTGGCTCTAAGGAAACAAATCCGAACATAAATAACATTTGCATACTATTCAACTACTTTTAATTAAACCCCATAAACCATCTTCTCCACTGGTAATAAACTTTTCAGAAATCTAGTTTAATAATCTTGATTATATACGCATTGTGTTTCCATTTTTAGAGCTAAATCTAATCTAGAATAATTTGCTTTAAAAGTGAATTTCTATTAACAGAATATAACTTTCAATTATTTGCTATTATATAATAAAGCTGTATCTTCTTGGAAAATAATGGATTTCTAAACAAAATAGAATCACATGTGTTATTCGGCCAGGCGCGGTGGCTCATGCCTGTAATCCTAGCACTCTGGGAGGCTGAGGCGGGAGGATCACTTGAGTTTAGGAGTTCAAGATCAGCCTGAGCAAGAGTGAGACCCGTCTCTACTGAAAATACAAAAATTAGTCGAGTGTTGTGGTGTGCCTGTAGTTCCAGCTACTCGGGAGACTGAGGCAAGAGGATTGCCTAAGCCCAGGAGTTGGAGGTTGCTGTGAGCTAGGCTGATGCCAGGGCACTCTATACTGGGTGACAGAGTGAGATTCTGTCTCAAAAAAAAAAAAAAAGAATCATATGTGTTATTCAAAGGAATCTTTTGGTTAATTCTTGTGAAAAGAAAAATATTCCCCTCAACCTGCATTCTCCCATCCCCAATTATGAGTTTTATTAATCTGAATTTTCATCGAATGCAGCAGTCCCCAACCTTTTTGGCACCAGGGACCATTTTCATGGAAGACAATTTTCTACACACTGGGGGCGGGGAGGATGGTTTCGGGATGATTCAAGCACATTACATTTACCGTGCGCTTTATTTCTATTATTATTACATTGTAATATATAATGCAATAGTTATACAACTCACCACAGGTTGGGGACCCCTGATATAATGGAATTTCTTAAAGTAAGTATAGTGTAGGCATCAAACATGCAGACTTTGGATTTAGATAGCCTGTGTCCAAATCCCACCTATTTTGTAAGTTATGTAGTTTTGGAAAGCTAGTTAACCTCCCTGAATCTTATTTTCCTTATTTGTTAATTGGTAACAATAGTACTTATAGAAATGCTGTGAGGATTAAATGAGATAATACATGTAACAAACTTAATATGGAGTCTGGTAATCCTTCCATCCACAGATATTTGTTGGTCACCTTCCATATGTGAGGCTCTGGAATTGTGAGTCTCGTGACATGATGCATACATTTTAGTAATAGTAATAGAAAATAAACAAGTGAAAAAGCAAAGGAGTGAATAATTATAGATTGAAATATATGCTGTGACAAATAATTTTCGTGAGGAAGAACCACAGAGAAGGTATAATTTTGACAGGGTAGTCAGAGGAGGCCTCTTTGAGCAGATGACATTGAACTGAAACTTGCAAATGAGGAGTAAGCTGTGTGAATACGAGTGTCAGTGTGTTTAGACACAGGGGAAAGCATATTTCTCTGAGGCAATCTGACAGTTGTACTGAAAAAAGGCTAGTGAAAATGTAGTTTAAATGAAGGTCAAGGGCCAGGGGATGAAGTTGAATACGTAGGCAAAAGGTCACACACACAGGATCTTTGTAAGGAGTACAAGTTTCGTACTAAGTGCAGTGAGAAGCCACTGAAGACACTTAATCAGGAGATAATCGTTCTACTTTAAAAAGATCACTATGACTTTAGGAAAAAAATTGACTAGAGATTTCTGCTACCATTATGGAGAGCCATGAAAGTATTAATAGTACCAGCTGCCCTGTTGAACGCATCTGAAAAGGCTGAGCAAGGTATTTTTAAAAATCCAAAGAGTATCATAGAGATAAAGGATGACAAGGGACTTCTGGTCCTAAATCTAGGAGAAGGTAAGAACTCAAACATGTAAGCCCAGCATGCAAAGCCACATTTGCCCTGAGGGTATTTGTGATGCGAAAGTAAGGTCGGGTTTTGGAAGCTTCGTGGGTTGAGGTAGACAAAAATACAAAAATCAAAAACTGACCAAAGGTCCAAAGATAGGATATTTGATATGTCTTCCCCTTCTCTCCCCTCTCCTCCACCAACACACATGCATTTCACCTGGGATGCAAAGGGTAGGAGTAAACCAGAATAGGTAAGCTTGCATGTAGCCTTGAGGCCAATGTTTTTGCCACCTGAGTGTTCCAGGGAAATCAAAGCCTTGAACCTGGGTTAAGATATGTTTGGACAAGTACTGCCTCTAGATACCCGGCTTAAACAGTAAAAATGCTCTCTGGAGTAAGGTACCATCATCCTAGTTCTCAAATTGTTCCTGTAAATAATTTTCCAAATAGTGTCCAGCACACATTCAAAGATAATAAGGAACTATGACATTATAAAAGTAAACCATAGACACAACAGCACGTGTAAACAAATCTTTTGAGAAATTAGATTACGGAGCATAACAGAGAAATGAGGCGATACGGGGCAATGCGGACTCTAGGAGCCTCAGTCAGGGAGGCTGGTGAGAATAATGCAACTGGATGACTGTTTGATAACGCCAGAGAAAGAAAAGTAAGGTGACACAAAACACTCCAAATCACTGAGAATCTGTAATGCTGGTTCCTAGCTCATAGATACATTAATTTCTAATCCCGAAATTAAGTTTCTATTAAGCAAGCTGTTCATACATGATTTTAAAAAAAAACAATAACAAGGAAATTCATAGAGTTGAGCTTAAAGGAAACTCAAAGATTTTCTTTCTAGGAAAAAATAACCCTATAAACATAAAAATATATCTTTATTTTGTGAATTATATAAATTGTTCGTTATGATATTTAACATGTCTTCTTAGTAAATTTCTTCTTTATAGTTCATGCAAATGCTTCCAACAGACATTAAATTATCAAGAACTTTTAACACACATTAATAAATCAAAGGAGAAGTAAATATATTATTACACAAAGCATTACCTATTGGCTTACTTTCTTGCTTTCTTATATTTCTTTGAACAAAGTGTGGTCTTAAATTTGACTTTTTGATGTCACTCTTTATAGGTTCAGGCTCACATTTGAAAGAATTATACCTAGAAGAAATAAAAACGAATCTTAATTAAAATAATCAGAAAATTTATAAAACAAATCTAAAAAATAAATGTGGTGAAGTCCCAGTTATATAGATTTAGAAGTTGTATTAATACTATTATAGCACAAGGTGTAAAAGATTGGGACTGGTTGAGTAGGAGCTGAAAATATTAGTGAGAATCATTTGAAGTAGAGGGGGACAGGAAGCTGTTGTGATAGGATTGAGGGTGATCCGGGAAATTATAATTCACATGCTAATTAATCTTTCAGAAAAGTATGCTGGAAATTAGTTCAATGAGATATTGGGGACATTACCAGACCTGAATCAGAGTGGTTGGGCATGGAGTTAGGGACAGTTCAGATAACAGAAATGATCACAGCATTTATTTATGGTAAACAGGAATTTTCCTCCTGTAAATTCTTTAACTGGCTATTAATGGTATGTAAGAAAGTTATTAGTGTTATTTAAATAGTGAGATTTCTGAACTCTAAATGCTAAAGCAACCCATGACTCAGTCCTCAGGCCTGAGATACTCACCCTTAGTTGATGTCATCCAGCTCTGCACCTTTCAATATCCGTAGGCTGATGTCTCCAGATTTATAGTCCAGACCCCAAACTCTTTCCTGAACCCCGGCTTTATATATCCAACTGCCTACATGACTCCTGCACTTAGCTGTATTATAGGTACTTCAAACTTAACATATTCAAAACTAAATTATTGATTCCACCCACTTCCTGATCTGCTCCTCACCCAGGCTTGCCCATCTCCATTCAATCAGAGGTTTAGACTAAAAAATTTGCAGACATCTTTGATGTCTCTTTCTCGTATTTCCCACTCCCAATCTATCAGCAGATATCACTGGGTCTTTCTTTGAAATATATCCCAAATCCAACCACTTCTTTCCTGTTTACTTCCAGCCTAGTCCAAGAGCCCTACTACTACTACTGCTTTGCTTTTTTAAGAGACAGAATCTCCCTCTTTCCTCTGTTGCTCAGGCTGGAGTGCAGTGGTGTGATAATAGCTCACTGCAGCCTCGAACCCCTAGGCTCAAGCGATCCACCTGCCTTAGCCTCTGGAGTAGCTGGGACTACAGATGTGTGCCACCATGCCCGGCTAATTTTTAAAAATTTTCTGTAGAGACAGGAGTCTCGTTATGTTGCCCAGGCTGGTCTTGAACTCCTGGCCTCAAGTGATCCTCATGCCTCATCCTCCCAAAATGCTGGGATGACAGGCGTGAGCCACCTGCACCTGGCCTGAAATACTTCTCTGTGTCTCTAGACATCTTCTGTTTACTCTCCCTACTATTACTCTTGTCCTAGACATTCTATTCTCGCTATAGCCATAGTGACACTTCTAAAATATAAACATGATTATCATTTCCCTTCAACTGTTTCCTATCAGAAGCAAATAAAATTCAAAATTCTCACTGCCAGACAGAAACTTTCCCCCCAGTTCTGATGTTTCTCAGTAGAAGACCTTCCCCCGAAAGCCCCTCCAGGTCTCTCCCTACACACTTCCTTCACCCCTGACCTTCACGAGGGAACAGAAAAAACTGTCTAGCTGTTTGGTTTGGGGAAACAAATTTAAGCTCCATTTAAGGACCTTGGCACTTGCTCTTCCCTCTGCCTGTAATAGTCTTCCCCCAGGTGTTGACGTGGCTTACCTGTATTTCATAAGCCTCTGCTTGAATTTCCACCCTTCACCACCCCCATCCAAAATAGTAATCCCTGTGGATCTTAATTCCCTTAATTTACTATATTTTTCTTTATAGCATTTATCACTAATGGATTTATATTATATATTCATTTGCTTATTTCGTTTACTATAACATCTGTCTCCCCACCTAGAATGTAAATTCTGAGGGCAGAGTATTTGTCTGCTTTGTTCACTGTTGTATTCTCAGCACCTAGAACAGTGACTGGCACACAGTACATGTTTAATAAATATCTGTTGAATGCATAAATTTTTTTAATAAACTTTTATTAAACTTTCTTATAATTTTTTTTTTTTTTTTTTGAGACAAAGTCTTGCTCTGTTGACCAGACTGGAGTGCAGTGGCATCAACATAGCTCACTGCAACCTCAAACTCCTGGGCTCAAGGGCTCCTCCTGTTTCAGCCTCCTGAGTAGCTGGGAATACAGGCATGTGCCACCATGCCCGGCTACTTTTTCTATTTTTTGTAGAGACAGGGTCTCACCCTTGCTCAGGCTGGTCTCGAACTCCTGGCCTCAAGTCATCCTCTTGCCTTCGCCTCCCAAAGTGCTGGGATTACAGGCATAAGCTTTCTTATAATCTTATAATTTCTAATGGGTTTTCAGTTTATTCTCTTTGGATTATTCAGTAAATAATCATTTAATCTTTATAAAATAATTTATCTGTTCCTTTGAAAAAATTAAAATTTTTATCTTATGTTCTTATTAAATATCATTAGGAAGCACTTCTAGAACAGTGTAGTATACTAGTGAGAATGGGCATTGTTCTGTTTCTAACTTAAGTGAGAATGAGTCACGGGTTCCACTCTAAGGGTGATGCTGGCTATATAGTCTTGCTAAGGAGGTAATATTTTATCCTTATCTTACTAAGCTATTTTTCAAATACATTTGAAGAGCATATAGAGATATTCGGATAAGAATTTCCTTATGGTGAACCAAAGAACATAGGTTTTGGAGTTAGACCTTACTTTACATCTTGACTCTATGTGAACTTCTGCAGAATGAATACTCTGAATCTCAGTCCTTCATATGCCAAATAAAGATAATATCTACTTCATGAGATTTTTATAAAAATTATGTAAAATAAAGTTTTGAAACTAATTAACAAAATGTCAAGGCCATAGTAAAAGGTCAATGAGGGTACTTTTTCTTATTTCTGAAATGTACTCCCCTTAGTTATAGTGGAATAATATTTATTTAGTATTATGCTGGATTTCATTTTGTTAATATAATAAGTTGTTGAGTGGCAATTATTCTGTTGCCATAGAATTGGTGACCAGGTAACTTTTTATCCCACAACTGAATAAAAAAGAGCAATATATACCCTATATTCTACAAAGATCCACCAATATTTAGGGCAAGAAATTCTCTTATGTCTCCAAATAGCAGAAAACTGTAATGGGGAGGGGGGGAAGAAAAATATCAGAATTGTTAAGTCATTGATCTATTAGGGTCTACTCGGCTTTTTCCTCTTTCTCACTGTGGGAGGGGGCAGACTGCCAATGTTTAAATCCAGCCTCTGCCACTTATTAGCTTTGTGACCTTGGACAAGTTATTTAACTTCAACCAGACTTGCATTTTTCATCTGCAAAATGCACTTAACACATTGGGCTGTCACACAGAATAAATGAGTTAAAGGTAGTATCCACACTACTACCAACAACCAATTGATTTAAAGTTCTATTGACTCTGCATCTTAGTACTTTTTCCTGCATTCTCCTCTACATTTATGTTGCCTGGAAAAATCATATAGCATTACACACACACATAAACCAGTGAAAGACCATGTATGACATATTTAAGCTATCCCTTCTAAGTACACGGAGACACTGCATTAATTAGTTTTCTAGGCACAATTTTCTTGAAGTATATCAGTTAAAGTTTGAAGTAAATCCTGACATTAATTTGGGGCAACATCATTGAGCTCAAGAAAAGCCTTTCTTTTTTTTTTTTTATTTCAGCATATTATGGGGGTACAGATGTTTAGGTAAGGTATGTTGCCCTTGCCCCCCTCTCCCCCCCAAAGTCCGAGTTTCAAATATGTCCCTCCTTCGGGTGGTGCGCACTGCACTCTGTGTATGCAAATACCCGTCCCCTCCTCCCTTCTCCCCCTCCCCCCTCCCCCTGCCCAACATCCAATAGATGTTATTCTTATATGTGCACTTATGTGTTGATCAGTTATCTTTAAAAATTCAGAATTGTAATTACCATCTACGTTAGTGAAATATTATACATCATAAATATTTTATAAACTAGGAATATTCAGAAGGCTAATCTAGTATATTCTAACTCATAACCATTATAAAATATCCCATATAACAAAGATTTCATTTAATATACATTGCATAATCTAAGACAAATATAATGTTTTAAAACTCCAAACTGAAAGTTTCAGGTTATGATAGTTACTTTTTTGATTCAATGCCACATGATTTGTCTTGTGTGATCTTGGACACTGACTTAGATGTGGATGTAGCAATAGCCTCTTCACATTCCGACTGAAAATCAAATGTCAGGGGTATAGCCGAAGACTTTTTTCTTCCTTCACTCTGAAGTCTGTTTTTCTGCAGCAAAGCCAAAGTGAAAAAAAAAAAAAAAAATGAGTACTTTTCATATAGGGAAAATCCTGTGTGGAAAGAATAAAAATTAATCTCACTTTATGCACACACATGTGCACGTATACACACACACACATAGAATTTAGGTGGCAGGCAATAATGGGAAATATTACCGACTGAAAACTGGGGGCCTCATGCACCAACTTTTTTTATGCCTTTGCTATATGACCTGACCCATTCTTTTTCCACTTCTGAAAAGAGGGTGTAGGACTAGAGGATTATTAAGGCTCCCTCCTAACTTCAAAATTCAGAATTTAAGGAAAGATCTATATATTTAGCAAATATTGATACATAGAGGAATTGGAACCACAGCAGGAATGTCTCTCCAACCTGCTCTCTTCCTGCGGCCACACACGTGGTGAATCACACCAATCTTCATCTAGTTGCATGAACCAGAAATAGGGTTAAGGAAGCAATCAAAAGCGGAGTTTGTTAAAATGTTTATACAGATGGACTGAAGAAGAAAAGGGATGTAGCTAAAGGGTTAGTTAAGGAGCTGAAAGTTTTCTCTAAAAAATTCTCTCAAAGCACAGTGCAAAGGAATAAAAAGATGAAAAATTTGACAGCAAAGTCTGAGGATATGGGAAACTTCTTCTTCTGCCAATGAGGGATTAAGTGCTATGGGAATTAACCTCCTGCTCTAAACAACTAGAAACTCACACAAAATATATGAAAACAACTGTCTTCAGGTATTAGAAAACAGAGCAGGACTGGATGCCTGAAAGAAAGCAAACAAATGAGGTAAGCTATCCAAGAGCCCAGTTTACTTCCTGGAGGCAGTCTCCGGGCTGAGGAGCAGGCAGGGGAAACCCAGTGAATCTGGGGGAACTCAAACCAAACCTTGACGCCTTGATCTTGCTGAGTTTAAGAGAAAGAGTGCACCAGCAATCACGATCTTGGGCATGCACCCCAGAGAAACAGAAACTTATGTTCACATAAAAATCTGTCTGCAAATGTTCATAGCAGCTTTATTTTATTCATTTATTCATTTTATTCATTTTTTTAAGCAGCTTTATTTTTAATAGCAAAATCCTGAAAACAACCCAAAAGCCTTTCGATGGATGAGTGGTTGAAACGCTGTATATCCGTATGACAGAATATTATTCCGTAATAAATTTTTTATATTATTTATAACAATAGAGCTATTGATTTATACAAAAACCTGGATAGACCTCAAGGTCTATTATGCTTAGTGAAAAAAATTGATCTCAAAATCTTACATAATGAATGATTCCACTTACATAACATTCTCAAAATTACAAAATTATAGAGAGTGAAAACAGATTATTTATTGCTATGGATAGAGATGGGGAATGGGGTGGTAGCATGGCTACAAATACAAAGAGGTAGCAAGAGATGGCCATCACGGTGGCTCATGCCTGTAATCTTAGCACTCTGGGAGGCTGAAGTGGGAGGATCACTTGAAGTCAGGAGTTTGCTACCAGCTTGAGCAAGAGCGAGACCCCATCTCCACTTAAAAAAATGTAGAAAAATTCAGCCAGGCATTGTGAGCTATGAAAATGCCACTGCACTCTACTCAGGACAACAGAGGAAGACTCCGTCTCAAAAAAGAAAAAAAAAAAAAAACACACAAGTGGTAGCAAGAGAGAGATTTTGCAAGCAGATGGAAAAGTTCTATATCTTGATTGTGGTGGTAGTTACACAAATCTATAATGGGATAAAATTGCATAAAACTTCACACACAAATAAATGCAGGTTAAAAAATAATGAACACTGAATAGTCTACAGTCTAGTTAACAGTAATATACCAGTGTCAATTTCCTGGTTTTGATATTGTGCCACAGTTATACAAGGCATCACAATTGGGGAAAACTGGGTGAAAGGCACATGGAATTGTGAGTCTACAACTATTTTTTTTTTAAGTTTAAAGAAATAACAATCAATTACTAAAGTGATTTATATATTATCTCATTTTTGTCATTAAAAAAGGGAAATAGATAAAATCCACTGTCATATATGTATGTATATATGTAGTAATACATATATACTTGTATTATGAATATTTATATGTATGTAAATTTATATGCAAAGATACTATATACATATATGTATACCTTTGTAAGAGCACAAAGAAGATGTGGATAGATAAACCCCAACAGTTAAAATTTGTTTGAGGTGGCTCATGCCTGTAAACCCAGCACCTTGGGAGGCTGAGGAGGAAGGATCACTTGAGGCCAGGAGTTCAAGACCAGCCTGGGCAACAAAGTGAGACCTGTCTCTATAAAAAGTAAGAAAAATAAGCTGGGCGTGGCAGCATACACCTGTAGTCCCAGCAACTTGGGGAGGCTGAGGCAGGAGGATTGCTTGAGCCCAGGAGTTGAGGCTGCAGTGAACTATGATCATGCCACTGAATTCTAGCCTGTGTGACAGAGTGAGACTCTGTCTCTGAAAAAAAAGAAAAAGAAAAAAAGAATTTAAATTGTTCATCTATGCCAAAAATATAGCTTTTGAGAACTATATTCTTCATTAATATTTTGATTGAATTTTATAAGTCTTGTCTTTTTTAGTTTAATTTCTATAAGTTTTACTTATTCCTAATTCATTAATATGCCCCTGTTCTCTTCTTTTTAGTAGTCCAACAAAATAACTTTTGATGTTTAACATATTAGTAAGAACTGTAAGAGCAGCCACATTTAATATTTGGCTGAATAGGATTTTTTTAATCTTAAGCAGGTTTGATATATATCTTAACCTAATACAGCAGCTATCTAGAAGTTATATATTAAATGAATTCTCTATAGTATCAACTTAGATGATTTTTTTCAATTAATATAATTATTTGCTTTTTACAAATTAGTTTATATCTTCAGATGAATGTATCCTTAACTAAAAAAAGTATTCATATTTGAAATGTTAACTTTTGAATGATTAAATTGAATTTTAGTTTATACTTTACCAACCTTTGCTCTTCTGGCCAAGATTATCTTTGCTTGCTTATTGAGGACATCTAACTTCTCTAAGATGTTTTCTGCCATTGTCAGTCAGTAAATTCCTATTTTAAAAGGAGGAAGAAGAAATCAATTCAAATTTAAACATATAACTAATGACTTTGGCATAAGTTTTTAAAAAGACCATTTTTATATTATTGTTTTAGGTAAACAATAGAATTATATAGATTATAGAATAAATCATAGAATTCTAAATGTACCAAAGTTTTTTCAATAGATGGTCATATTATCAGAACTTGCAGTTGTGTGTGGACCCCATGAATTTTTAAATTTATGATAAAAGTGAGTTGGTGAAAGTTCAAGATTATCATATGAGAACCGGATGTGACTCATACTTAAAGCAAGACCATGTGGCTCCACTTATATGTATTTTCTTTTTGTTGTGATATAATTTTAATGAAAGTTAATGCAAAGAGCTCGCATTTATATAATTAATTGCTTCAATTAAAAATGGTCAAAGATTCCTAAAGAATCAAGGTAAAGGGGTAGAAAAAGATATTCCATATAAACGGAAACCAAAAGAAAGCAGGAGTAGCTATACTTATATCAGATAAAACAGGCTTTAAATCAGCAATAGTAAAAAAGACAAAGAAGGTCATTATATAATGATAAAAAGATCAATTCAACAAGAAGATATAATATTCCTAAATATATATTCACCCAACACTGGAGCACTCAGATTCATAAACAAATACTACTAAATCTAAGAAAAGAGATAGACAATACAATAATAGTGGGGGACTTCAACACCCCACTGACAGCACTAGACAGATCATCAAGATAGAAAATTAACAAAGAAACACTGGACTTAAATTGGACTCTAGACCAATGAACCTAACAGACATTTACAGAACATTCAACCCAACAACTGCAAAATATACATTCTTCTCATCAGTACATGGGATATTTTCCTAAATAGACCATATGTTAATCCACAAAACAAGTCTCAATAAATTTTAAAAATTGAAATCAAGTACCATCTCAGAACACAGTGGAATAAAACTAGAAATCAATTACAAGAGGAACTCTCAAACTTATACAAATACATGGAAATTAAACAACCTGCTCCTGAATGATCTTTAAGTCAATGACAAAATGAAGATGGAAATTTAAAAAGTTTTTTAAATGAATGAAAATAGAGACAAAACATACCAAAACCTCTGAGATACAGTAAAAGCAGTGCCAAAAGGGAAGTTTATAGCATTAAATGGTTACATCAAAAAGATACAAAGATCACAAATTAACAACCTAGGGCTAGGCATGATGGCTCACACCTGTAATCCTAGCACTAGGGGAGGCCGAGGTGGGAGGATCGCTTGAGTTCAGAAGTTGGAGAGCAGCCTGAGCAAGAGCGAGACCCTGTCTCTACTAAAAATAGAAAAATTAGCCAGGTGTGGTAGCGTGCGCCTGTCGTCCCAGCTACTCGGGAGGCTGAGGCAGGAGAATTGCTTGAGCCAAGGACTTTGAGGATACTGTGAGCTAGGCTGACACCACAGAACTCTAGCCCAGGTGACAGAGTGAGACTCCATCTCAAAAAAAAAAAAAAAACCCAACAAACAAAAAAACAAATTAACAACCTAATGTGGCATCTCAAGGAACCAGAAAAACAAGAATGAGCCAAAGCAAAAGCTAGCAGAAGGAAAGAAATAAAGATCAGAGCAGAACTAAATGAAATTGAGATCCAAAAAGGAGACATTACAACTGCTACCACAAAGATACACAGATTGTTCAAGACTACTAAGAAAATCTCCATGCACACAAACTAGAAAACCTAAAGCAAACGGATAAATTACGAAAAACATATAACCTGCCAATATTGATTCAGGCAGAAACAGAAATCCTGAGCAGACCAATAACTAGTGAGATTGAATCAGTAATAAAAAAATTTCCCAACAAAAAGAAACCTCCAGGACCAGACAGATTAACAGCCAAATTTTACCAGACATACAAAGAAGAACTGGTAGCAATCCTAATGAAACTGTTCCAAAAAATTGTCTCCCTAACTCATTCTATGAAGCCAGTATCACCCTGATACCAAAGGCAGGAAAAGACACAACATTAAAAGATAACTACAGACCAATATCCCTGGTAAACACAGATGCAAATATCCTCAACAAAATACTAACAAACAGAATACAGCAGCACATCAAAAAGATAATAAACCACAATCAAATGGGTTTTATTCCAAGGAAGCAAGATTGGTTCAACATATGTGAATCAATAAATGTGATTCATCAAATCAACAGAATTAAAAGCAAAAGCAATACAATCATCTCAACAGATGCAGAAAAAGCATTTGATAAAATTCAGCATCCCTTCATGATAAAAACCCTTAACAAACATACCTCAAAATAACAAAAGCCATATATGACAAACTCACAGACAGCATCACACTGAATGGGGAAAAGTTGAAAGTATTCCTCCTAAGAACTGGAACAAGATGAGGATGTCCACTTTCACCACTTCTATTCAACATAGTACTGGAAATCCTAGCCAGAGCAATCAGGCAAGAGAAAGAAATAAAGGGCATCCAGATCGGAAAAGGGGAAGTCAAATTATGATGATATGATCTCAGACCTAGAAAAGTCAAATTATGATGATATGATGATATGATCTAAGACCTAGAAAACCCTAAGGACTCCTCCAAAAGACTCCTAGATTTGATAAATGAATTCAGTGAAGTCTCAGGATACAAAATCAATATACATAAATCAGTAGCATTTTTATACACCAATAACAACCAAGCTGAGAACCAAATCAAGAACTCAATCCTGGCCGGGCGCGGTGGCTCACGCCTGTAATCCTAGCTCTCTGGGAGGCCGAGGCGGGCGGATTGTTTGAGCTCAGGAGTTCGAGACCAGCCTGAGCAAGAGCGAGACCCCGTCTCTATTAAAAATAGAAAGAAATTAATCGGACAACTAAAAATATATAGAAAAAATTAGCTGGGCATGGTGGCGCATGCCTGTAATCCCAGCTACTCGGGAGGCTGAGGCAGGAGAATCACTTGAGCACAGGAGTTTGAGGTTGCTGTGAGCTAGGCTGACACCACGGCACTCACTCTAGCCCGGGCGACAAAAGCGAGACTCTGTCTAAAAAAAAAAAAGAACTCAATCCCACAATCTCATTTACAATAGCTACAAAAAAAAAAAAAAAAAAAAGCAAAGAAAAAAACCTAGGAATATATTTAACCAGGAAGGTTAAAGATCTCTACAAGGAGAACTACAAAACACTGATGAAAGAAATCACAAATGACACAAACAAATGGAAAAACATCCTATGCTTATGGATCAGAAAAATCAATATTGTTCAAATGGCCATATTGCCAAAAGCAATCCAGAGATTCAATGTAATTTCTATGAAAATATCAACACCCTTTTTCATAGAATTAGGGAAAAAATCCTAAGATTCATATGGAACCAAAAAAGAGCCTGAATAGCCAAAGCAATCCTAAGCAAAAAGAACAAAGCTGAAAGTATCACATTTCCTGACTTCAAATTATACTCTAAGGTTACAGTAACCAAAACAGCATGGTGCTGGTATAAAAATACACACATAGATAAATGGAACAGAATAGAGAACCCAGAAATAAAGCCACATACCTACAACTAACTTATCTTTGACAAAAGTTACAAAAACATACACTGGAGTTAAGGATTTCCTATTCAATAAATGGTGCTGGGAAAATTGGATAGCCAGATGCAGAAGAATGAAACTGGACCCCTATCTCTCACCATATACAAAAATTAACTCAAGATGGATTAAAGACTCAAATATAAGACCTGAAACTATAAAAACTCTAGAAGAAAATCCAGGAGAAACTCTTCTAGGCATTGGCTTAGGCAAAGAATTTATGACTAAGACCTCAAAAGCAAATGCAGCAAAAACAAAATAGACAAATGGGACTTAATTAAACTAAAAAGCTTCTGCACAGCAAAATAAATAATTAAAAAAGTAAATAGACAACCTATAGAATAGGAGAAAATACTTGCAAGCTATGCATCTGACAAAGGACTCATATCCAGAATCTACAAGGAACACAAACAACTCAACGGGAAAAAAATAAATAACCCCATTAGAAAGTAAGCAAAGGACATGAACAGACAGCTTTCAAAAGAAGACATACAAATGGCCAACAAACATACGATAAAATGTTCAATATCACTAATCATGAGAGAAATACAAACTAAAACCACAATGTGATACCATTTTATACCAGTCAGAATGGCCATTACTAAAAAGTCAAAAAACAATAGATGTTGGAAGGATGCAGAGAAAAGGGAACGTTTAAACATTGTTGGTGGGAGTGTAAAGTAGTATAATCTCTATGGAAAATAGTATGGAGGCTTGTCAAAGGACTAAAAAATAGAACTACTATTTGATGCAGCAATCCCACTATTGGGTATCTACCCAAAGGAAAATAAATCATTCTATCAAAAAGATAGCTGCACTTATATATTTATCATAGCACCATTCACAATAACAAAGATATATAATACAATCCACCTAAGTGTTCATCAACTGATGACTGAATAAAGAAAATGTGGTATGTACACACACACACACACACACACACACACACACACACACATACACACACCATGGAATACTAGTGAGCCATAAAAAAGAATGAAATCATGTCTTTCTTTTGCAGCAACATGAATGGAACTGGAGTCCATTATCTTAAGTGAAATAACTCAGAAACAGAAAGTCAAATACCACATGTTGTCATTTATAAGTGGGAGCTAAATAATGAAGACATACAGACATAGAAAGAATAAGAGACATCGAAGACTCCAAAGTGGGGGAGGGTGAGAGGGTGGGAGAGGGGTGTAGGATGAGAAATTACCTAATAGATACTATGTACACTAATCAGGTGAGGGTTACACAAAAATCCAAGACTTCACCACTGTGCAATGTGTCCATGTAACAAATCTGCAAATGTACCTCTTAAATCTATGAAAATAAAAAAAATTTAATTAAAAAATTGATCAATGATCTAAGATTGTTAATATATCACTTAGCAGGCAATTAATCATACTGAAGGAACAGCAGCTAAGCTGGTTAGGTGCCATTGCTATAATAGTTCACACTTTCAAATTAATTAATGTTGCTGAAAATCTCGTCTGGGGTCAAGCAGTCCATATTAGGCTTGGGAGCTATATGAGACATCAGAACCTGGTCTAAATTAGTGGACACTTTTCTGCTCTTACTTTATTTGAATTTTTATAACTTTTGCTAATATTGACCACTCATTTCTCTGGAAACTCTCTCCTCCCCTGGTTTCTATGACAATAGTCACATTTTTCTACCTTTTGTGAAGATTCCTTGTCAGTATCTTCAACATGCTCTTCTTCTTCAGCTCACTCCCTAAATACTAGTGTTTCTAAGGGCTTGGCCATCTTTCTCGTTATTGCATACATTCTTCCAGGATGAACTCTCAGACCCATGGCTTCATCTATCACCATTTATTTCTGAATAAAATCTCTCCAAACCTATATACCAAGCCCAACTCATATTTCCCATAGGTGGCCCAAGTATAAGTTTAAAACTTGTCCCCACCCTTCCATTATCCCAACAAAAAATCTCTTCAACCTTTATGATCACATTAGCATTTCTTAGGCTTCTAGCCCATACGCTCAGGAGTCATAATGGTTCTCAATCCTAGTTATACTGTGGAATGAACTCAAAGCCTTCCAACAGGTTCTCAGTTGCCACCTCAGACCCTCTAAGTCAGAAATTATGGAGGCCAACACTAGGAATCTATTTTTTTTTTTTTTTTGAGACAGAGTCTCACTGTGTTGCCCAGGCTAGAGTGCCGTGGCGTTAGCCTAGCTCACAGCAACCTCAAACTCCTGGGCTCAAGCGATCCTCCTGCCTCAGCCTCCCGAGTAGCTGGGACTACAGGCATGTGCCACCATGCCCGGCTAATTTTTTCTATATATTTTTAGTTGTCTGATTGATTTCTTTCTATTTTTAGTAGAGACGGGGTCTCGCTCTTGCTCAGGCTGGTTTCGAGCTCCTGAGCTCAAACAATCCGCCCGCCTTGGCCTCCCAGAGAGCTAGGATTACAGGCGTGAGCCACCGCGCCCGGCAGGGAATCTATTTTTTAAAGCCATTCTGATGTAGCTGTTCTCAAAACCAGGATTTGGTCCCCACTGTCCTGGAAAGTTCCCTTTACTCACTCCCTAAATATACATGCATACATACATGTCCCTACATTTGATCCATTCTATCTTCCATTCTATCCATTCTATCCTTTATATCTGAATTATTTTTTCAAGAAAAATACCATCAGATGCCTTTATGCTTAAACCTTTAACCTCTCCCAGCACTTTTCAGAACAAATGCCAAGCTCCTTGATCATGCAGGGTGCATGGTTTGGCCTCTAACAAAATCTTTAACATCACCTGCCTCTTGCTCATATACACTTGATAGCCTAGTCATAATGAACAACTTGTGGTTCTGCAAGTGTGTTGTATTTTCCTTTATTTGTCAATTCACTTTGCTATTCCCTCTGCCTACCATACTATTCTTCCCTATATTCCCAAGTCCTGGTCATCCTTCAAGACCCAATATAAGTAACATCTCTGCTAGGAAGCTTTTCCTAATATACTATGATTTAGATACCAAATGTCTGTGTTCATATGACACCTTACGTATACTGCTATCTTAGCACTTGTCACTCTCTAATAAAACATTTGATACACTTTTCTTATTTCCTCTCTATACTGTGAGTTTCTTGAAGGCAGGACCCATGCCTAATTCATCTTTGCCTCCCTCATACCTAACAACTTGAATGAATGGGTTAACTATTAGGCACAGAGGAAACGGACGACTGTAAATGCTATGACTGTTTTTAGCCTGCGTTTACATTTATGAGTATGCACAAATCTCTGACAAAGTCCTGTTGAGGTTCTTCTAGATCAAACCACAGTATTAAAAAAGAAGAAAAAAAGGAGAAGTAGAAAATCGGTTGAAGGAAAGCAAAAGTTAAAGGAATAGATCCCATATTAAATTCAATATAGCAAACATTGCTTTCTCCCCCACCTTCAACTTAGGAGGGCAGCATGGTGTATTGCTTAAGAACAGGATCCCTGGAGTGAGACTGCTTGGGTTTGAATCCTTAGCTCTGCCACTTACCAGCTGTGTGACTGTGGGCTTGTTGCTTAACCCTTCTGTGTTGTTCATATGTAAAATGGGAATAATAAAATTACCTACTTTGTGGGGTTATTATGAGGTTTAATTGTGCAAATGTAAGTGAAATATAAGTTTTTGGTAAACAAAATAAATATATCTAAGTAATGATATACTTACCAGTTAGGAACAAGATGTGAAGATTTCCTATAAATGCTGCAAAATGCATACTCTCCATCTGCATACCATTTCCTTTTTTTCTGCCATACCTGCTGCCATGCGATCATCAACGGTCTCCATATGTCCGACTGTCTACTTTCTTCACACTATATTTCTTCAGTTATACCTATACTAAATAGCTTTGGAACTTGGGAAATAATGAGAATTTATTCAGCAATTTAGTAGCTTCTATTTTAATCCAGCAATTCAGTATATTCTTTACAGTGTCATCTGATTACTTTGTTTCCTTTCCTTCTCTAGTTTCCTCATAGATATACTTCTGAATTTTCTACTAAATTCTTATTCTGGGTTCAACGAACAGAAACGGAAACTTATTGTCCTATAAAGCCCAAGTATAGGCCTTGGATAGATAGTAACTACTTAGGGAGATTACCCTGACAATCAGGACTATGTCTCCATACTGAAGTCTCGTCAAAAAGCAAAATTAGTTTTGTGTTCAATAAATCTAATTATCCCCCTTTCAAATGATATGTCAACTGGGGACAAGCGAGACGATCTCACTTTTTAAAAATGTATAGATTTGTGTGAACCATTCTTATGTACTTACAGTTGGGGGAAATGCTCTCATCTGGAATATAGGGTTCCTATGTGGTCATAGAAGCTTAATTCATAGAATGTCAGGGTTAGATTGGATCAATAGTCTCTCACATAATCCCATGAACAGTGGCACTACAATGACACAAAGAGGACAAGACCTTTCTGATCCTTTCTTTGACTTCCATTGCCACCGTCCTCCTTCAGACCTTCAGGCTTTTACTTTCCCTCCCCTGGTTTACTGCACTATACTCCCCTCCTAATTTGCCTGTCCCAACCTTCCTCCTCATACTTTAAAATGCCATCAGAGCTGTCTTTCTTCAACAGGACACTGATCCAGTCCAGCTCCAGCCCACCATCCTTGGCTTGCTCCCCGCTACCTACAGAATGACACCCAAACTCTTCAGATGACATATGAGACCATTCATGAAAAGACAGTCCAGGATCTGGCTCAGTTCACCTTCCCAGTTTATCCACCCTAGTCCTTCCTCTCGCACCATATTCTCCCACTCTTACTCCCTGGACGCATCCTGCTCTTTTCCCAAGCATGTCCTTCCCTCATGCTTTCCCTTCCCCTTGGAATATTCTCTTCTCATGTTTTCCAGTCAAACGCCTACTCTTTTATCAAATCCTGGTGTAAAGGCTACCTCTTTTATGAAATTTTCCTTGGCATCCTCTCATTGCTTGTCACAGTGACAGTCTTTTCCTTGTGTGCTCCTGTTTCACTTTGTTCTTCATTACAGCACTTGGCGCATACTATTATACTTTCTGCTTAAGAGAGTCAATCTATAACAAATCTCTTCCTCACTGTGTTGAAAGCTCATTTAAAGCCAGAAGTGACTTACCCAACTCCAACTCTCAGCACCAGACAAAGCATTTTATATTGAACTGGGATTTGAAAATTACAATTTAATTTGGGGATGTCTTTGAATATAACTTTTAAGGATGAATAATCCCAGTTTATCTGTAATGAATTATGCTACTTCATAATGATTTACTGGAAGATGAAATATAAAGTTGAGTGAATTATTATAAAATGTGGCTCTTGCCAAATCTAAACTCAGTAAAATTGTTTTAAAAGGAAACTTGGATTTATGTTCTTAATTTCTAGTTCAGTAATGACAGTTTTTTGAAAAAGAACACAATGAAATAGAGACCTTGCCAGTTAGGGAAGAATAAATTCCCAATCTCACAATGAATCATCCACAGGCCTCACTGCAAAGGCTTGTCCACAACAAAGATTTCAGGTCAGTATATTAGCACATCAGAGACTGACTCATAACTAAAATAACAATATCGAGCTAAAAAGTAACTTTTAAGAGCACTATTTCATTTTAACAGCATCTTTGGGACTGAAAACAAAACCAGAAAACAAAACCCAATGCTATCAACATTATGGGCTCTGCTGAGAAGTCTTCTTCAGCAAGTTCTAAATAACTCAGGAAAACTAAGAATCTCTAAACTCACAAACTAAAGAGCAGGACTGAGCAATATCTAGAAAATGGAGACACATTAAAACTTACTTCCATTATGTGGCTTTATCAGTTCAAACATTACTCCTTGAAGACAAGACCTCTGTCTTATACTTTTATCCAATACAGTCCACTAAACCCTATAATGAGATCACAGTAAGCACTCACCTCCTTGTTAAGTGATTAATTTGTACTTAATAATGAGATAACTGGCTGAATTTCTCCACATCACATTCCAAGTATAGGCATAAGAGAGTCCCTTTTTCTTTTTAAATCTAAAATGTTGATAAATGGCACATGTTACAGGTTGATTATATCCCCCCCAAAATTTATACGTAAAAACCCTATAACCCCCAGTGCCTCAGAATGTGATTGTTTTTGGGGAGACAGCGTCTAAAGAGATAGAGTTAGAATGGGGTTGTTAGGGCGGGCCTTAGTCCAATATGACTGGTGTCATATAAGAAGAGGAGATTTGGACACAGACAACACACCAAGGGAGACATCCTGTGAAGACACAGTGAGAAGGCAGCCACCTGCTAGCCACAGAGAAAGGGCTCTGAAAAAATCAACTGTGCCCACGCCTTGATCTCCAATTTTTAGCCCCCAGAACTGTGAGAAAATAAATTTTTATTGTTTAGCCACCCAGTCTGTGTTGTTTTGTTGTGGAAGCCCTAGCAAACTAATACAGCCCACAAACTGGGAGAACTAATTTAAAAACTCCTTATTCAAAGATTAACTATAAATGTGACCAGTGTGCTTATATCCACGCCATATATTTTCTCGTTCCCTCTTTGCTGTTGTAAGAGACAGGGAGAGCTCATCTTTTTTAACCTTTACTAAAATTTGCTGTCACCAATTGAAGTTGGAAGGGAAGCTTCCAAGGAAAAACGGCAAGGAATTTCACAACTATGGTGTACATGCACTGGGGAGTATTATGAGCCAACAATCAGATGATTCGAAGGATTGATTGGCCAACTCCAAAACAGCACCACAATCACCGCAGGAGTCAGTCCCCCTGCAGGTTGGAAATATAGCAATCAAGCGACCTTTAGCGCGTCCCTCAACTCCCGTCCCTCCCGGCCGTTCACCTCCCCCGCGGCGCCTCCACCTCACTTGGAAAATAGGAAACCCAACGCAAATACTCTGTGCCTCCGCTCCTTTAATGGGAAGCCAAAACTGGGGGCAAAACTGAAGAAGCTCGTTGATATTCAGGATAGAAGAGGCAAAGCGGTTTCCGCGAACCCGGAAGCGGCCCGGCCCGCTCCCACCGCCGTCCCCGCTCACCTCAGAGCCCAGCTTCACCGCGCGCCCCTCGCGTCCCCGCCGTGTTCGCTCCCATCCAGGTCCCGCTGGAGAAAGTGCTACCGACTTCGGGGACAAAACCAAACCAAACCCGTTTTAATAAAACGATGCTTTTCCTATTTCACCTCCCACCTCTGTACAAATTTTGATTTCCACTTTTTCCAACGCTTCCGCCTCCCCAAACAACCCGCGTCTACTTTCCCTTCTCGTCTGGCTCCTGTGGTTACTTCCCACCCCTCCCCGCTTTAGTCCCTTAGCAACGCGTCCTGCGTCCGTAGAAACGGGGTTCCCCGTTTTTCCTACCTTTGGAAGGTCTAGACAGGAGCGTTCTCTCCTCCGAAGGGTTCCGCCCACATACTTTTGTCACTAAAAGCCAAAGTGACGCCCCAAATACTTACGGGTATAAAACCGATTATACTGAGTGGAAGGAGAGGGAGATTAAAGAAGGTAGAAAATCAAATGAACTGGGGAGCCGTGACTTTGCTTCCCTTTAACTCCTTCCTTCTCTTGTACTTTACCTGGAAATGCCGAATTTCAAAAAGAAGCTTAAAACTTTCCCCATGCAGTTCGAAAGTCTGAATGGAAGTCCACAGCTTATGTTGGGATATTTGATGGAAGACTGAGTGCATGGCTTATGACATAAAAAGGAATACATCCGCTCTTATTTCCAAGGCTAAGAAACCACCCACGTGGGTTGTATAGCAGCCTTGGACACACACACACACACACACACACACACACACACACACACACGACACACCGTTCATACACCACGGAATCATAATCTAAAAATGACTAACTAGAAAACACCTTGTATTTAATTAAGAATGATGGGGATTTCTACAACATTGGTTACACTTTTAGTCAAGAGTTATGTTGGGGGGAGGGGAGGCAAGATGGCTGACTAGAGACATCAGTCACCGGATAAAAAAGAAAATGAAATAAACATTTTAAAAAAGAGTTATGTTGGTAAGAATTTCATGAATGTACCTTATTGATGTATCAAAATAGGGAAAAAGCTTTAGAAAACAGCATTAATCATCATAAGACCATGTTAGTGGCAATGGCAGAAATTTTGCAAAAAAAAAAAATGTGTTTTTAGCTATGTAGAACCAAAATTTGCCAGAAATTGCTATTCATAGCCAATGCATGAAAACATTGGAATCAATCTATTTCATATATTTAAAATATAGGAAATGCAAATAAAAAGGACAGGGTAGTTGATTCTATCATATTTTTAAAACCATATACATTCAAGAAGAACAATTTGCATGGGATTCGTAATTAGAATCTAAATGGTAGTGGTGATTTGCCTAAGATTGTTATATTGCTGTCAGCTCATAAGTTTGTGCAGTGGCAAAATTAGCCTCTTAAAGGCGAATTGAGTTCAGAAACGTTACCTACTCATAAATCTTTAGTCAATAGAATTTATAAAGCATAGCTCTTATATGAAATTCTTAGAATATTATCATTATCTCAATTAATATTTATGGAACATATACTACATGCCATATACAAGGCTAAAACTCTTTAATAACACTTCTTATTTTGTCCTTCATCTTTCATTAATCCTTAATCCTTAATTAGTACCTATGAAAAAGGTATTATCTTTAATTTAATTTTCTTTCTTTCTTTCTTTCTTTCTTTTTTTGAGACAGAGTCTCACTGTGTTGCCGGGGCTAGAGTGAGTGCCATGGCGTCAGCCTAGCTCACAGCAACCTCAAACTCCTGGGCTCAAGCAATCCTTCTGCCTCAGCCTCCCGAGTAGCTGGGACTACAGGCATGTGCCACCATACCTGGCTAATTTTTTTTTCTATATATATATATTTTTAGTTGTCCAGATCATTTCTTTCTATTTTTTAGTAGAGACAGGGTTTTGCTCTTGCTCAGGCTGGTCTCGAACTCCTGACCTTGAGCGATCCACCCGCCTCGGCCTCCCAGAGTGGTAGGATTATAGGCGTGAGCCACCGCTCCCAGCCTATCTTTAATTTTAGAAATGATCAGAATCGAACTCATAAAAATTATATGATTTGCCCAACATCATATTAGTAAGTACAGTATTAATGTAAAAAGTATTTTCTTTTCAGTAAAAAACATTTGGTAAAATGTACACAAGAAACAATTTAAATGGATTCTTTCCTAACTACTTTAATTGCTTTCAGTTAAATTCAGTAGATATTTACTGAATGAGTTCATGAACCTAGGTAAAACAGCCTAATGAATGTTTTATTTAAAAAGTACACAGATTACTTAAAATATAAACTACATTCTATAAGAAAGCAAAGAAAATAAAATCTGAAGTAGGACCTTTTCCTACTTCAAGGAGTTTAGGCCACTAGCACTCTGGGATACAGAGGTGGGAGGATTGCTTGAGCTCAGGAGTTCCAGATCAGCCTGAGCAAGAGTGAGACTCCTAAAAATAGGTTTCTACTAAAAATAGAATAATTAGCCAGTCATGGTGGTGCATGCCTGTAATCCCAGCTACTAGGGAGGCTGAGGCAAGAGGATTGCTTGAGCTCAGGAGTTTGAGGTTGCTGTGAGCTAAGCTGACTCCATGGTACTCTAGCCTGCGTGACACAGTGAGACTTTGTCTCAAAAACAAGAGAAAAGAAAAAGGAATGTAGGCCTCTACAAAGCTAGAGGGCATATTCCCCAAGACTGTCCTTACTTCTGACACTAAGTTCAGAGGGTTCTCAAAACCCTGAGTAGAACTCTCAGATTCCATAATTTGCTAGAAGGACTCACAGAACTCACCAAAAGCTATTATACTTAGCATTATAGTTTACTACAGGGAAAGGATAGAGATTAAAATCAGCCAAGAGAAGAAGCTCATAGAGTCCAGAGTCCAAAAACATCAACTGCAGAGTTTTTATTGTACTCTTCCTATGGAGGTGGGACAAGTTACTCTCCCAGCATTGCTGTATGATAATACACACAGAGTACTGCCAACCAGGGAAGCTCACCTGAGCTTCGTGTGCAGAGTTTTTAGCAAGGTTCCATCACGCAGGAATGATTAATTGATTGCCCACATGGTTCATTAATCTCAGTCTCCAGGTTGACTTATACCACATGACTCAAAGCCCTTACCTTAGTTTAGAGTTAAGGTAAGACCACTTTGTTGGTCTTTCTGGAGAGGCCAGCCCCCACCCTGCGACGATGGGGATGTGGCCAACTCCCCAATCTAAATCACATTGTTAGATCATCCAGTAGGACTTAAGACCCTCAGGCAAACAAAGACCTTTCTATTAGGCATAATATTCCTAGTGCCCCACGATTCTGTCCCAGGGGCCAAGGGCAAAGGCCAGACTTTTTTTCTGGGCAAGAGATTCTCTTCTATAAATTCTTTACTACACAACTACTATATTTAGTTTAGAAAGTATCCAAATATTTATTTAGTCACCGAAAAATGGCAAAAAGCCTGTGATTCTCCATCCCCCCTCTATCCTCTCTGGAGAAGGGAGCATTTTTCCCCTCACCCCACACAACCCATGAGACCTGGGAGAAGTGTCAACATTCTTAAACCTTCCTGATATTCCTTCCACATCTTTATGTTTCCTCTTCCTTAGCAAAAGCCATCTCTTGTGAAGTAGCCAACTACCTCCTCACACTTACTAACAAATTCCTAGCCATTTCCTATTTTTATTTGGGAACTTTCTCAGTGTTCCAGTCCATATTAAATCCATGAAGTTAACAGTTTTGCCTCAAAACTCATCAACCTTCCAGATTAAAGCTATCTTTACTTCATTATCCTCTAAAACTATAACTTTGAAATATTGAGCTCTAACAGGTCATCTTTGATCTCAACCTCTATCCCTTTAGCCCATTGCATTTCTTATTCTAGATAATAGGCTCTTTGGCCATTTAATGACCTTTCACCTCTCTTATTTGCCAATCTGGATGGACATCTTTCAGGCCTTGTGTTCTCTGACATCTGTTCTAAATTAGACACTTTCACTTCTGGCTCTTTGAAACATTCCCTTCCTTTGGCTTCAGTAATTCTACAGTCTCTTCCTTCTCTTCCTGTCTTACTGATAATTTCCTGATTACCATCCTTTATAGACTCCTATTCCTCTGCACACTCCTAAAATATTATTGCACCCTGGGATTCTTTCTTGTATTTTTCTCCCTTTGTTTCCTTCCTAGGTTTGACATTTCCCTCAGAATTCAGTGAAAATTATGCAGCCTAGAATATAGAACCTTCTACCACCTGAGCCCAGTCTATGTTGAGCGGAGTTCTGATCGCCTTTCCAGCTTAATCTCAGCCAACCCCTGGTATACAAAGTGATGAACTTATCAGTTGATGGGAATTTTTCCAATGTTCCAGGTTTTTTATATCTTTATGTCTTTCCATGCTGTTTCCTCAGCGCAGGACTTCAGAAGAACTTCTTCAACCTCCTGGCTCCAAGGGTGAAGCACATCATCTATGTTAGGCCAAAGAGACCACAGACCACAATACTCTGTCCATAGTGATTGGCTGAGGAAGAGACAGCTGACTCACATGAGACCAGTTAGGGCCCAGGAAATTTAATCCTGGGACTTTGAGCCCTTGGGGAAGATGACATTCTCTTCTCCTAGGCTGCATGTTATGACAAGTGGAGCCTTAGGCTATGGGGGCTGCAGTGAAGATCCTGAGAGGGGAGTCAATGCAGACGCAGCAATTTGAGACATGGACCTTGGTGGTATCATTGGAGCCCAGGGTCAAGCTACCACTGAAACTAGAGCTACCTCTAGACTTTTTAGTTAACTTGATCAAATAAATTCTCTGTGCATGGACCAGTTTATTTTTCCACTTTTCACAAAACTAAGCCTAAAAACTGATACTGTGCTCAACAAATATTTGTCAAATGAATGGAAACCGTAAAATGGATAGATGAATTATCTCAGATGGCTGGTCTGAGAAATAAATGACTTACCAATGTGAAATGCCAAGCACAGTGCCTGGCAAAAAGCAGGTACACAAAACATTCATTGTGTTTCTGTGCTCCCAGCCCTCTCCCTATCACCACACAGTCCACACAAGAATTCAAAATTGATATCTCAACTTGATTTTATAGTACTAAGAAAATACATATTCTCAAAAATTTGAGTTGTTAAATCCTAAACTTTTCCCCCATAAATCCTTTCCTCCTATTAAAGACCACAATTTTAAACTTATTCCTTTGTACAGCATTTGTTATGGTTTAAATATTTGTCCCCTCCAAAACTCATGTTGAAATTTAAAACCCAATGTAGCAGCATTGAGAGGCAAGGCCTTCTTTTTTTAATTTTAAATAGAGATGAGGTCTTACTATGTTGCCCAGGCTGGTCTCAAACTCCTGGGCTCAAGTGAGCCTCCTGCCTCAGCCTCCTGAGTAGCTGGGATTACTGGCACGTGCCATGGCACCCAAGTTGGTGGGGTCTTTAAAAGGTGCAGAGCCCTCATGAATGGATTAATCCATTTAGGTTAATAGGTTAATGAGTTATCATGAGAGTGAGGCTGGTGGCTTTATAAAATGAGTGACAGACCTGAGCCAGCATGCTCAGTCCCCTGCCACATGATGCCCTGAGCCACCTCAGGACTTCTCAAAGTCTCCCCACCAGCAAGAAGGCTCTCACTAGATGCAGCCCCTCAACTTTGGACTTCTTAGCCTCCCTAACTGTAAGAAATAAATTCCTTTTCTTTATAAATTACCCAGTTTCAGGTATTGTTATAAGCAACAGAAAATAGACTAAGCGTTTTAAAATGTTTCGTGCAAAAACACAACATTTAAAATAAAAGATTGTTACATCTAACTTCATAAATATTTAAAATTTCTGCATGTCAGAAAAATCATAACAAAATTTTAGAGTATGTTAAGCTTGGAAAACTGCCCGACATGTGTAAATAAAGAGTATCTGAAAATCTTATAAATCATTAAGAAAAAGGTAAACACCATAATGGGAAAAAAATGTATGTTGAATATAAGCGATCAATTTACAAAAGAACATCTACAAATGATCATTAATTATATTTTTGATATTCAACAAAATAATCAAAGCCATGTGCATTAAACCAACGAAATATAATTTTTTCCTCATCATATTGGCAAGTTGGAAAAAGAATGGAGAAACATGTACTTCTGTGCTCTGTTGGTGGAAGTGTAAATTGTTAGGATGCTAATTTACAATTTATATAAAACCTTTAAAAATATATTAATCTTTGACCCAGAAATTCCACTTTTAAGAATTTATATTTAGAAATTAATCATAGAAATACACAAAATTAGGAATGATGATGCTAATTTAGCATTTTTCATAATGATAAAAAATTAAAAGTAGGGTAATGGTATCTGTCATCTATTTAGTGAATTCTCACTAATTGAATTTATTATGTGTCAACTAATACTGAGGTTCAAATACATTGTCTCACTTACTCATTTCATAGCTTGAAAACATGGATTCAGAGGTGTTAAATATCCTGATCAAGATTATAAAGCTAGTAGTAAGATTATTAAGTATGAAATGTCCAATTTCCTTAAGTAGTATGTTTGACAGTTGATCTCCCTGACATTTCACTTTGACATTTCTTGTTTTATTTTTTTTGTGAAGGTACATCCTCATTCTTTCAAATGCATGGTTTGGTTTGTGATTACCTTTCAAATTTTTTTTAGAGCAATTTTTGGGAAACCATGGGTAAGTAAAAAATTCATGTTATCTTCGAATACGAGTTCTGTCAGGGAACCAATGCAGTGCAGACAGCTTGAAATATCAGCAAAGTGTTTGGGAAGGATGTGGCTAATGAACGCACAGTACATCAATGGTGTGAGAAGTTCCATTCTGGTGATTTTAATCTTGAAAATGAGCCACATGGGTGACCTGAGACCAAGGTGGATAATGATGAGCTGAAAGCTGTAGTGCAAGTGAATCCATCTCAACCTACATGTGAATTAGCAGCAAGGTCTAATGTTACTATTCCAACAATATTGGACCACTTGAAACAAATGGGCAAAGTAAGGAAACTGGATAGATGGGTACTACATGAATTAAACGAGCGTCAGAAGAGAAATCATCTCGAAGCTTGCTTTTCCTTGCTGTCACGACATAATGGTGAACCATTTCTACACTGTATTGTTATGTGTGATGAAAAATGGATTCTTTTTGACAACTGCAAGCGTTTGGCACAATGGTTAGATAAAGATTAAGTGCTGAAACACAGTTCAAAACTGAATATTCATCAAAAAAGCAAATGGTGTCTGTTTGGTGGTCCAGCACCAGTATTATTCACTACAGCTTCATGAAATCTGATCAATCGATTACAGCAGATGTCTACTGCAACCAAGTGTATGAAATGATGAGGATGCTTGGGATGAAGCAGCTGAGACTGGTCCATAGAGATAGGCCAATCCTCTTGCAAGACAATGCTCAACCACGTGTGGCACAAACAACGCTGCTCAAACTATAGCAGCTGGACTTGGAAACTCTCTGTCATCTACTATATTCACCAGACCTTGCACTGACTGACTACACCTTCTTCCAGGGTTTGGACCACTTCTTACAAGAAAAAATATTCAATTCTCAACCAGCTGCAGAAAAGGTCTTTCGCAATTTCATCGCCACTTGCTCTTCAGGCTTCTTTCCTGCTGGCATAAACCAGCTACCTTTAAGATGGCAAAACTGTCAATAGTTTAGGCGCATACTTTGATTAATTGTACTGCTACTTGCTTGACATATAATAAACTACACTTTTGATTCGAAATCGGACATTTCGTATTTAATGATCTAATAAACGGCAGATTCAAAATTTAAACCCAGTTATATTTGTTTCTAAAGCTTATGATTTTAACTATTTTTAGATTTTCTTGTCAAAATTTTGTCTAGGCATAGGATGATATATATGATACAGCTATTATAAGTGGTGTAAGGAAATAATAACATTGGAAAATGTGATATTGTGTTAATTGAAAAAATTATAAGATTATAAGAGTTTATATATAGAATGTTATTTAGACTAAATAAAGTATGGGTCTCCGTTCACAGAAAAAGATCTGTAATAAAGTACCCTCAAAAGCTGGTTATCTTAGGGTGGTAAATTTATACCTTAGAAATATTTTTCTTCTACTTTGTATTCTTTTGTATTTTCTGAACACATGAAAACGAATTCATAGTAGAGACTATTAACGGTTATTATTTTTCACAGCCAACAAGTTATTAATGCTGTTCAATATGGCCAAAAGATATTTTTCATCTTGTGAGATTTGAAAAATCAACAGCTTCTTTTAAAAAAAAAGGCTTGAAATTTCTTTCCATTTGGCACCCAAAAAAGTTTTTACAAAAGTACAGAAAGCTAAAGACTAAAATAAAAATTGGTGAGTTTAAAAGTACAGGATAAACCAATGAAAAATAGAAAAACTGAGAGTGGACAAAGGGAAAAGTTGTTGATTAATTTGATAGCAATCCCTTTTTAAATGCTACTATTCTTTATTCTGCTTTGGGGGCACTTTTACCTGAGGTAGGGGCAGAGACACTTTTGTGTGCAGCAGAGCTGGAGCCACTGTAATTGGCCTGCTCTTGCAGGTATTTTACAATTACAGTAACACAGTGATCTATTTTGATCCTAAAAGCAGGAAAGCTCCAAAATGGGGAAGACATTGTAACTTGCCTTCAAGATTCCTAAATATAGATTGTATCCTAACGTGGAATTAATAGTTGCTCCTGTGACTTATAAAATCAGATGTAAATATTTTTATTGCTCAAAACTAGTGAGGATACATCTGACTGAATTAAAATTGAATCTCTAACAAACACTGAATTGAACATAGAATTCTTGCATAAATTCATTTAGTGTTGGGAATCTTATTATAATTCAAAATTCATTTTTTAAAACTTTACTAGAACTGACATAGAAACCAGTTTAACTTGAGTCTTAAACATACACTCAAAATAATTTGCAAAATATTCTGTTACTTCGAGAAAAGTTTTAAGAAATTTTTCCTATTACTTTAAGCTGTTCAAAAATTCTCTAGAACTAAAATAGAAAAACATTATTATTACAGTCTGAGTAGACCAGTGACAAACCAAGCAAAGTTGGAGATGAGGGGAGTATCTTGATAGGGAAGGGAAGAGAAATAGAAAGAGAAAGAGAAATAAGAATAAATTGAATAGGAGGGAGAGAGTATTAAGAACAAATAATTTATTTAAAAGTAAGAAAAAGTTATCTTGGAGCATTTTATGGCACCCATAAGACTATGTCCTAGATAGTTCTTTTGTTATTTTCTTCTTTTGGTCCTAGTTATAGAAAGAAAGTAATGACTTTCAGAGAAGCAAGTAGGGAAAAAGGAACTAAGACGTGTGTGAGGTATTATAATAGATGTTTTATCTACATGATTTCATTAAACAATGAACTACTTTTAATTGGACTCTGTGCTCAGGGCATAACCTCATTTAGTCATCCACACTAGCGTAAGAAGTAGGTATAACTATGCCCATTTCATAGATCAGATAACTGATGATCACAGGCGTAAAATAACTTCACAAATTTCTTAGGTCATAAGAGTTTAATTCTTTTTCCTTTCAAAGGCTAGGATCTTTCCACTCCCTTCCACAGCATAGCAAAATCAAAGCCTATGCATGGACGTCAGGGGGAAAATGCAGACTGTGTGAATATATCCTGTCTGTGATCAAGACAAATTTATAGGCAGCTAAGAGATAAACAATCACTAGACTGTTTGAAAATGAGTAGCCATGAACAATAAGTTATGCTATACTTTAAAATAACTAAAAGGGTAGAATTGGAATGTTCCTGACACAAAGAAATGATAAATGCTTGAGGTGATGTATACTCTATTTACCCTGATTTGATTATTACACATTGTATGCTTGTATCAAAACATCACATGTACCCTATAAACATATACAACTATTATGTAACCATAATAATTAGAAACAAAAATGTTGAATTAAAAAAGAATATAGTCCTGGGAATGGCTTTTGCTTTAAAAGTAAAATCAAAGGTAAATTGATAGTGAAAGTATAGAGATCATTCGTTACAAAGGGTACTATTGTCTTATTTGGGTTCTCACAAAAGCAGACCAAGTAAAAACAAGGATTTTTGGTATGAGAAGTTTATCTGGGAAGTGATCCCAGGAAGTGTGATGAAGTGAAGCAAGGAGAGATGAAAAAGTCAATTCACAAATGAATGGGTTACTGCTGTGGGAAACTGGGGCTCAGTTTCTCAGGGTAACATCTGAGAGTCGATGGAATTGATGTAGAACAAACACAGTGTAGAATTGTCCCTTCAATGGGTGAGGAAGCTGAGATATTTATCTACCAACTCCCATCGCTCATGAATTGATAGTTATTTCTGGGTAGTTATGTCCCTGGCACTTTCAGCCTGCCCTACAAATACGCTGAGCATACTCTTGACACCAGAAAGAGTCCCCAGGCAGAGAGACACAGGTGCTTGAGGTAAGATGCCACTGCATGTAAAAGAATTTTCTGTGAAGCTGGACCTTAAGAATGGACAGAGGGGATATATATATAAGCAGGGAACCAACAGAATTTGCAACAGGGACCAGGATTAATAATAAATAATTGTGTGTGTGTGTGTGTGTGTGTGCGTGTGCACGCGCACATGTATGTGTGTAGCCTAAGTAGAATAAAATGCCGTTTCAGAAGACAAGTAGTTTTTTTTTCCTCCCCCCTTCAGTGACAAACTCACTGCAGACAAGTAGTTTTAAGAAGAGTAAAATGCCTGGAAAATATGGTGTTCTCTTACTTTTATAGACCCTCCTACAACTTGGTGGCAGTATACCAAAGTTTACGTGGTTGAAACGAAAACTAAACTAAACTAATAATAACTTGAAATGACACCAAATATCTCATGATAAACTTCCCCAAAATGTACCCTTTTCAAGTCGGAGGTTAAGTTACTGTTACTACATTGTAGGTTTTCAGATTCTTCCTCTGACACTTGGCATTTCCCCCAATTCCTGCCATCTTGACACCTTTTATAGATTCATGAAATTACTGTTACAGGGCAGTGAAACTATTGAGTTAATACTTAAGCCAGTTTCTTACCTTGTATATTGTCTTACTTTTTGCTGCTACCGAGACTTGATATGTCTCTTTTACATTGGCATTTCTTACAGAAACAGGAAGATCTTCTTTTTTAGTAAGAAAAGAGTTGTTTTCCTAACTCAAATGTTGACAAAAAAAGGGTTACAAATGCTAATAATTATAGCCGTTCTTCTGTATTCACTTCTTATGTTATACTCACATTTCGTAAGCTATTTATGATGATTATTAAAAAATCTTATGAACTAAGTTTAATTAAAAGTTAATAAGAAATACCATTATTATCTTTGAACTAAATGCAAATTAAATATGGATAAATTGTCATGAATTCTAAAATGACTGATATCCTCTCAAACTCCCCTTCTAATTCCTTTTGGTTTCCTCCTACTGATTTGGTTGTACTTATGTGGACTCTTCTTTCTCCTCTCACTTCTTATATGTTGGTGTTCTCCAAGTTTCTGTCTTCAAATTTCTATTTTTCCTCAATCTATTCACCTCCCCTAGGTGATCTCACCCGTACCCAAAGTTTAAGTCATCACCTAATGACTCCTGAATTTATATTTCCAGCCCCGATCTCTCTCTGAAGCTCCAGTTTCATGATTGATAATAAACATCTCCACTGGAGGTCCCACAGGCACTGCAAATTCAACAAGTCTATATGTTAATTTATATTCCTTCCCAAACTTGCTTCATCCCACCCCCATTTTCACTTTTCACCTAGTCATTGAAAATGAAATATTGAATTATTTTACTATGAATATTATAAAATATTGAGTGCCTACCATGTCCCAGGCACTAAATATTTTGTATACATTAGCTAATTTAATTCTCAAAAGAAGCCTATGAGGTAAAGACTATTGTTAATACCATTTTACAAATGAAGAAACAGAGACTTGCCCACAGCTACATGACTAATAATTAGAGGAACTAAGATTTAAACTCAAGTAGTATGTTTTCAGAGCCCAGGCTATTAATCCATACTGTTAATGGTAACAGCACCAAATATCCAAATGTTTCTAAACATTTTCTCACCTTTCTTGCAATTAGGTTGGGACCATCTATCTAGTTTTGGCCAACGGAATGGGAATGGAAGTGATGTATGTGCCTTCCAAGTAGAGGCACTTAAGAAATGGTCTGCCTCTCAATCTCTTTGTTTTTTCCCCAGCTATGGCAACCTTAGAGAATTCCAGATGGCATAGTTATGAAAGGGAGGAGACTCTCCGCTAGTAGGGAACAAAGCCTTAAGCTCTGGAGGGTTCATGGTTTGCTGTATCACAGTGTAGCTGAGCCTATCCTGACTAATACACTCACCGTGCCCCAAAATTCCTCCCTCTCCTTCACTGCTTTACAGCCATCAATAACCAAATCTTTTCATTCCTCCTTACCTCTTCTTCCCATCTGTACTTTTCACAATGCCTTGGCCTAAGCCCTCATTATTTCTCTAATTGGGATCTCTATCAAAACCTTGTGGCCGGGCGCGGTGGCTCACGCCTGTAATCCTAGCACTCCGGGAGGCCGAGGCGGGCAGATTGTTTGAGCTCAGGAGTTTGAGACCAGCCTGAGCAAGAGCAAGACCCCGTCTCTACTAAAAAAAATAGAAAGAAATTATCTGGACAACTAAAAATACATAGAAAAAATTAGCCGGGCATGGTGGTGCATGCCTGTAGTCCCAACTACTCAGGAGGCTGAGGCAGTAGGATCGCTTGAGCCCAGGAGTTTGAGGTTGCTGTGAGCTAGGCTGACGCCACGGCACTCACTCTAGCCAGGGCAACAGAGTGAGACTCTGTCTCAAAAAAAAAAAAAAAAAAATACTTGAAAACCTTGTAAATAACCAAACTTAACCTCCAGCTTCGACTGCCTCCAATCTGTACTCCATAGTGAGCTACAGTGATCCTTCTAAAATTGTATTATATTAATGTCCTATTCTTATTTAAAATGTTTAAATGGCCTTCTCATTCCCTACCAGATAATGTCCAAACTCCTCAGCATGGGTTACAAGATCCTTGACAAGCTTTATAACACCTACCTCATTGGCCACTCTCTCCAATCCCATATTCATCCCATTTGGGTCCCTAAATGCACCTTATTCTTCATTCTAACATCCTCCTTCTTCTGAGAAAACCTCTCCTTACTTTATATGCTAGGTAAATATTAATAGGTTATTCATCTTTTGAAACTCACCTAAGTTGTTGCCTTTCAGGAGAAAATCTTCCCTGACACCCAATTCCATCTTCTCTTTTCTGTGCTCCCATGCCCCCTCTCACCTCTTTTCTGGCATTTATATCATTGCATTGTAGCTGTTTGTTCCCCTGTCTGTGTTAATTTCAGTTACCATGTCATATTCATTTTAATATCTTCACTACCATGCACAGTGTCTGGCACACATTAGATCATTAAGTATTTGTTGAATAAATTAGTGAACACATGAATGAGTGAATAATATAATGTGTTTTCTAGATAACCTATGGGGAAAACAGGATCATTAAAATAGTCACAAAATTGCATTCTCTGGCTGTGGTAGCTGGTATACAATGATGGCCCCCAATGAACCACACCTCCCAGTATTGACACCCTTGTATAAACCATGCCCACATTGAATCCAGGCAGCCCTGTGATTGGTTTCAATCAAGAGGATGTAACAGAAGTGACACTGTGTAACTTTTAAGGTTGGGCTTAAGATATCTTCAGCTTCCAATTTCTCTGCTTCAGATACTCCTTTTTGGAAACCACCCTACATGCTGTGAGTAGCCCAAGCCACAAAGAAGCTATGGGGAGGAAAACTTAGGCACTCTGGTCAACAGCCGCAGCTGACTTCCCAGGTGCCCGTCAGTATGGACTGCCTGCCATGTGAATGGGCCATCTTGGATATTCCAGACTGGTTGGGTTGCAGATGACTGCAGACCCAGTCAAATCATATGGGACAAAAGAACCTCTCAGCTGAGCCCAGTCAACTCTTTGTCCCTTATTCTGACTTCCTGTGATCATGTCTCCTGCACATGCAACGTCAAAGTGAGAATTTTGCTGCCTTGCAAAGTCTTTGCCACCATCACCGGTGCCTGCCATTGTCTATGCTAATGCTGCTGGTACCTGACATTGAGGGTGCAGGTATCTACCCTGAGGTGTGGTCTCAGGTTCCTACAGACGCTGTTGTCATGAATGCTGCTGACCTCTTGCACTTCAGTGTCTCACAGAGATCTTTGTGAAACAGCTTTTCATATTTACTCGCATTTTTATCACACTTCTTTCACTCTAGGACTTAGGCATGAATCCATGGGGATAGGGCCAAAAAATAATCTGAGTGATAGACAGACAGAAATAGTGCTACATCCATAATCATTACTCTTGTTTCATCCTGGCCCGTTATCTTTAAGGCATAGTTCTGCGCCATGGCATTCCCTTACCTTGGTTTGAAGTCTGCGCAAAGAGGCTGCAAGGTCCTTCATGTAAATAGAGCCTAGGATATGAACCCCACCAGACCTTCAGATATATCCAGAGAAGACTGAAACCGAAATGTTCAACATGCCCAGACTCTAGTGAATCTAAGACTAGACATGTTTATCAGTGCAGAATACTTCCCTCCTCCCCATCTTCAGTGGCTAACAGCTACCCCTCTCCTTGGGGAAACTGCTCTCCCTCCTTTCCAAGTAGTTTTGGTTGGACTGTTGATTATACTACATCACTCTGCCCTGGTCCATAAGGATGGGAATGTGATCTTGTTCTGGTCAATCATAGTATCTCATCTCTCTAGGGAAAAGGATTGTTTTAAAGGGTGAGTACAGGCCCCAAATCTCAGAGTCCTTCTCTGAGATTTTTTTTAGGAGGGGACTACTTCTTTCTTGAGGCATATAGTGACGAGGTTGTAATCCTGGGCTTCCGTGGGGAAAACTCTTGGAGGAGACAATGAAACCTAGAAGAGTTAAGCAGATGCGAGATGGATAGTGTGAAAGAGAGTGGATTCCTGGTCATGTCAAGCCCAAAGTTCCTCTCCCTGAGATACATGAAGTTACCTGCCAACCACAGAAGTTCCATCGATTCCATAACAGGTCCCATTCCTCTTCCAGTAATTCCTACTTTTTACTTAACTAGTTTGAGTTGCATTTCTATCAGTAAAAATAATAAAAAAAAAAAACTTCTGATGATTATAAATACAAGCACACTAAAATGGTAAAAATATTTGTTCTTATTTTTAAGTCCATAAGTTACTTATATTCATAATGGGAAAATGACAAAATAAAAAGAGCTGAAATTGCAGTATATTTCTAGAGTTGCTTAAAAAGAAATCACTGTGCTATATATAACATTAGTTACTGTGATCTAATGAGGTTAACAAATTGTTTCAGAAAAGGAAATTAGATATTTATGGGGACAAATTTATGAAAAATATATGCTTTGTTGGGGTAAAAGGACAATTTTGAAAGTTGTCTCAGCTTTACTGTATTCTCTTGCAAATCCAATTTGAAATTTTGGATTTTTAAAAAATGAATATAATTTTGCCATCCACAAAAGAGACATGATACAATACGAAGTAATGTAATTCTGTCACAATTTTTTACTACTGAATAATAACATAATACTCTTGTACTCTGGATTTAATGAGGCTCTCTATGGTTTTTAGAATGAAACATGAATAGAAGTTTAACATAGTGCAGTATCCTTTTATTAAACAACCAATGAGTAGTCCCTTAAGAAGGAAATCTCGGCAAAATATAAAAATTCTTGTAAGCAAGGCTTTAGCAAGGACCATGCAGGAAATGTGTAGAATACAAAGATGTCTAAGGAAGAAAAATTAGTTAAATACATCATCCAACATTTACTATGTCAAATGAGAAAGGAGTAATTTGACAACCTAATTTGTACTATAAATTGCCTTTTTACATGTTTACAAATATAGTATAAACACTTTGATTTCCCAATAATGTCATGAAAATAAGGCATGTGGAAGAAATATTCTGACAGAGAAAGGCAATTAGCTACTGACTATAAAGTTAATATCTCTCCTGAGTTAATACCTGCAAATTGTGAATGGTGAAAGATGTGTTAAATTGCACAACGTTGAAGCAGCTAGACTCTAATAGAACTTAACAATTAACTACATGAACTCCACGCTGATTGAAACATGCAGTGGAAATTCTTGCCGTTAGATGCCAGAAGATTCTCCTGAGAGAAATGTTTGACAAAACAACTTTTTTTTTTTTTTAAATACAATTGTTGTCTGGTCTCAATTATAGTGCTAAAGACTTTATTCAATGTTTTACTTTTTTTTTTCCCATGTAAACTTGTGCTCCATCTCCTTTGAGGATTTTTCCATTCTGTAATGGTATTAGATTTTTAGGGAGGAAAAAAGAGCAAAGCATTGAACTCAATGTAGGAATTTTGCCTTATTTCACTTGTTATCTCCATAACCAAGAAACTAACATTTATTAACTACTTATGTGCCAGACACTATGATGTACATTTATAGACATACTCTCATTTAATCCGCCCCAAAACCCTATCTGATATATATATTATCATTCACATTTTACAGAGAGAAAAATTGATGGTGAAAGAGGTTGGTGACTTGTCTAAGGTCATTCAGCTAGCAAATGGCCAGCCTAGGATTTAAACTCAGTTCTCCCTGGCTCCAAAATGTTCCTTTCCCACTGCTCCATGCTGATAACTTTGTTTCACAGATAAAGAGATTAGAAAATTTAAGACATAACCTACTCTAGTTGATTTGTTTTTAGGTTGTTTTTTTTTTTTTTTGAGGGGGGTGTCTTGCTATGTTGTCCAGGCTGGTCTCAAATGCCTAGCCTTAGGTGATTCTCCTGCCTCAGCCTCCCAAAATGCTAGGATGACAGGAGTGAGCCACTGCTCCTGGCTTATGACCTTCTTTGAAAAGAAGTGGCAATTAGAAAAAGTCATACTAACTGGAATCCTCAAGGACACTTTCTTTGAAACCTAACTAGGAGAATTAATGGGAAAAATGGCATTCTTTCAGGTTAATAATACCTTGTATTGCTTCTTTGAGATGATATATGTAAAATTCTCAGTGTGATGCTTGTCACATTGTAAGGGTAAACTAGCTCTCTTCCAATTGCTCTCTAGCATTTTGGGATTGATAAAATCTACTACTTCATTTTATTGTGTTTCTATCTATGTCAGGGGTGGGGAACCTTCAGCCTTAAGGCCACACGTGACTTTCTAAGCCCTTAAGTGTGACCTTTTGACTGAATCCGAATTTTACAGAACAAATCCTTTCATTTTTATAATATTAAATCATTTTTGTTTGTCTTTTATATTTTTCTTTTATTTTTAAAATGAATGTATTTAAAATACCAAAGAGTAAAATAAATTTCAATGAAACAATCCTCCCAGACTGACCAGCACAATTAGAACATTAGTAAGCCAAAAGGGCTAAATTGATGGCTGCTACACTCATGATTTAGTTCTAACTTCCCCCACCTGAATGGTGCCACCACCTCACAAGGCTGGTCGGCAAGAGTCTATGGGGGTCAAGTACCCTGGTCTGTTGCCAGGTTTTGAAAATGGTGCACTGTATTTCTGTTTGAAGTGGAATTTGTGAATACTTACACAGCTCGACACTATTTTTAAATTCTGTCTGCTTAACAGCCCATCATATCAAAGACCAAGCGAATGCTGAAGGAAGAAAACAGATTTTTAAATGAGGATTGGAATTGCAATATTATCTTATTTCTACTAAAGATAAGATGATTTGCTTGCTTTGTGATCCTGCAATATCAACATTAAAGAAACTCAATGCTCATCAGGGTTATAACACTTATAAGGACCACAAATATTTTAAATTAGAGGGAGAGGCCTGAAAGGTTCTATTGAAGAAATTAAAAAATGAAAAACAAAAGCAAAGATAATTCTTTCAAGCAGCAATAAGATCTGGAAATAATGCCACTGAAGCAACTTATAAAGCAGCTTATATACTTGGGGGAAAAAGGGAAGCCATTCCATGATGTAGAAATTGTGAAAGAATGCGTTGTCGAAGTTGTAGGATGCTTAGAACCCGGTAACATTTCAAAGTACAAACAGTTGCCTCTTTCAAGGAGAACCATAACTGATCGGCAGCATGACTTAGCCTTCAACTTAGCAGACCCACTTCATGCAATGCTTCAAAAGGAAAATAAATATTATTCAATTGCTCTGGATGAATCAACTGATACTGACTCAACAGGTTTTATACTTCATTCAGGTCATAACAGAAGATTTTCTTTGCTAGAAGAGTTACCCATTTCCTGCACTCTTGCAAATAGAACACGGGAAATCTTCAACAACTTCCAAGATAAATGTCATGAAATTGGACTAAATTTGGTAAATTTAATGAGTGTATGTACAGACGGTGCACTTTCCATGACAGGAAAACATGAAAAAAAGTATTAACAGATCTAGATGCTGCCATTTCTTTTCATTGTTTTCTTGCAACAGCAACATCTCTGTGTTGAAAGTACTATTTTAAGTGACACTTTGCAACAAGTTATAAGCATTGTTAACTATATTTGTGCAAATGCAACATGGCATTGTCAGTTTCATAACATGCTAAAGTTGAACCATGAGGTATTCAGTGTGGATTTGCCATATCATTCTAAAGTGCGCTGGCTATCGCAGGGACAGGTGTTTGCCAAAATTTTATCCCTGTGAGAACAAATAGTTAAATTTTATGAGGAACAGAATCAGCAATGTGAATTATTGAAAGAAAATTTCTATAAGAACATAGCATTTCTGTGTGATATCATCTCAAATCAAAACAACTGGAATATTTCTTCCCAAGGTAAAACTAAGTCTATACAGGATATGTGGCGCAAAAAAAAAAAAAAAAAAAAATCCAAGCATCAAGAAAAGTTATCTTTTTTCAAAACACTTCTTCAAAAGGAAATTTCAGATGAACAGTTTCCAGTTAGCAACGATTGTTGATGAGCAGGACGATAAATGTGAATCATTTAAAGACTAATCATCTGTTATCAACCTATTAATTGGAGAATACAATGAAAGGTTCACTGACTTGGAGAATCATGACATCACACTCAAATTAGCATTTCAGCCTCACCTAGTTAGTTGCTATCACCAAGGCACCTAAAGAACTACAGATGGAAGTGATTGATCTCTCAATAGATGACATTTTAAAGTCATTGCAGGGACCATCCCTGGGCAAAATTGGCTTAAGCCCAGAGTCAGCGAAACTGGGTGTGTGTAGGGACCATCCCTGGGCAAAATTGGCTTAAGCCCAGAGTCAGCGAAACTGGGTGTGCTCTCCTTGGCGCCAGAGGTCAATTGGCCCGGGCCGGCCTGTTGACCAAACAGAACTATTCCTCATGACAGATAGCTTTATGACAGATAACCAAGCACCTGGGGTCTTGCAAACAAGCCAAGGCGTCTCATTGTCCTGCATACGGTAATGAGATAAAGAAGTTAAGATGCAAGAAGTTAAGATGCAAACGTCTGCTTCGCTTAAGCAATCGTCTGGAAGGAATGAAAATGTATTTTTCTCAGGGCGCCCAAGGTAGTCACGTGCCAGAAGTAGCTGCCGGACAGAGAAAAGTATAAGAATAAAGCGACTGGTGGAATCCCCACTGCAGTCTTGTACGTCTTGTGTGTGTCTGTGTGTTTCTTTCTGTGTCCATCCCCCGTTCTGCAATCTGGGCCGCGACAGTCATTACTTGTTGATAAGAAATATCCAATTGGTCTATGGCCATACCACCCTGAACGTGCCCAGTCTTGTCTGATCTCGGAAGTTAAGCAGGGTTAGGCCTAGTTAGTACTTGGATGGGAGAAAGATCCAATTGAAATAGGGAAAAATGCAGTAGAATACCCACGCCTTCAGCAACATGCCTAAAAAATGCTTTCTTGCTTTTCAACCACTTATTGCTACGAATCTACATTCTCCTACCTAACCCAAATCAAGATGCCCTTAAGTTCACAAAAGACTGATACCCATCTAGAGGATCAACTGAAACTGTGGACCTCCATGTTGCAACCAAATATTCAATGCTTTCAAACAAAAAGCAGGCACAACCAAGTCCTTAAAAGGTTAGTTAACTTTAAATTTAACAAATAGTTTTCATTTTTTGAAATTATTAAATACATTGTAGTTAGATTTCTATAAAATAATGTAAATTTTTAAATATATCTAGTTGAAGTTTCTTGAATGCAGCCTTATTTGATTATAGCTAAATTAATGTGGTCTTCCAACATGAAAAGGTTCCCCATCCCTGATCTGTGTAACAATACTATCGCGGACACCTATTGTCTTGTTTGCCTAACATCCCATCTTCTTCTGAAAAGTGTTTCTCATGGTCACCCCCTGTGGTAGATTAAATGATTGGTACCATCCTTCCCTCGTCCCTGCCTCCCACTCTGACCATAGCTTCACTGTGGGCAGAAAGTACTTCTCTGCCTCTTGATGTAATGTCCAGCCATGTGACTCACTTTGACCAATGGCTTATGGGCAGGAGTGGCAGTGTTAGGACGGTTCTGAGCCTACACTCCAGGGGCCTCCTCTGTTCCCTGGCTAGCTTACCGGACCCAGGAGGACAGTGACCACTGTGTGAAATATAGCCATTCTAGTCACCACTGCCTGAGCAGAGCTGCCCCAGCCAACCGGCAGATCCATGAAAATAAATGATAGTTGTGTTTGGGGCACATTGTTACAGAACATCATAGCGGTAACAGCTAACTGATGTACCTCCCACCCCAGCCCACCCCTAATCATAGGGTTCCCACAGGACTTACCAGGTTATTCTTACACTATCAGATCCCTTTTCAGGCCAGCAGTTACTCCAGAGGCTGACTGGGCCAGTGGGAGCTCTTTTCAATATTTCGCACTTGACGGGAGAGCATTGGGCATCCTTCCTTGTGCCAGAAAAGTCTAAAGTGTAAGACCTGGGAGTTGTTACCAGCCTTGTTGACCATCCTGTGGGGAAAAGTAGATTTGCCATGAGAAAGAAGACAAGTCAAGGAGGCGGAGGGCGACACCTAGGGGCTTTTTAGAGTCCCTGGTTGCAGTTATTCTTAAGGCCACTGCATCCCTACCCTTTCTTAGGTTTCTTGAACCAGTCTCCTTTTTTTTTGGCTAAGCTAGTTTGGCTGGGTTTGGTTTCTTAAAATGAGTGAGTATTGACGTATACACATATTTTTTCTTTTTCTTACTGAGATGAAAACACATAACATCTACACATTTTATGTAACATAAAATGTAATATGTTTTCATCTTAACCATTAAGTACACAGCACAGTAGTATTAACCATATGCACATCGTTTTGCAACACATCTCTAGAACTTTTTCATCTTGCAAAATAGAAACATCATACTAATTGAATGACGCCCCATATCCCCTTCTCCCCTGACCCTGGCAATCAGCATTCTTTCTGTTTCTAAGAGTTTGACTACTTTAAATACCTTAAATAAGTGGAATCCAGCAGTATTTGTCTTTTTGAGACTGGTTTATTTCACTTAGCATAATGTCCTCAAGGAGTACTTGTGTTGTAGTATATGATAGGACTTTCTTTTTATAGGGCTGGATAATATTCCGTTATATATATGTACGTGTGTGTGTGTGTGTGTGTGTGTGTATACACACACACCCCACATTTTCTTTATCTATTAATATTTAGCTGTTGATGGACATTTAGGTCACATCCACCTGTTGCTTGTTGTGAATAATGCTGTAATGAATATGGCTGTACAAATCTACACGTATTTTCTTGATGAATTCAAACCAACAATTTTTTTTTGAGACAGAGTCTCACTCTTTTCCCCGGGCTACAGTGAGTGCCGTGGCGTCAGCCTAGCTCACAGCAACCTCAAACTCCTGGGCTCAAGTGATCCTTCTGCCTCAGTCTCCCGAGTAGCTGGGATTACAGGCATGTGCCACCATGCCCGGCTAATTTTTTTTCTATATATTTTTAGGATGGGGTCTCGCTCTTGCTCAGGCTGGTTTCGAACTCCCGAGCTCAAATAATCTGCCCGCCTCGGCCTCCCAGAGTGCTAGGATTACAGACGTGAGCCACTGTGCCCGGCCCAAACTAACAATTATTTATGTAACTTCTGCTTCTCCAGTTTGAGAGAAAACAACGAAAGAAGTGTGAATGACAATAACAGTGGTTTGGGGCACGGACACCCACTGGTGAAACATCCCTGAGCCTTCCCACCCCAGAGCCTTTGCCTTTACCATACCTCTATCCATGAAATTCCATCCTCCCCATGGTTTAAGGGCTATCTTAAGTGCCATGTCCCCAGAAAGAGAATTGCTTTCTTTAACTTGAATCTCCATGATGTGTCTCTCTTCTCTATGACTCTTACCACATTTTACTAATCTCCACCCCCCTTTTTTGTGTTGTAATTTTTCTGAAGAACAAGACAGTGTCTTATTCACATTTGTATTTATCAAAGTGCCCTATCAAGTATCTTACACGTAACAGGCATTCAATAAATACTTGTGGAATTGAAGTGGTCGCTCGCCCAAACCCCTGAGTTAGAACTAGACCCTCCTTTTTTGTCTGAGCAAGCCCATATTTACTCTAAGCTACCTACTTTAGACTGGGGGTTCATTTTTCAATCATTGCCCATCATTTGACTGAAATTAAATCCCCAAATTGAAATTGGATGAATGACTCAGTAAGCTAGCTTTTTTTTTAAGGGTCAAAGTATTTATTGCTAAAGAGCTAACAGGTTGAATTTGGTCATCCTTTAGATTAAGGTTTATTTTAGGCTCAAGATTCTATTGTTTTGTGATATATACATTTAACTACTTTCCCAATCATAAATAAAAGAATTTCCAGGTAGCCTTCTTAAGGAGAGTCAGTAGAAAAATTGCCTTGGTTTATTTATCCTGATACCTTTATATGGAATCTTCTGGGCTCAGTACCAGAATTTCTTTCCTTTTCTATCTGTAGTCTATATCTACTTTATTGGTGATCTCATCCACGTTTGTGGCTTTAAATTCCATCTATATGCAGATGACACTCAAATTTCTATATCCATCTTGTGTCTCTTCTCTGAATTCCAGATTCACATGAGCAATTGCCTATTAACATCTCTATCTAGATGAAAGGAATTTCAAATTTAACACGGCCCGAAACGAATTCTTCACTCCTTTCCCCATTCCTCTGCAAAATATGCTCCTCTTAAAGTTTTATTCACCTCAATTAATGGCTACCTTACCCAATCTTTCTAGTTACTTTGGCCAGAATCTGTAGATTAAAATCATAGCCCCCTGGGAGGCCAAGGCAGGAGGACCACTTGAGATCAGGAGTTTAAGACCAGCCTGAGCTAGAGCAAGACCCCGTCTCTACAAAAAGAAAAAGAAAAATTAGCCAGGCATGGTGGCACACACCTGTAGTCCCAGCTACTCAGGAGGCTGAGGCAGGAGGATCACCTGAGCCCAGGAGTTTGAGGTTGTTGTGAGGTAGGCTGACGCCACGGCACTCGCCCGGGCAACAGACTGAGACTTTGTCTCAAAAAAATAAAGTAAAATAAAATAAAATAGAATAAAATCATTGTCACTCCTCAGCTTAAAACCCTCCAATGGCTTCCTCTCATAATTATCAAAAGAGCCAAAGGCATATTGAACCCTGCACTATCGCCTACCACCCCTCATTGCCTTCTGATCTCATCTCTTACTGTTCTCCTCCTGCTAAAGTTGCTCCTGCCACACTGGCCTCTTTACTGGTGATCAAACACACCCCAGAACCTCTTTTTCTTCCCCTTTGCCACCCCCTACTGTCCGTCTGCCTGAAATACTCTTGTTAGAATAACTCCATTGCCTGCTCCCTCATGTCTATTAGGTCTCTTCTCATATGTCATATTCCAGAGTGACCTTCTCTGAGCATACCAAACTCAATGTCTGCCTTTCCTACTTAATTTTTCTGCAAACATTTATCATCATCCAATATTTTACTTAAGTATTTTTCTTACTGTCTGTTTCCTCAAACTAGAGTGAAAGCTCCATGAGGACTAAACTTTTGTCTATTTTGTTTACCCCTTTATCCTCAGGGCTAGAATAATTACTGGAACATAGTACATGCTCAATAAATATTTCTTGAATGAATGAATGTTCTAAAAGTAGGTAAGTATATAAGGTCAGAACAAATATGGACATACCAAAATGATGAAGAATAATTCTCTTGCCAGGTGTGGTGGCTCACAGCTGTAGTCCCAGCTACTCAGGAGACTGAAGCAGGAAGATCTCTTGAGGCCAGGATTTCCAGACTGCATTGCACTATGATCATGCCTATGAATAGCCCACTGCACTCCAGCCTGGGCAACATAGCAAGACTCTGTCTCTAAAAATAAATAAATAAATAAGCAATAAAATAAAAAATAGAAAAGAATAATTCTCCTTTTACATGAATTATACCTCTTAGTACATGTCTATAAAAAGGCAAAATACATATTTTACATAGTTAAAAAATACTCTTAGTTATTAAATATGTATGTGGATAGGATGGCAGAGAAAATATGCCAAAGTAAAGTAAAAATATATATATATTTTTGGTGTCCACTGATGAACAGCATCATCCAAGTTATACATTTTTAGGAATAATTACAAGAGAAGACTCAATCCCTGGAAGTTTGTGACAATCATGCATGGGCCTGAGTCCTGCTCCTGTGATTTAGAGAGCAGAACTAAAAACTTAGTTTGCTGCAAGGGATACTCTAAACCAGTTTCCTTAGTGCAGTGTGTGTATTTCTGGTGGTAAATGAGTACTTTTAGATGTATGTAGATAAACATTTTCACTTAATAGCCATGTGCTTATTTTAATGTGCATTAGGAAAAATAAAACTAGTATATCACAACTGTGATTTTCTGCACGTGACTTCTTAGGCTGAGGCTACAGCAAGCAGAGCTGCAAGAATCTTTTTTTTTTTTTTCCTTTCCCCTACACAGCAGATCGAGAGCTGCAAGAATCTGTCCACCACATGGATCCCAGCAGCAAGACTCAGGCCTGCTCATGATTGCTGTCAACCTCCAGGGACCGAATCTTCTCCCATAACTGTTCACAGCAGTGTATAACTTGAATGATGCTGTTCACTAGTATGTTCTTACACATGGAACTTGCCAGCTTATTTACGCATTCTTTTCAGCACTAAATTGAAATGTGACTTTGACAAGCTGATGATTGTTAAGTACTGAAGTATTAAAATTGCTGCCTGAAAGCATAATCTAGTCACTGTTGCATGCACCAGCCAAAAAACACCCCCCAAAACAAACAAAAAAACCCTAAAACAAAAACCTGAGCATGTGCTTGAAGATTGAAGTGTTTAAAGGATGTCTTTTAGATTGTCGATTGCATCATCCAAAGCCCTTTAAATTCTCACTCAGATTTTTACTTAGGTTTGTGAGATGAGCAGAGGTGGGGAAAGCCACTGAAAATCATTGGCTTCCACGGAGATGAGTCCTCCCTCTTCTATTTGAGTAGATGAAACCATAAATCTTTCTGGAGGAAATTTTCAATCTTCCAAATTGTTTGCATGAATGGATTTGCAAATCAGACTATCTTATTGATATCTTTGTTTACTTGAACAACCTAAAATCACTCTTACAATGCAAGCTTACATTATATGTGGGTGCCAAGTAAATGAGGGTTGTGCAAAACAGAGTGATGGATGTGTGCTTTGATCATGCTAAGTTCTATTCTTTATCTGAAAAATTCTCTAAAACTATTTTGAACATTATGAAAGACTTCATAAGTATTTCCCCCCACTGATTGGCAACAGTGGGTGAATAAATAAAACCTATTTCTTCCATTACCTTCTATTGTTTATAACAATTAATACAAATTTTTCATCAAAGCCAATAATAATAATACAAATGATAATAAGTGTCATTATTAATAATAATTATAATTATTGCATTTCTTATATGGTCTTCTTTTCTTTGAGTAACTGAAGGCTCTAGGTCTATTTTGAAGGGAATAGAGGAAGAGGGTAGGAGAGGTTAATGGGATAAAAACTTTCTCTCCTCTTCCACTTAGAGTTAAATTTGCATAAATAAAATGTGTACATCGGTATGCCTATCCATAATTTCCTTCAGCTGTCTCATATTCTAGAATTGACTAGGAAGGAGCCTTCCATTTATTCCCTTTCCTTCAAGTTTTCCTTGTTTTTAATGTATTCAGTATTTTTAAAATATTTTACAATTATCACATATAATGTACTCATCCTTAAACAATAGGAAGTTTTACAGAAGCAAAAGGAAGAAAAAAATAATAATTCCATAATCCAAAAAAAAACCACTGTTGATATTTTGGTGTCTTTTTTTCTACATAGTTTTTGTTTGGTTTGTATAGTTGAGCTTTAGTGCAGTGGTTTTCCAAATGTCTTTCTTGAGTTTTCTTAAAAGAAGCTTTTAAAACTACTTACTCCCTTGCATATTTTGAGCTTAACATCTAAAATATTAAACATAACTCTAAATAAATTTACTTTCTTTTAAATACAATAGAAAAGATTGAACATTTCAAAGATGAAATAAATGAGCCTAGGCTGTAAGAGGAACAGATATGCCATAATATGATTTGATAAAATAGCCTTTTACACCTTATTTAATAAAGCAAATCTGAAAGAAATCATGTAAAATTTTACACGTGAATTTTGTCCAGTGTGTCTAGAAAAAATGTGATAGCCCATCAAAAAATTCCATTTACATGTAAAGGAGAGCCTAAGTCTCCCATATTGCTTCTGATGTCCTAGATTCAGAATATTCCAGAATGGGCCCAAATATCCCTGAATTGACTAAAATTCAGAATATCCCAACATGGGCTGAAATACAATTATTTTAGTATTCTGAATATTTATATATATTCTAAATATAAATATGTTCTAAATATATATGTTCTAAATATTTATACATATATATACACAGAGAGAGAGAGAGAGAGCCGGGAAAGACTTGAAGCCTTGTGTGTTTAAAGTGCTTTCATTAATTATCCAAGGAGGCCTCCCTGAAACCAGTATTTCCATTTACCCATTTATTTGGTACTCTGAGCTATTTAAACCCAGGGTAATGTACTATATGAGATTCGAGATGGAAGGTTACTTACTACTCTTTACAAATCTAGGGAATGACGACTTTGAACCCAGATTCATTCTCAGAGAAATCAAATTTACAAAATTTTGAAAAGGACACACATGGAAGTTGAGAATCTGGAAACTGACCTCTTTAAAGGTATGCACCCAGTCTCTAAGAGCTAGAACTGTACATCGAAGGTTTTGAATTGACCTCCACTTCTTAGCGTTCTTAAGTCTCTAAGAAGATCTTGGAAATAAAGCAAAGTTGACCTTTAGTGCACACCTCACAGGAAGTGGTGATGATTCAGTCTGTAGCACCCTTTCCTCCAGCAGAGCCGAATGAGCCATAAGGTGCTCGAAGCTGAGAAGCACCTACATGGGTGCCACCTGCTGGATGGGGCGAAAGATTTATGGTATTTTACTTCTCTTCAAGGAGTCTACATAACTCTTTATGAATAATAAGGTTATCAATTCAGTGGTTGACATAACTAATAAAATAAAGTGACACGTCATTTATTTGGCATATTTGAAGAAGGAATAAAAGTATCTTCAAGATCATTAAAGCTTAATAATTTCAAGGCCATGAAGTTAGAAAAATAAGTTCAATATTTTTGATAAAAAGGTTTCTGAAATGAGTAATACTTTCTGTTACCTTCTTAAATAAAGACTCTGGAACTTAAATTGTATTATACTTTTCTTAATTACTCAGAGTTGTGAGCGTTGAAGGGTAAGGCAGCCCTAGACAGTGAGCTGGGCACCACTGGCGACGCAAAGTGGATATGGTGGGGGTACCTGCCCCTGGTGGAGGATGACGAAGTAGCAGGAGAGGCAGTTGAAAGAGGGAGGCCGGTACCGTGAAATCTCATTCAGAGTCGTAAGTGTCAGATCAGACCAGAGGAACAGGCAAGAAACTGTGCCTTCATCATTGACCCAGATCAGACGAGCTCTGCCTTACAGGAGTTGCCATCCAGGGAGGAAGATTAAAAAGTGTGGACTTGAGGCTGCTGTATATTCCTTTCTGCTCCCTCAACTGTTCATATCTTTCCATGAGCATTTTATTGTTTTATGTTATAATTTCTAAATAGAATCTTCTTTGCCACTGCAGGATCCTTGGGGGCTGTTAACATCACCCTGTAGTCACAGTCCCAAGCACCATATGTGCTGGCACAGAGAAGGCCCTCCGGGAATGTGCCACCCCTTTATTAGGCTGTAACAATGAAATGGCAGGATGGTCCAGTCAATTATTAAAATAAGTCTTTGTTTCTATTGCACAGTCTACAGTCTATTGGAGAGAACAAAAAAAATTATATACTTCGGAATCAAGCCCTTAGTGCAGTTTATATAGAAACTACCTTGAAAAGGCCAAGAAGAGTGGCTCACTGCCACACATCCATCCACAGTCACAGAGCACTTTTCTTCTCTCATCCTCAGCTTGTGGGGGCCCACCCATGTCGTTACCTCTCTCGGTTCTTTAAAGAAGAAATTGGGAGGAATCAATTTCCTGCTCAAACATCTTTTAAACAATTAGACTCTTATTCTGTCAAGAATTGGGAATTGTTTCAAGGCATAGCTCTTGTTATTTGATTTAGGAAAAACAGAAAAGCAAAACAAAGCCCTCCTTCCCGTCTTCTCTTAGAACTGTCATTCTAGTGACAATTCTGTCATCTTGATTCAATTTGTGACTGCTCAAGAAGGAAGGTCCACGTGTGTTTTGTCCTAGGCAGGGATTCTAGCCAAAACTTTACCCATTGTAGTACAGTAAACCTCTCAAATGGGGGCACCTGTTTTCTACCCAGCTGTAGAGAGATACTGGGCTGTATCATGCCATCCTACCTATTAAAATTGTGCAGATACATGGATAGTGTCTTTCCTGAGCGTACCCATGTATTAGGAGACTTCCCTTTGACCTCTGTAGGTAGCTGTTGGTATCTTCTCCGCTTCAAAAGCCAACTCATCCAATCATCCATCATCCTCTCCACCCTTTCATAATATCGATTTCCCCATTCCATACAGAATTGCTAGATCCCTGAGACACAGAATTTTAAGTCTCCCAAGTCAGGTCTTCCTAAGGGGATTTGCATATTTAGTGGCACCTTCAAGGGGATGGTTTAGGAGCTTTAGACACCATAATATTCAGACCCTCTTCTTCACTAACGTCACTTCAGAGAAACACAGTAATCTAAGTGAAAATAGTGTTCCTTCTATGCAAGCACAAATTCAAGACAAGTTTCCTAGTCCCCTTCTCTAACCAGATTACCAGCCCTAAAGAAGGCCTATTAAAAAATGCTAGAGTTGCCATATCACTTCCCTATATACAGGTGGTAGGTTTCCCGCCTCTATTTAGAGTCAGGGATTCACTAAGCTCTTATTTCAGGAATTCAACAGTCTACTCTCTGTTCTGCTTATCTTCTATTCCTTACCCACGTACGGCATCTGGATTCTAAGGCAAGACAGATGGTTCCAGGCCTGCTCCCTAGCGGTAGACTAACGTTGCTAGTTTAACATCCCCGGTCTCGGTCTCCAGTTGTTCTTCTTAAACTGGGAGATCCTAACCAACCCACTTCAAGGAGCCCTGGGATGGTCTGAATGTGTCCCTCCAAAATTCATGTTGAAATCTAATCCCTAATGTGTTGATGATGTTAAGAGGTGGGACCTTGAGGAATTGACGAGGTCATGAGGGCTGAGCCCTCCTGAATGAAATAGGCTGCAAGCCCCTCCGGGACAATTTGTCTAAAGACAAATTCGTCCTCCTCCTTTTGTGATCTGGATAATGTCATTATCTACCCTACCCAATCAGTAATAGTAGTCACCAGTCATTCTTTTTGCTCCTAGATCCTGACCCTCTCATACAGGTTGTTCGCAGCATGAATCCTGGGGTCACCTTTCCTTTATTGATCACAATGACCTGTCCCATCTGCTTCCACGCAGCTCTCCATTCTGTTTCCTCTTCTCAGTTCTTACCTGTATTTGCTTTTTGCTTCGGGCTCCAATCAGCTCTTGATTTTCGGTAGCTTCCTAACTGAGCTCTTCATCTTCAATCAATTCTCCACGCAGTGCAGTCATGCCTTGCTTAGCGACTGAGATATATTGTGAGAAATGCATTGTTAGATTTTATTCCCATGTGAACTTCATAGAGTGCACTTACACAAATTTAGATTGCACAGCCTACTACACACCTAGGCTATATGGTATGGCCTATTGCTCCTAGACTCCAAACCTGTACAGCATGTTACTGTACTGAATATTGTAGGCAATTGTAACACAATAGTAAGCATTTGTGTATCTAAACATATTTAAACATAGAAAAGGTATAGTAAAAATATAGCATAAAAAATAAAAAAAATGGTACATCTGTATAGGGTAGCTTTATTATAATCTTATGGGACAGCCGTTGTATATGCAGTCCAACGTTGACTGAAATGTTGTTATGCAGTGCGTGACTATAATTAGAATTGTCTTTCAAAAACTAATCTGCTCATTATTTCTCTGCTTAACAATCTTTGCTATGTTCTCATTGCCTTCATGAAAAAGGTTAAACTACTTAGCAGGAATAAAATACTAATGCCCCAACTCAAATTCTATTCCCCTCAACCTGGAGAAACAACTTGCCCACCCCAAACATCTATATTACTTGCACATTCTGTTCTTGGTATATGAAATGTTTTCCCACACACTTTCCTCCACTGCTTGAAAAATTATTGCTAATCATTAAAACCCAATTGATGGTCATTTCTTCTATGTGCTCTTCAAAGGCCTTTATTCATAAATTCCAATGGCTCTCAAACCCTGACTGACCATTGTAATCACCTAGTGTGCTTTTAAAAAATATCAATGCCCAGCCCCCACCAACACAAATTCTGATTTCATTGTTTTTAGAATGAGTCTGAGAATGAGTCTGAGCATAAAACTGTTTTAAATGTTCCCCCAGAATATTCTAATATGCTGGTACTGAAGATATAAAAATTGAAAAGACAGTATACACTTTCTGACTTCGAGAAGTTTGTTGTAAAGAAAACAAGTAAATGAATTGTTATTTACAACAGAAGGGAGTACATAGAGTGAAAAGATATGCATGTAGAACAAAGAGAGAAGGCAGGAAGAGAAGGTATGCCAGGAAGGCCATTGGGGACACCTATTGTATTAGTCTGTTTTGTGCTGCTATAAAGGAATACCTGAGGCTGGATAATTTATAAAGAAAAGAGGTTTATTTGGTTCATAGTTCTGCACACTGTACAAGAAGCAGCACACCAGCTTCTGCTCTGGTGAGGGATTCAGGGAGCTTCCAGTCAAGGTGGAAGGTAAAGGGGGAGCAGGCTTGTCACATGTTGAGAGAAGGAACAAAAGAGGGAGGAGGTGGTGCCAGGCTCTTTTAAACAACCAACTCTCTCATGATCTAATAAAGTGAGAACTCTCATTATTTTGGGGAAGGCACCTTGCCATTCATGAGGGACCTGCCCCCATGACCCAAAGACCTCCCACTTGGCCCCACATCCAACACTGGGGATCAAATTTCAACATGAGATTCAGAGGAGCCAAACCATATCACCTACCAACCCAATATTTGGTAATTCTTTAATTTGCTAGTGGTATCCTCCTAAGCCATGAATAATAGTTCAAAACAACTGATCTGTAATTTAATCACTATAAACAATACAATAATGCAGCTGCTTTATAATTAATCACCATTGTGTCTTTAATGCCAGAACGATACCTGGCACATATAAGATACACAAAAATGCTTGTTGAAAAAAATTAATGGTCAACTGTAGCATTTAAACCTTTTTTCTTAAGAAACAGATTTATACTCTACTCACAAAAATAAACTCAAAAGAAACAAAAACAAAAACAAAAATAAATTCAAAATGGATCAGACTCAAATGTAAGACCAGGAACCACAAAACTCTTAAAAGAAAACATAGAGGAAAAATTTCCTTGACGTTGGTCTGGGCAAAGATTTTTTGGATATGACATGAAAGGCACAAGTAACAAAAGCAAAAATATATAAGTGGGATTACGTCAAACTAAAAAGCTCAGCATGCCACAAACATATGGAGCATAAAAAATAAAAATCTCAGCAAAGGAAACAGTCAAAAAAATGAAAAGGCAATCCATGGAATGGGAGAAAATGTTTGCTGACCATTTAGCTGATAATGGGTTAATATCCAAAATATATAAGGAATTCAAAAACTCAATAGCAAAAACAAACAAAAAAAAACCCTAAATAACCTGATTAAAAAATGGACAAAGGACCCGAATAGATATTTTTCCAGAGAAGCTACGCAAATGATCGACAAGTATATGAAAAGGTGCTCAACATCACTAATCATCAGAGAAATACAAATCAAAACCATAATGGGATATTACCTCCTACCTTTTAGGATGACTATTGTCAAAAAGACAAGATGTAATTGTTGGAAGGGTGCAGAGAAAGGGAACCTTTGGACACTATTGGTACAAATATAAATTAATACAGTTATGGAAAACAGTATTGAGGTTCCTTAAAATATTTAAAATAGAACGACCACATGACTCAGCACTCCCTCATCTGGATATGTACCCTTACCAAAATGAAATCCACAGCGTGCAGATCTATCTGCACCCCCATGTTCATTGTGGCATTAGTCACAATATCCAAAACATGGAAACAACCAAAGCTATCTGTCAACAGGCAGACATTTATTATTCAGCATAAAAAAGAAGGAAATTCTGCCATTTGTTACAACATGGATAAAACTTGAGGGCATTATGCTAAGTGAAATAAATCAGAAGAAGAAAGCCAAATACTACATAATCTCACTTATATGTGAAATACAAAATAGTTGTACTCATAGAAACAGAAAATAGAACAGTGGTTACCAGGGGTAGGAGGGTGAGGGAAAAAAGGGAGATGTTGGTCAAAGGGTACAAACTTGTAGTTATAATATGAGTAAGTTTGGGAGATCTAATATACAGCATAGTGACCATAGTTAACAATATTGAATTGAACAGTATACTTGAAATTTGCTTAAATGTTCTTACCACAAAACAAAACAAAGGGTAACTAAGTGAGGTGAGAGATGTGTTAACTAACTTGATTGTGGTAATCATTTCACAAAATATATGAATATCAAATCTCATCACATTGTAGACCATCAAATCATATAATTTTGGCCGGGCGCGGTGGCTCACGCCTATAATCCTAGCACTCTGGGAGGCCGAGGCGGGGGGGGGATTGTTTGAGCTCAGGAGTTCGAGACCGGCCTGAGCAAGAGCGAGACCCCGTCTCTACTAAAAATAGAAAGAAATTAATTGGACAACTAAAAATATATATAGAAAAAAT
>NW_012150030.1:841994-846234 GCF_000956105.1 Propithecus coquereli
TATATAATTAATATCAATGTTGGTTGTAAATTAAACTAAGCATCATATTTTTGGTGTCAAAAATTTTGATGAGGTTGGGCGCGGTGGCTCACACCTGTAATCCTAGCACTCTGGAAGGCCGAGGCGGGTGGATGGTTTGAGCTCAGGAGTTCAGACCAGCCTGAGCAAGAGTGAGACCCCGTCTCTACTAAAAATAGAAAGAAATTAGCTGGACAACTAAAAACATACAGAAAAAATTATCCGGGCATAGTGGTGCATGCCTGTAGTCCCAGCTACACGGGAGGCTGAGGTAGAAGGATGGCTTGAGCCCAGGAGTTTGAGGTTGCTGTGATCTAGGCTGTCGCCATGGCACTCTAGCTCAGGCAACAGAGTAAGACTCTGTCTCAAAAAAGGATTGCTTGAGCCCAGGAGTTTGAGGTTGCAGTGAGCTACGATGACACCACTGCACTCTACCCAAGGCAACAGAGTAAGACTCTATATAAAAAAAAAAAAAAATTTTTGATGAAAAAATGTATAGGTGTTCTACTTCTTGGATGAGACAAATAATTTTAAATTAAGCTGAGAAAAAAAGTACTGACAAAGCAGTTCATTTTCAGTAATCTGGGTTTTCCCAAATAGTGACATAAGAGTCATTTCGAATTGGACAGTCTGAGTTTTTCTTCAAGAATCTGAAATGTAGGTCAGGTCTCTGCTGACGTTTCCATTTGCCTCAGAGCTGAAAATCTGAAGTGATCCCTGAGATGCGGGCAGTGGGGAAAGAAGACACGACACAGCCGGCAAGTGTGCCAGCCCGGCTCTGAGGTGGAATGATGTGCTTCAACCACGGTGGAAGGTAAAGAGACAGAGATCGTCCACGTATGTAAAGAGGGCTATATTTCCTCTTGGAAATACATGGGCCAAGTTGTTTTCTCTTGCAAGTTCTCGTGATATTTCCTACAGTTACTGATGAAATTTGCATCTATATTACTGTTTGGCATCACATTACTTTAAATAATAATTATTGCATGTATTCTATTAGGTGAGTAATTAACTTCTAACTAGGAATATTTTAGGGCTTGTGTTGCCTCTTATAAAAAGAAGACCTACTATTGCTAACAAATTATGAAAGGGACCCTTATATTCCCAAGCCATGGGGACCCCAGTTTTTTAAAATGTTATCAGATATTTTATGCCATTTGATAAGCCATAAGTTGTGTTTTGTTGTCGTTGTTTTATATAAAAAGCTCAGGTTTTACTAAACAGATAAAAATAACTGATTAATGTGGATTATCGAGTAACTGAATTTCTTGATAATGTGATTAACTGATTCATTGAATGATGCAACTCTAGTTGTAAACTAATGACAGTATTGTTTGGAATTTCTATAACGTGTTTCTTTTGCATTCTCTACAGATGAAAGAGCTTTCTATAAGTTTAACTGGTAATAGCACACATGCGTTGGTCTCACTTCACTTTCTTCATTTTGAATCTGTTTTCTCTGGGAGTTCTGAAATTTTTGGGTTTTCCCAAGTCTTGCTCATCAAAGACTGGTATTCCTAGAGTGTGATAGGTATATAATTCTGGTCAGGAGAAGAATTCATCATCAGAAGTTAGCTCAGAAAGAGGAGGTTTCTGATGAAAGAGACTAGGAGGAATTGTATTTTACTTGGGACAAATGTGCTAACAATTCGTAGTGACTTTTGAAGGGTATAACATTCCGTTCATTTGCTGTATTCCTCCACCTTTTATTGTACCTTCTCAATACAACAGTGACATTTCTTTCCCCTGTTTCCTTCCTTCCTAATCAAAGGTTCCCATCAAAGACAATAACTCTTAGGGAAAAAAAGGTAATGCTTTTTACTATTTTATCAAAATATTACAATTTAAATATTCTTCATATTTTTTTCCAGAGGGAAGCAAAGGGCATTTTCCTGCTTCCAGGCATGAATCAGGTCATTATTCAGTGGGATGCGGTAATAGCTCTTTACATACTCTTCAGTTGGTGTCATGGAGGTATAGTATTTTGCATATCTATCTCTATCTTTTATTCAACTAATAGAATATTGAGTGACTATTATTTTCAAGGCATTATGCTAGGACCTTTGAAGAATACAAAAATTATTAGATTGGGAAAAATTATATATGCATAAAAATTATACGGAATGAAATAAAAATGGTCCAACCTCTCTCCAAATACAGGATTCCTTTCTCAAATATCTCTGATGGACAGTCCTTTAACTAATATATAACTGTTTCCACAAAGGAGCTTATTACTTTGAGTTGCCATGTTCTATCTTTAAATGATTATATGATAATCCACCTAACATTTTAATTTAATTTAATTTCACAAACCATTTATTGATGGTTACTATGTGCCATGCTCTGGGCTAGCCTTTTATTCCTCACAACAACTTTGTGTAGTACTATCATGTGCCATTTAGCTGATCAGTGACCTAAAAAAAAAAAAGAAAAAGAAAAAAAAAATACCACGTGCCATTATTATTCCCATCTTATAAGTCACACAAACATCTGGCTCTATGCAGTAGAACAGAGTCCTGGGAGACAGGCATAGGCAGCTTTGAGGAATCCAGGAAGGGGATGATCAGAAGTTCAGGCAGGGTAGCAGCTGGAATTTGGGAGTTTCTGGTGGGGACAATAGTGTCCTGGGCAGGTGTCAGGGCTTCACTTACTGGGAGGCAAACAATACCAAAGCAGAGTTCTGGAATGAAATTTTTCAGACTAGTTTACTCAGAATACTGACAAAAGCAAAATCATCGTCTATAGGTTGAGACACAATTATACTGGAGCTATATCGATATAGTCCCATCGTTAGAACCAGGACTCCTTCAGCTAGATGATATTAGACACTTCTTGACTCAGGTCAACAGCTATCCAAGAAGTGTTAGGGGAAATAAGACACCAGCTGTCTTTCCCAGCTTCTTGAAATATACAAAACGATAAGGAGGACTTCCGTTTATACATTCAGGTGATAAGCACATGGAAATAAGACAAGCCCTTGTGACACGGTATTAGAGACCTTCCAGCTGTCCATTAGAAATTATTTTATATATTATTGTTCAATCTGCAATATACATTTTTAATATCACCTAGACTACATTTTTGCAAGTTTTCTACTAGAATATTGTTACTCCTTTTCAATAGCTTTGCAAAAATAAAAAATAGACTACGTTTAGCATTCTACTAACCAATCTATAGCCCTATTAAAAAGGGAAATTAACATTTTTGTATGACCTATTCTTATATAATCCATGTTGACTCCTATTGATCACTGATTTTTTTGTTCTATGTACTGAAAAACCATTGACCTACCAATTCATTCCTGAATGCTGTGAAGCTCAGTGGTCCAGAATTTCTGGGGTTCTTCCTTCTATTTTTGAAAATCAGGAGAAAATTTGTCCAAACCCGAAGTCTTCTGACATTGTTGACATTTTCTTTTGTTTGTTTGTTTGAGACAGAGTCTTGCCCTGTTGCCCAGGCTAGAGTGCAGTGGCATCATCATAGCTCACTGCAACCTCAAACTCCTGGGCTCAAGAGATCCTCCTGCCTCAGCCTCCCACGTAGCTGGGACCACAGGTGTAGCCACCACTCTCGACTAATTTTTTTTCTATTTTTAGTAGAGACGGGGGGTCTTGCTCTTGCTCAGGCTAACTCCATCTCCTGACCTCAAGGGATCCTCCTGCCTTGACCTCCCAGAGTGCTAGGATTACAGGGATGAGCCACCTCACTGGGCTGACATTTTCTATGTATTCTCAAAGACTAATCGCAATGGTTTCATGATACTGCAGTATTCACACATTTCTTTAAGGTGCTGGAGATGCAGTTTGTCTAAACTTGAATTGTTGAATTTATTTAAAATAGCCAGATACTTTCTTAAAACTTCCTTTTCCTATCTTTGGCTTCAATCTCCTATTGATGATGATGGAATTATCTTTATTGTTACTTCAACATTTAATATTTATAATTTATATGTAAATGTTCATTACATGAATGGAAGTATTTGATTACATTTACATTATACAGCTAATTAGTTCTTTAAACTTTGTGTTCCAGAGATAAGGGCTTTTTAAAATCAAATGCTGATCTTTAATTATCACTATTTTAATAAGCTTTAAAGATATTTTAAGACAAGGTGTTTTCAGAAAAAGCCTATAATAAATTTGACAGAACCTTTAATATGTTTTCCTTGATGTAAATTTTATTTCATTAGTATTACATAGTATTGTCCTTTGAATTTATAAAA
>NW_012150030.1:847314-857460 GCF_000956105.1 Propithecus coquereli
GAACCACAGGCCTCTATGTACTGTACCGCTGACTGTCCTGGACATTTTCAAGAGACACTGATATGTGGAAAAGACATTTCTTCCGGATGTAAGTGTTGGGGCACATTCAAAGTGCAAACAAAAGCTAGTCTAACAATTAACTAGTAATTACCTGTCCTGTCTAAAAATAGAGGTAAATCGATATAGTTCACTTCTTAGATTGGTTTAATAAGGGAAATGCAAACTCAAACGTCTCCAGGGCCAGGTTGGTGAACTTCATGAATTAAGGAGGCTGCTGAGGCCTGTGCAGAGAAGAAAGCTCATAGATGATCTGCTAGTCCCAAATCCAGCATTCTTGGGGGCCCAGTATTCCTAGATCTTTTGCCTTTTCAAAGGAAGACAGAAAAATGAATTGTTAATGTGAACTCTCCAAATTTTAAAACGTTGCCAATGCATTCAAAAAACAAATTTTCACTACTACCTGGCCAAACACTGAGTATGTGAGGGCCAGCATCCTCAGACTTTAAATGTTGCTCTTTTCATCATTTTCTCACTTATGCCTTTTATTTGTTTGTTTTCCAAACTAATATCATCAACCTTGAAGATGATCCCATTGAGAAATTTTGAGGTCAAGATTTAGGGAAAGTGGCAAAACTAGCTTTGTGTTCCCACTGTGCTTCTAGCTTTACGACTTTTGGGCAAGTTGCCTGACCAATCTAAGCCTCAATGCCTTGCCTGTAAGATGAGGCTAATTATACAGGCTACATTAAGCCCTGAATTTCAATAATTTATTTGAAAGCATATGATAAAGTTTAAAGTACAACACCAATGTGTAAATCCTTAAAAATGCATCCTTTTGGTAAAACGTGGGGAGATTCTGATACATTCCCCTTTTCCCAATCCCACAATTCCAGTTGTGAGTCACTATGTTTGTTACTATAATCAATAAGGAAAATAGGTAAGTTAATCTTAAAAATATATGCTAAATTTAATTTCTATTCATAGTATTCTGAAGGTGTTTAAGTTACTACAGTAATATGAGCTGACTTGTATAATGATATACTGAATTCTTGGCAGTTCTTGGTTCTACTGTTATGAAGGGGCGACCAATAAGTTCAGCACTGTTTTAACCTGGAGATTCATTCTCTGTGGCACCTAGGCCCATTTTCAGTGAAAATTAAAGGGATTTGGGTCTTTGCCATGCTCCCTTCTTCCATACTTTTGAGAATCAAATCTGAGTTCTTGCCTCTTCCTCACCTCCAGACCTTAGCTGGAGCCAGGCCAATGTCACCACTACCACCTGACCCTATAGTGGCTGCCTGAAAAGCAAGAGGTTTCCTTGCTCTATAATGAGGCCATTGCCCTACTTAACTCTGGGCAGCTGATCTTGGATATTTTTTAAAAGACAGAAGAACTATAGGAAATGGTAGAGGTGAGTTGAGCAAGGAAAGTAGGTAAGTTTTGGTGTCAAAGTATAAAGTTGCCTTAAACTAATGCCTTAAACTTGCCCTAAATTGTGAAAGCTAAACCCCAGGCAGACATCTTATCTGATGTACTTAATCTCCTTAGCTTGTCCACATCCTCAGGAAACATAACCAACACTTGATGCTTAAATGCTTTACTATTTATCCTTTGGGGCTGGGAGTAGGGGTAGAGACAATATACAGTTTCTTCACAGGGCAAATAAGCAACTTCCACAGTTATGGGAAAAGGTTAGTTGTTAATGTAAGCCAGAGGAAAAAAGAGAGTAAAATAAATATTGCCTCTGTTGAATGATAAAATTTCAACCAAGTCAGTTTTTAGATCTAATTGGCTTTTATTTGTGATTCATGAATTGGATAGCATCTCTTTCTGTAAAATAGGTGCTCCACTGGACCTGACAGAACAGTTGGTTTTTGTAAGGTGGGAACAAAGAAACAGAATAATAATAGTAATAATAAGACTGGTTAACATCAGGTTACTACAGATTATTTTTCTTGTAGGAATTAAAGCAGGGGGATTTCCTTATCATGCCAGCCCAGGTATAACTGGGCCCTTTCTGATTAGTTGCTGTGAATCTTCTCGTTAGGGTGGAAAGCCTAGTAGGTGCTCACAGTGCAGGTGGAGAAAGATTTCTCATGCAGAAATTAAGATATCTCAAAGGAAAAAAGTTTATTTTATTTTCTTAGAAGGATAGAGAGACTGAGAGAGTGAAGGTGGGATGGGAAGAGCAGGGAAGTGGCGTGCAATCCCAAAGAAAGAGAAGGGGGAGCCAGCATTGAGGCCAAACCATTCGCCGATTTTAAGGGAAATGAAGAGAAAGAAAAGAATAGTGATTGTTGTCAGTTGATAACAAAAGCGGCAGCAGGATGTCAAAGCCCAAGACTTGGTTTCCTGCCTTTCCTTGGAGAACGGATTATCACAGGAGATGTGACTCTGTCCTCAGGATATGGTGGAGGCTTGGAGCTCACATCCTGCTGATTGCTCGAGACTCTTTAGGCTGTGAAAATCAGATTCTCAAAAAACAACTTTGAAAGAGAGAGATTTACATCTCTTTTCCATTCATTCAGCTCTTTTCAGAAGTTGTGCAAAACACAACTCCTGCAGGGCGACTGTTAGAGAGAAATCATAGGATTGATCTTTAACTGTTACTGGGGAAACTGTAGGATTAGGTATTTTCCTGTTATTTTTGCAAGGCCGCCCCTTTCACTTCTCTTTTCAGCAAACACTTGTGTGTTTGGGGTTTTACCTGCTTCCCTAAGATTTCGGTTCAGTTATATCACTTAGCAGGAGTGACTTCATTTTGGGTTGGTCTGTTGGGGCCTTCTACAGGAGCTCAGTCCAATACAATCGCCTCCTACAAATTTAATTTAATACCTCCTTCCCTGTGTTGCAGTATGTGTAACTGATTACTGCCCAGTGTGTCCTCCCAGTGTTGGCTGAGGGGCCTCTGCCCCCAAACCCAACACCAGGCAAAGTTTAAGGTACGAGAATGGACTTGGCTCCCCTTTTAGGACAACCTAATAGAAACACTTAAATTCTCTGCTCATGTTTGCTTAGAAAGAACATGAGTCTTTCCATTTATTTAACCTGTGAGTTGTAACTCCTTACATAGCCCTCTGGTTATGAGCATGAAAATGTAACTGCCAGGTAAGAGTTTACTCAAACCCCTGAATTCAAGTTGAATGTCTTCTTGGCTCTGCATTCTTAGCAAACAAAACTTCCTACTTAAGTAGGTCAAAAAAAGGTTTTTGAGGTTATTGTGGCATTCTAGAAATCACATTGCTTTCACTGGACCACTTTGATCACAGGATATGTGTACGGTGAGCTTTACTATGTCAACTTATCATCACTGTTTCGAACAAAATGATTATATGTATTTTTTTAGATTGGAGACAAATCATAAAAGACAGAAGATAAATGACTCATTGCTTTCCCTGAAAAGATATCCAAATATACTTAAAAGGTTCTGTGCTTTAATGTGTAATTTCTGAAATATAAACTGTATTATCACAATTTCCATTTTAGCCACAATCCTAGACACTTCTTAGATTTTAATCTGTGATTAAATGCACACATATTATGAAAAATTTGTTCTAACAGGGCCACAGCAATCATGGGATAAAACACTACAAGATATCTTTATTAAGATATTAAAATAAGCTGTACACAGTCATGTTTCAACTTAATCATTTGTTTAAAATTTTAAACATCTTGGGCTTGAATTTTAACCTTCTTTGACTTTGACTTATAGTGGTGAAAACGGATTTGTTATTCAATAAAAGACCCTGTAAATTGTCTTTAACATTGCTATTAAGTGTCATTACCGCACAATTAGGTTGGCCTGTGCCCTGCTTGGGTAAGAAATTGCAGAGATCTTTGACAGAAGCTTTGTGCCTCTCTTCATTTTGTTCCTTCTCATAATCAGCTTATCAATCAAGCCAATCAATTCCAAGCCAATGGAATAAACTTCATTGGGTAGTTACTATGCACCAAAAATGTGTTAAATGCTAGAAATGCAAAGAAGGGGGAATTACAGACTCCTTCAAGAAGCTCTCACTAGAAAATGATCCTTGGCTAGACTCTGAATTAACAAGAACCCTGGCCTGTGATTAGTGAGTATCCCAATAGTGAGGGCGGAGAGTGGGAATGGTAGGAAAGAACAAAAATTTAAGCCTCCTCCTTGTATATTTCAGGGTATTCTCTAGTATCTAGTTATATTGCAGGGTTTTATTCCTAGATATTGAATAACCTGGGAATGAACTCTAACTCATTGAGATCTATCTCATTGTAATCAATGAGAAACCACAACTCAATCTCCAAAGTGATTTAAATTTATGTTTACACACCGACCTTCTTTAAGGCTCAATTAAAACAAAGATTTCTTCTACACTGTTTGGAGCCAAGTTTCTCCCCATAGTAACTCAATGTTGCAAGTTACCAAAATGTTTTAAAATACTTTAGTGTGTTCTCATTGTTTGGAAATAATTTTTTAATTATGAAATCAAATCACATTCAATATAGAAAATTTTCAAAATTTAGACCAGCTAGAAAAGAAATACCCATCATCCCCATAATCCCATAATTTTACCACTAACATAATCCATCTTTAATAATTTGGAATATGTTTTTCAAGTTTCATTCTCTCTTTGTCAATCTCTCTCTCATGAAACCACTACACCAAACTCTTGCTTTTTTCACTTTATTATATGATCATTACCTAATTAATTAAATTAATTAAATACACCTTTAATGCCTTCCAAAAGTCAGGTGCTTCAATTATCTTCTACAACATTGCTTTTGGGTATATTTTAGAAGTATATTATAGTTTATTTAATCTTATTTTGGGGTATTGAGGTTGCTTACAATTTTTTTCATTATTAGGAACAATATTTTAAGAGCACATCCTTTTAGCCAAATATTTTTATATTTACCTATTAACATTTCATTAAGGGTACATTCATAGATGTAAAGTTGCTGGGTTGCAAGATATTACTTCTTTTATAGACTGTGGCATGTAAAGTGCTCTCCATAAAGGTTGTACCAATTTGTACTTGCACTAGAAGAATGTTAGAGGATTTCCAGGAGTCCATTCCCACATTACATATTACCATTTTTCCAAATCCTTGCTAATTTGATAGGCTTAAATATCTATTATCATTTTGATTTGCAATGATAAAATGATAAAAATTTTTAATATTTTTAAATTTTTATTTGTTTATTATTTTACAAACAATATTCTTGGTGGATGATTTGCAGGTCAAATGAAAGAACATATTTGTATTTAAGATAAATCTTTGGGTGTAACTTCGAGTGCATAATAAATGTCTGTATTTTTATTCTCTATGAGCCCAGATTCTTCCATTTGCCTTGTCTTTCTCTGAGTAGTCAAGTATCGCAGACAGACCCTTTTGTAGTTCACAAGAGTGATGACTGTGTGTTCACACACATGTGTGATATGTTCCTCCCTCAAACCTTTTTATGGCGTCGGCACATTACCTGTCTGACGTGCAAAAAATAAAAATTAAAAAAAAAAATCTCAGGTAGTATTTCACATATAGGTATAAGCTGAGAGAGCAACATCTGAAAAGTGAATATATGGTAAACACTCAATATTTCCATACTTCTTGTTTAAAATCTTGATCTTGGTTATTCATTATTGAATGATATAACCGAAAATCTCAAATGCCGTGCTCTGGTTGCTGGGGTTTCATAGGCTTCAGAGGCCCCAAAGACTCGGTGTCATCCGAACTCTTTCATCTTTTCCCGTCTCTTGGGTTTTGTTTTCCTCTGTACTGGCTTCATTCTTAAATAGACTGTCAAAAAACAGTTTCATTATGACAGCAAGACGGTCACCAGCAATTCACAGTTCACATGCTACTCAGAGAGAGCAGTTTCAGGGGGAAGAACGCACCTCCTTTGCAATGGCTCCAGAACAGATCCCTGGGAGAATTCTAATTGGTTCATCTTGATTCGTGTGCTCATTGCTGGAGGGAAATTCTCTGATTAGTCAGCCTAGGTCAAGGGCACACTTCTGTGGAGAGCCTAGTAGTTGACAGCCCTTGTGGCAGGGGTAGGGTGCGGATCGGGTTGGGGTGAGGGACTGGGGGGGTGTCAGTTCTCAAAGTGGAAAGATGCTGGCAGAAGAAAAGTTAAGAATGTTCTCCATAATATGGCCACCCAGAGAAAGAGCTGGGTGCGGGTGGGGTGGGGCGGGGCAGGGCAGTGGGAGAGAGCCTTGAAGTAGAATTCTGTGGATACCAAACTTGAAAAAAAATCTTGTTGTTGTTTTGGTAAAATATACATAACATAAAATGTACCATTTTTTACCATGCTTAAGTGTACAGTTCAGCGGCATTAAGTACTTTCCCATCACCACCACGCAGCTCCTGAAGCCTCCTATTGCCGGCTGAAACTCTGTACCCATTAAACAGTGACGCCCCATCCGCCCTCCTCCCAGCCCCTGGAAACTCCCATTCTACTTTCTGTTTCTACGAGTTCGACTTTTCTAGCTAGATACCTTGTTCAAGTGGAATCCTACGGTATTTGTGCTTTTGTGTATGGCTTACTTCACTTAGTATGATGTCTTCAAGTTTGCATGTTGTGATGTGCGTCAAAATTTCCTTCCTTTTTTAAGACTGAATAATATTCCATTGATGTACAAACACCAAACTTTTAAAATGAGCAGTGGAATCCATGCCAGAGGAGAAGATAGCCTACCAGAGTAGCAGAAGAAAACTGTGAAGAACCCTTTTACAAGAGCCAAAAACAGAGAGGTTTCAAGGAGGGAGTGAGCACAATACCAAATGCTGCCACGGTCAAGCTCAATGACAACTGATAAGAGATCATGGGGTTTGCTGAATGCAGTCATTAATGACAGTAGCAACAGTGGATTTGGTGGAATTGTGGAGGCTGAATCCTGATTGTCTGGGGTTCAGGAGGAAATGGGAGATGAAGAATAACGGCCTCTTTTTAAATTTTTAGCTGTTAAGACAAAGGGAAAGATACAGTGGTAGCTGAGGAGAGATAGAATTTGCGATGAGTTTTTTTTTTGGGTGGGAGGAACTTGACCATGTCAATATATCCAAAGAAGTGGAGAATATAGTCAAGTATATGAAGGAGCAGAGCAGTGACTGATGGCAAAGTGGGTTGCAAGGTGAGGTAGAAGAGAGAGAATGAGGTGCTGAATGCCGATTGGCCTGATTTGCCAAATAAAATTGACAGCTTATCAACTAACTACTTTATGAGAACTTCGTGTTTCCCATGGCAGCTCCTAAGTGGTATGTTTTGTTGCAGATCCACCAGACGTTCCTGATGAAGTAATCTGTGTCATCTATGAATATTCAGGCAACATGACTTGCACCTGGAATCCTGGGAAGCTCACCTACATAGACACAAAGTACGTGGTGCATGTGAAGAGGTAGGTTCCTTCCTCAGTGGTTTCGCATAAGTAATTCCACTCCAGTTCCGCCAGAGTTCTCCCTCCAGCACAGATCCAAGAAATCAGCCTTGAACATTAAACAGGTACCCAGATCATCCCCAGCTTCCTAATTATGATCAGTGAAATACCAATGGCCTTTTTGGGCCATTCATATTTTCACTCTATGGGGCAATGTGTTCTGTGATCTTTCTGTCCTTTTTATTCATTGGTGGGTAACTGGTAGCAGGGGCCTAATGTGGTATAGCACAGCACAGTTATAAACCGTTGCTTAAATCCCAGCTCTATTTCCCTTCCAGGGTTTAGATAACTTCCTCAATCTCTCCACATTGCTGTTTCTGTAACTTTAAAATGGAAATAGACCCACACGCACAGGCTGTTCTAATTCACTAACTGGAATTTGACTTTTGAAGTGTATATCACTGTGTCAGGTCCATAGTCAGCACTAAATTCAGGGAAGCTATTAATTGTTAATATGATACTCAAATCTTAAATTTAGTGTCGTATAGGCTAATCAGCTTTCCTTGGTTGCCTGATAGTAAGAGATTCCTGGGATACAGGACTTTTCAGTTTTAAAACCTGGAAAGTTGTGGGCAAACTGGGACTAGTTGGTCACCCTATTCATGTTTCTTATTTTGTTTAGTTTCTTAAAAAGTAATTCCTTCTGTAGTGTATTTGAAGTACACTTTTTTCTGTTAGAAATTCTCAAAAATTTCATAAACTACTTTAGTTTTTTTAAAGCACTTATTGAACCCTTACTGTTTGCCAAGCACTGAGCCAAGAGCCTTATAACTGCTACCTCCTTTAATCCTCTATACGACCTTGTGAGAACTGCCACAGTCTGAATGCTCGTGTCCCTCTGAAATACATATGTTGAAACCTAACCCCTGACGCAATAGTATTAAGAAGTGGGGCCCTTGGGGTGATTAGGTCATGAGGATGGAGTTCTCATGAGTTGAACTGGTGCCCTTGTAAGAGAGGCTTCAGGGAGCTTGTTTGCCCATCTGCCATGTGAGTACACAAGAAGATGCCATCTGTGAAGAAGAGCCTCATCAGACACCAAATGGGCTAGTGCTTTGATCTTGGACTTCCTAGCCTCCAGAACTGTGACCAATAAATTTCTGTTGTTTGTAAATTACCTGGTCCAAGGTATTTTGTTATAGCAGTTCAAACAAAGACAGATACATACAATTATTTTTCCCATTTTTATTTTTATTTTTTGGAGACAGGGTCTCACTCTGTTGCCCAGGATGGAGTTCAGTGGCATGATCATAGCTTAGTGCAACTTCAAACTCCTGGGCTCAAGCAATCTTCCTGGCTCAGCCTCCCAAGCAGTTATGACCACAGGCATGTGCCACCACACCCAGCTAATTTTCTTGTATTTTGTAGTTACTGGGTCTCACTGTGTTGCCCAGGCTGGTCTTGAACTCCTGGCCTCAAGCGATCCTCCTGCCTCAGCCTCCCAAAGTGCTGGGATTACAAATGCGAGCTGCCCTACCCAACCCAGAAAATATATTTCTTAGACAAAATTTAAAACTTGCCAACCACCACCTAATTTTCTATTTACTATCATAAAAACATTTTTCAAATATTTTATGACTATTATGTATTTCTTTTAAAATCCTTGAACGCATTCAAAATTATACATGTTTAAATTCTTTATATATGGCTTTTGAGGGACATATCTATTTATCAAGTAAGGAATACTTATAGTAGTTTTGAGTACTGAGATTGTTTTTACTACTCAAAAAGTCACTCCTAACATACTAGGAATAGATTTACTAAAGAGAATGCTTTCAGAAATATCCATTGGAAAGTGCATGGGCGTTAGAGGTTTGCATTTGATTTTCAGGTCTGAAACTTATCAGTCAGGTATCTTTTATGATGCAAATATCAGAACACCCAAGTTCAATGACTTAATGGACATGACCTTATTTATATCAGATCCCACTGGTATGTAGTACAGGGCTGGCATGATAATTCAATAGTACTGCATGGACCTAGGCTCTTTCCATTTTTCTGCTCTGCATTCTTTAGTGAGTCTGCCATAATATTCAGATGCTGTATCCCCAGGCTTGTCATCCAAAATTCCAGGCAGAAAAAGTGGTAAAGGGCAAGGGACATCCTCCCCTGGACTTCCATCTACATTGCATTGGCCAGAACGTTGTCACAGGTCTACTCTATCGGGATGGGAACCTAGAAGGGCATTGTAAACGGAGTTTAGTACCAGCATCCAACATCTGCTGTAGCTGCTAGATGTGTGATCCTGGAAAAGTTATTTAACCTTGCTTAACCACAGCCTCCTGTGAAATGAGGATGATTAACACCATAAAACTGATAAAAAAGCAAATTATAGGAAATGACTTGCATACAGGAAATGCTTAAAAATAAGAACAGGCTAAGCATGGTGGCTCACGCCTGTAATCCCAGCACTTTGGAAGGTCATGGGGGGAGGATCGCTTGAGCCAAGGAGTTTGAGACCAGACTGGGCAACATAGTGAGACCCTGCCACAACGAAAAAAAAATTTTAATTATCTTTCATTGCCTACAGAGAAAACAAAAAACAACAACAAAAAAGTATGTCTTAGTTAATTTGAGTTGTTATAACAAAATACCTTAGACTGGGTAATTTATAAAAAACAGAATTTACGCTGGGTGTGGTGGCTTACGCCTGTAATCCTAGCACTCTGGGAGGCTGAGGTGGGAGGATAGCTTGAGGTCAGGAGTTCAAGACCAGCCTGAGCAAGAGC
>NW_012150030.1:858105-870734 GCF_000956105.1 Propithecus coquereli
TTATTTTTAGGTAATATGGTAATTTTGGACAAATCTAGAAAGAGATGTTGAATGTAGTCTAATAAGAAAGACTAATTTTCCAGCTGTTGTGTATATGCCAATAATAAATTCACTCATTCATTCAAACTAGAACATAAGCTCAGTGTGAGCAAGAATTTTTGTTTTGTTCATTGCTGAATCAGTTGTGCCTATAATGGGGACTGACACATAGTAAGTGCTCAATAAATATTTATTGAGCAATTATTTTGTTGATAACTAGAAATAGACATGTCCTGTGCTGCCCTTTCACAATCTAGTTAAATAATAATACAAGGACATATATATTTTAAAAATTATTTTCCCATTATCTTTCCTAAAATCTAACAGTAAACTGTAGCCAAACTGTGACAGTCCTAACCAAGTTCCGAACTGAAGGAGGCCAGATTAATGAGATTTCATCATATTTTAAAGAGGACATAAAGGACGCAAAAGATTAGCATAAAAAAGAATGTTCTCCTCCAGCAAATTCAAGGCACAATCTCCTATAACCACAGACAAATCAGAAAAGGAAACAAATATCTATTCATCTCATAATTAATTAAAAACAAACTAATAAGTTGAAAAAAAATAGAGAGGAGAAAGTCAATTTTTCTAACTACCAAAAAGATCTTTCCCTTAAGGAAAAAGTTGACTTATAATGAATGGTGTGGTTAAGGCAGTACCAACTTTAAAGAAGCTCTTCTAAATCTTGGATTGGTAGGTATTTTTCACTTTGGCAGACAGGTCGAGACCAGCATTTGCAAAGTTTCACCTCCAACTCTGTTTTCCAGTAAAATCACATACACAGAGAAGCCTTTTGCTCAGTCCACCCACTCATTTCCCCAGTGGCAGAGGCCCTGTTCCCGCTAATGGTATAGTTGGGCCATCAGGGTCTCCTGGTGGTGGGCTGAAGTTGTAAAGTAGAGGAGTTATATCTGTGTTGCTTCAGGAGCTTTCTTTCTCCTGTAGTCCCAGCTACTCGGGAGGCTGAGGCAGGAGGATCGCTTGAGCCCAGGAGTTTGAGGTTGCTGTGAGCTAGGCTGATGCCACGGCACTCTAGCCCGGGCAACAGAGTGAGACTCTGTCTCAAAAAAAAAAAAAAAAAAAAAAAAGGAGCTTTCTTTCTCCCTAGCTCCTTTGTGGTGGCCCCACTGGACGGAGCTGCATTATTCACATACTCTCTTTGAACTCCTGTATTTTGCTATGTATCAATAGGTGGTGATAGGAAAAAAAAGATCAATCTTTGCTAATAAGCATCTACCTACTGTTGTCTTATTATGATTAGCAGCTTCATGTAAATATCACGTTTTCTTTATCTTGAAAACTCTGATACTAATAATTTCTAGCACAGTGCCTTCTAGTCCATAAATACTTGTTGAATAAAAATGATTGCATGTTGGCCCTGTATTCCATTCCATTCACGTCAACTTAGCAAATATTTATGTAGCATTTCATGTCTTCCTGGCGCCATGTTAAACTCTAGAGATTTTTAAAATATAGACACCATCTCTGTGCGTGACAAGCTCAATAACTTTCTAGAATAACACCAATGTTGGAATTTTGGGGCACCATGGGAGACCAATAGGGTGAATGTTTCTAGATTAGATGTCATTTTAGACCCCTTGAAGTCAGTGGTCTGCTCTGCGAATTTATAAGGCCTGCTTATTTTTGCCACATCTTCTTCTCCACGTGAGTATTTCTAATAACCAGAAAGGGTTCTTAGATATGATTCCAAATGCTATTTTTAAGATTGTGATGTTAGGTTTAGGTAATTCCTTTAGGACTCAATAAGCAGTTCATATTTTAAAATCCATTTCCTCACTGATTGTGAGCTCAGAGAGCTCACTGTGGCTGGGAACAAACACAACCTTGCTGACTGTTCTGACTTTACATTCATGACCACTAACCTCAACTGGGTGCAGAGAGCCACCCTGTAGTCTTACACATTTCACTAGCCTAGTCACTTTCCCACTGAGCCGGGAAATTATTTCATTACTTTTTCTTTCATTTCTGGTCTCCAATATCTTCCCCTCCCCACGCTCCATTGATGAGCTACTTCCTACTTTACTGAGAAAACAGAAGCGATAAGAAAGACCACAAACCTCCCCCAGCTACTAACTCACTGACATCTGGACCCACATACTTGATCTTCCCTTCTATTGCTACAGATGAACTTCCATTGCTCTAAGGTCAACTCTCCACATGGGTACTAGATCTTATCCTCCTGCCTGCTGCAGAACATTGCTCCAACAATTTTTCCTCTCTTTCTTCTGCATCATCACCTCATCGCTGTCTTTCATATTGATTTATTTATTTTTAGGGACAGGGTCTTGCTTTATTGCCCAGTCTTGCCAGGCTTGAGTGCAGTGGCATGATCATAGCTCACTACAACCTCAAACTCCTGGGCTCAAGCCATCCTCCTACCTCAGCCTCCTGAGTAGCTGGAACTATACGCATGCGCCACCATGCACCATGCCTGGCTAATTTTTTTCTATTTTTTGTAGAGACAGGGTCTCACTATATTGCCCAGGCTGGTCTCAGACTCCTGGCCTCAAGCGATCCTGTCAACTCAGTCTCCCGAAGTGCTAGGATTACGGGCATGTGCCACCGCACCCAGGGCCCTCTCTATCTTTCCTGGATCATCTCCATCAGCTTTCAAACAAGCCATAGCACCTGCCCTTTTGAAAAATACAACCCTTCTTTGGCGCTTGTCCTGTACCACCCTTTTTCTCTGCTCCTATTCATGAAAAAAACTCCTCAGAAGAGTCATGGGTACTGTTCATCTCTACTTCCCCTCTTCTCCTCTCTTTAATCTAGTTCAGTCACGTTTTCACCCTCACCACTCTGCTGAAACAGCTTGTATCAAAGTCACTAGTGATTTCCCCATTGCCAAATTAAATGGTCTATTCTCAGTCCTTATGCTATCAAGAGCATTTAACTTAGCTCCTCACTTCCTTCTTTTGGCTTCCAGGACACACTCCCTTTTGCTTTTCCTCCCACTTTTCTGGATGCTTTTTCTCGGTCTCCACTAGCAAAAAGAGATTTACATGATAAACTGCTTGGAAACATGGTTTATTGGTTCCAGAAGCTGAAAGCTAGCATTGTCAGTTCATTAGTTAAGTTGCCTTTTCTGGGCAAGTGTTCATCTGAGAACATCCTATCTGCATTACCGCTCCTAAAGAATGTCTAGTGGGTTCTCTCTTCACTTTTTTGATTGTTTCCTTTGCTGTGCAGAAGCTTTTTAGCTGACTGTAATCCCAATTGCCTATTTTTGCTTTGGTTGCCTGTGCTTTTGAGGTCTTACACAAAACACCATTGCCCAGACCTATGTCCTGGAGTGTTTCTCCAATGTTTTTTTCCTAGTAGTTTCAGGTCTTCAATCCATTTGGATTTGTTTTTTGTTTATGTTGAGAGATAGGGGTCATTCTTTTGTATATAGTTATCTAGTTCTCTTTCTATTTATTGAAAAGATTGTCCTTTCCTCATTGTATGCTTTTGGCACCTTTGTTGAAGATGAGTTTGTTGTAATTGTGGGAATTTATATCTGGCTTCTCTATTCTGTGCCATTGGTCTATGTGTCTATTTTTATGTCAGTACCATGATGTTTTGGTTATTATAGCTTTATAGTAAATTTTAAAGTCAGATAGTGTGATGCCTCCAGCTTTATTCTTTTTGCTCAGGATTGCTTTGGCTATTTGGGGTCTTTTGTGGTTCCATATAAATTTGAGGATTTTTTTTCTCTATTTCTGTGATGAATGCCATTGCTGTTTTGATAGGGATTGTGTTGAATCTGTAAATTACTTTGGATAGTCATTTTAACAATATTAATTCTCCCAATCCATGAGCATGGAATATCTTCCCATTTTTTTGTGTCCTCTTTTATTTCTTTCATCAGAGTTTTATAGCTCTCCTTGTATAGATCTTTCCCTTCTTTGGTTAGATTAATTCCTAGGTATTTTATACTTTTTGTAGCGAGCATAAATGGGATTGTTTTCTTGATTTCTTTTTCAGATTGTTCTCTGTTGGCATATATGAATGCTACTGATTTTTCTATGTTGATTTTGTATCCTGCAACTTTACTGAATTCATTTATCAGTTCTAACAGGTTTTTGGTGAGTCTTTAAGTTTCCCTAGTTATAAGATCATGTCTGTGGACAAGGCTAATTTGACTTAGTTAGAAGCCTTATCAAAGCAGGAGATGTGTGAAAGGTTTTTAGAAAGGCCTCAGAAACAGGTCTTATCTCACACATGTAAACATGAACCTCCTCTCCTTTGGGCTTTCTCTGCCCTATTTTTTCTGGGTCCAACAAAAGTGATTTCATCCTGGTGTTTGCAACTTTCACGCCTAGACATCTTATTATCACTATCTACACTCATTACCTAAAGGATCTCATCCAAATTGATGGCATAACAGTTCAAACATCTCCCCTACCCCTAAAGCTATCTCAAAGTTAACATTTTCAAAACCAAACACTCAGTTTCTTCTCCCAGACTTGCAATTGCCATTTCAGTAAATGGCAGCTCCATCCTTTGCATTATGCAGGTCTAGATTCCTATCATGCCCTTCATCCATTTGATCAGCAAAACCTTCTGGATCTATCTGCAAAAATTTGACCTCACCTACACTGCAGTTCTGGTCTAAACCACATCATCTCTCACCTGGGTTGGTACAAGAACTTCCTAATTGATCCCCTAGCCTCCACCTTTGCCTCCCTAGAGGCCCCATTCACATACACCTCAGGTCATATGACCCCTCTGTCAGAACCTCCCACTTCACTCAAGATCAAAGCCAGAATTCTTCAATGACTCCACATGACCCAACAAGTCTAAATCTCCTCCTCCTCCAATACTCCCTGATTTCGTCTCGAATCCCTTTTTGTCTCCCTCCTACTGAAACCCCACTGCCCTCCTTGCTGTTCTTTCATCAGGCCAAGCAAGGTCCTACCTCAGGGCCTTTGTATGTTACCTAGAACATGTTTCCTCCAGAGAGCCACAGGGCTTGTTCCTTTACTGCTCTAATGTCACCTTCGCAGATAGGCCTTCCTCCATCTCCTTAAAGAAAAAAAAAATCCCCTACCCCTATTCTCAGAACTTCCTAACCTGTTTACTATGCTTTATTTTTCTCCTGAACATTTATATATACACATATATATATACACATATATACATATACATATATATACACATATACATATATATACACACACATATATATATGTCCTGTGGTATTTATATATATATAAAATTTGTTTCCACCAGAATGTGGCTCCACAAGAGTTGGGACTTTATCTGTTTTGTTCATTGTAGCCCCAATGTCTAAAGATGTGCTTGGAACATAGTTAATGTTAAATAAATATTTGTTGAATGAATAATTAAATACATGAAAGACACTATTTACCATTATCATCAAAAATCAGCAGTGTTTATTGAAAATCTATTAGTTACAACTAGGGCTAGGTGCTCAGGGAACACCAGAAAAATATAAATTATGCTGACTCCCTTCAACAAATAATCTGTTAAGTATTAGCCCATGAAAAAGAGAAATAGAAATAAGAAATTCAAAAACTTTGCATCATGCAGTTCTGTAAGAGATATAGGAAAAACTCTACTCTCTACTCTAAACACAATACTTCTGATGTGAGATATGGAGAGTTTCTCCCCAACACATCAGCCAATTCTCCAGCAGACACCAGTTGGGCGTCCTCTAATTTAATTCATCTCTGACACTATCTCCCTGCAGTTAGCATCAGATCCTACAGGTTAAGGGCTCATTCCCACAAGACGGCCCCCTACTTCAGATGCCAGTTGCAAGCCCCAGGTCATGACATGCCCTCCTGACCAATTGGTTAAAAATCAGAGTTCCCACAATGGGCTCCTCAGCTTTAACTTGCTAGAGGGGCCCACGGAACTCAAGGAAACACTTTACTTATGTTTGCCCAGTTATTATAAAGGATATTATGATTTATTACAAAGGGTACAGATGAACAGCCAGATGGAAGAGATGCATGGGGCAAGGCTTGTGGCATGCCACCCCACAGGCATCTCCATGTCTGCAGCCATCCGGGAGCTCCTTGTATCCAGGTCCTTTTGGGTTCTTATGGAGGCTTCATTAATAAGCATAGTTGATTACATCATTGGCCATTGGTGATCTACTCAACCTTTATCCCCTCTTCTTCCTTGGAGATGGCAAAGTAGGTGGAAGTCCAGGGGAGTTGTGCTAACTGAAAGTTCCAACCCCTCTCATCACAAGGTGGGTTCCCCTGGCAACCGGCCCCCATCCTGAGGCTATCCAGGAGCCCCCAGCCGTCAGTCATCTCATTAGCACTTTGGAGATTTCAAAGGTATTAGGAGCTGTGTGCCAGGAACCAGGCAGATACCAAATGCGTATTTCTCATTATATCACAATACCGTAAGTGTTATGTAAAAATAGTCCTAAGGTGTCGTCAGTCATTATTATTGGATTCTTCAACTAAAATAGTGCTTTGTGGTCTAGGTGCTAATATGGGGTAGAGTTTAAAAGAAGAATTAAATTACCTTGCTAATGTCAGCGTGAGAAGACATTTTCATTTTTGACTTGTGGTCTCAATATGTGTGATAAAAGAATTAGCCACAAACCAATTAAAAACATGTAATGTGGTTTTCTCTAACTGGAAAATATTCAAAGATGTCCTACTTACCATTTACACATAGTTGCCATTTTCTTGTTTTCACATTTGAATTATTATTTAGCATGAGGTTAACATACCGTATAACAAGTTTTCTGTTAATGTATTTATGTTCCATCTTTATTTCAAAAAGAATATAAGGCAACTACATAAGCATCTAAATTTAATGGCATAATTTGACTTTAGATACAAGCAATATAAAAGAAATTTCACTGGTTGAAATATAGCAATTTTAAGTTTCATTTGTATTCTTTAGAATGTGTCAAAGGTACATATCATAAATGCCTTTTAATTTATGAATATTGTTTGTTTAATGAGTCCCTTATTGTGTGTGAAGCCATCTGCTCCTTGCTTTCTGATCTCATTTACTCATAATAATAAAACAGTGTTATTCCTATTTTACAGAGTAGTAAGCTGAAGTATATAGAGGTTAAGTAACTTGCTCCAAATCCTACAATTTATGAAGGGGCGAGGTGGGGATTTGAACCTGGGTGTGTCTCTAAAACCCACACCCTGTGCTTTTAGTTATCATGACATATCCTTCTTGTCCTCTCATGGTGTTCATAGTGATCTCACCGCTGGTGTGAGGGAAGAGGCAACACAGGAAAGTGCTTTGGAACTTAAAAACCTAAACTGAATGAGAATAGTTGCTACACCTACATGCTTTGTAGTCCTTCTTCCCATAGACCCCCAGGGACTGTCAGTCTTAAGGAAATTCCTTGATCACTTGCTGAAGTTGCCTTGCTCTGGTAGTAGCAATAATATATATATATATATATGTATAGTTTCTGTAGTATTTTGATTCATAAATGTGTTTATTGCTTGGTAGCGTAAGGCTGGTTCCTCTTTTCTGTGTCTCAGCCAGCATGCTACTTGGATTCCAAAAGATGTAATTGGCTGGTGAGTTATAATCCTGGTGGGATATCATGGGGCTGGAGAAATTTGGAAATTGCTGGAAGACATATGGCTGTAACAGGACCTGGTGGAGCCCCATAAGCTCTATCTTCCCCATAAATCCTATTAAGGCAGTCCCCTGGACAGAGAACAGTTAACGATATTGGATAAAGAAATCAGGTTGGGGTTTGCCTCAGCAGCACAAATACTATAATTGGAACAGTACAATGAAGATGGATGTGACCCCTGATCAAGGATAACATGCAAATTTGTGAACTATTTCCATTCATTAAAAATAAGAATGTAGGCTACTTGGCTTTCCACCATTGTTCAAATTCAAGGTTATTTCCTTTTAAGCTAGTATATCTATATCAAGGTAGGTTTCACAATGCAATGCAGTTAACTTAGGAGTCTATAAATAATACATCAAACAGATAATATAAGGCCTACACCATTGCCACAGCTATCAAAACAAGGAGGAAAGATAAAATAAGAAAATAATATGTTAAAACATGTTTAACCTTCTCTGGTAATTGGTTGGCTCTTAAGGGTAAGAAAGAGAAAGTTGTTAAAAATGGCAAATTTAGAAAGGAGGACAGCAGGCCTTTGACCACAATGGAGAAACTGAGAAGAAGTGCTGATTTGTGTGGAAAGGTAACTTAGTTGTTCACTTGCTATAGTTCTGGTCCCCATCAGACATCCACATGAAGCTCCCAGGGAGAGAGTGGATATGCAGGAGATACACGTGTGGGATAGTGGTTGAAGGAAGGCGAGTGAGCCAGGAAAAGAGCTTAGGGAAAAGGCAGGTGCCAGGATGGGCCCTTGATGTGTGTGGAGTCAGAGGGCCAGGAGAGAAACCCAGGCGGGGGCTTGGAGGGTGCAGATGTCACTGGTGGGAATGAGAAAGAGAGGTATGGCCTCAGCCCAGACGACAGCATCCAGGTAGCCAAGGGAAGTGAGAATTTTGAGTAAGCAAGGACAAATGCTTAAGTGAGGATTCAGAGGACTTCGCCTTGCGAAGGACACCATTTTAGAAGAGTAGCTTCATGGGAGGAGCAAAGGCAAAAATCACAATAAAAGGACTGAGGACCAACTGGAAATGGTAACTTGGATGTAGTTACCAAGGAGGTAGAGAATCTGATTGAAAAGTTCAGAATAGGAAACACAGAGTTGGTAGTTCGAAGGGTTCAAGAAATGTAAACCTAGGGAAGTCCAGTGGAAACCATCCCATGCTACAAATGGATAGATTACAGATAATAGGTACAGCATTTTTTGGAGTCTGAGGTCGGGCCCTGTATTCATCTCTGGAGATTTCTCTCACGAGTTCTAAACCAACTGAGAGAAACCAAAGAGTCAGCAGGTGAAATTCAAAAAATCAAAATATTTGTAATATTTTAATTATTTAAACCTTCAATTTAGTATTTAAACATTAATTTTAAATACTCAAATAATTTTAAACATTGAAAATATTTTAAATGATGAAGCTGATAATGGCGAGCATGACTTTGGTAGGTGGCAACTGTGAACTTGGTAATACTGATCCTTCCAGAACAGACGGATGTGCCCCCCCAACCCAGCTGACACTGGATGGCTGTGGGCCCCCACGCGGCGGGCTTAGTCCTCTGAAGCTTACAGCATATTGGAGGAGCAGACCAGCATGGTCATCTCTGTGGTCTTCCGGCTCCCGGGAGAAGGGAGAGAAGAGGAGAGGGAGCTGCACATGCCCAGTTCTTTAGCCCTAGCTCTCCAAGGAGTAGAATTACCCCCAGCCTTAAGAGGGAAAAGTGAGCAAGCGCATGGCAGGACTAGATGCTGGGAGGTTTGAAGACGATCCTTCTTCACAGAGACCACAGGAGAGAAGAAGCAGTCTCTAGTGCTCCCCTCACCACTACCCCTTACCCTCTAAAAATATTGTGTGGTTATTTGGGGGTAGAGGTGTAATAAAGAAGGCTCAAACTTTCTGTCCAAAGCCAAGGTCAATTAATAAAATTTGAAATTTTGGCATTAACAGATAACATTTGGAATTTTACCAAGTTTAAAGGGCTTGTTAGAGGTCCTTACTCATTCCATTATAAAAACTTAGAGAAATATAATTTGAAATAGTATTTAATAGCTCTCTCCATTCCCCTGTCCCAAACTATGTCGTTCTCCCTTTTCCCCTCCACCCTTCTCAGCGGTAAATGATGCCGCTTCCCCTCATGAAATCAGTTATCAAGTCCAGTCAGTTCTACTTTCAAAAATCCTTCATGGCCATCCTCACTGACCTCCACTTGCTTCAGACTAATAATCCAGTTCTGGGTTATTTCATAGCCTTTTAATTTTTCTCCTACTACTGCTTTCATTTCCCATGAATCTACCCTCCATAAAGGTGCCGGACAGCCCCAAGGACCCTTAAAATAGTGTGACTCTAATTACATACACTCTCTGTCATTCACATGATAAAATCCCAGTCCTTCGGCAGCTCATAGAAGGCCCTGTGACCTGGCCTGCTGCATTGCAAGTTACTTCTAGAATTTTCACGTTCTGGAGCATTGCACTTTCTTGAACTTTCTCAGAAATGTCATGTCACTTCATTTATTTGTTTTAGAACATGCTAGTTGTTTCTGCTCAGAAGGTTGGCCTTCTCCTACCCCATGTCGATCTCTCATGCCATCCTGACTCCTCCCAGATCCTCACCCGTCACCCCGCATCCTGATAGAAATGTCTGATTTCGCAGCCCTTGCGCTGAACCCACGTGCACTGCTCCTTCCCAGAGGCAGCTCATTTATTTCAATCTATGTCCAGGGCTGACTTAACCAATATGCACAATAGGCACAGGGCCTAAGGCTCACAATATTTATAGGAGTCCATGAAAATGCTTAATTTCATTTAAAATCAGAAGAGAAAAATAAGTTGTTAGGTTAAAGAAAATGTTTTAATATAAAATATTAATATTTTGTGTTTATATCAACATAGTTGTAAAATGTATATAAACATGCATGCATATAAATGTATACATATATATGTGTGCATATATATATTTTATATATAATACATATAAATAGATACTTATGTTATAAATATATACACACATACTTTTTTTTAAAAATGGGGAATCCATGGACTTACAGACAGGTGCAAAAAATAAATCCTCTTTTGCAACCCAGAACTCATTGTTCTGTATGAGTTTTGATACATATAAGAAGGAATATTATGAGACAGTTTAAAGTGATGGGGGTTGGCTGGGCACGGTGGCTTATGCCTGTAATCCCAGCACTCTTGAGAGGCCTAGGTGGGAGAATCATTTGAGGCCAGAAGAGATCAACCTGGGCAACATAGCCATACACTCTGTCTCCACAGAAAATAAAAAAAAATAGTGAGATATGCTTGTCCTAGCTACTCAGGAGGCTGAGGCAGGAGAATTGCTTTGAACCCAGGAATTCAAGCCACTGCACTCCAGCCTGGGTGACAGAACAAGACCTTGTCTCTGAATTTTTTTTAAAAAAAAAGCTTAGGACATGAGAAATCTCAGCTGTATTAATTTAGTATTCTAATTTCATGTTGACGTACTCCTAGCACTCTGGGATGCTGAGGAGGGAGGATTGCTTGAGGTCAGGAGTTCGAGACCAGCCTGAGCAAGAGCGAGACCTCGTCTCTACTTAAAAAAAAAGTGGAAAATCCATGAAGGCAAAAGTGCTCAGGGCCCTCCAAAGTCATACTGTGGCCTTTGCAAGATTTGAATTTCTGTTTAAAAATTCTGAAAATAAAGTCAAATTTAATTCATTTTTCAGTAAGAGATTCCATGTTAGAAAGCAGGCTAAAAGAGGTAGCATCAAAAAAATTCTCAAATAATTAATTCAAACTAAATATAACTTGAGATTATCTTTTTTTTTTTTTTAAGTTTAGAAACAGAAGAAGAGCAACAATATCTCACCTCAAGCTATATTAACATCTCCACTGATTCATTACAAGGTGGCAAGAAGTATTTGGTTTGGGTCCAAGCCACAAATGCACTAGGTATGGAGGAATCAAAACAACTGCAGATTCACCTGGATGATATAGGTAAAGAAAAGGAAATTCTATAACGTCTGTAATGATAAACAGCTAATTTATACTGACCTAGTGAAATGAAGTCTAGATCTTAAAGAAGTTCCCCTAAAGTTCCTCCAGATCACGATAAAGAAAACAGAAGTTATTCATAATTCTACCTGCCTGAGACAACTCAGAGATGAGAAGTACTGCTGCCATTTTGCTGTGTATCCTTCCAGTCTCATTTCTACATAAGTGCATGTGTTTTACAAATATTTATTGGGATCTTCTTATGTTTCAAGCATTGTTCTAAGGGCCAAGCAGAATAAGTTAGACAAAGTGTCTGCCTTAAAATGACTTGTAATCTACCAGAGAAGGCAGAAAGAAACAAGGATTATAATAAAATGTGATGTCTCTTACGTTGTGAGAAGTACAGCATACTAAAAAATTATAATCTATACACTATTTGGGGACTTATGTAGGGTTTATTTTTGTTTTTATGTTGAAAATTTTTATAAAATACATAGAAAATTGCAGAGAATTATGTAGACATCTCTGTATTAACCGGCCAGGTTTAACAAATGTTAACAGTTTTTGCTTCAGTGTTTTTAGACCCTGCCTTTTTAAATTTAGAATATATAATGAACATTTCTATTTATTTAATCTATAATATTATTTTAAATTTTGTCTGAATTTGTAGTAGTTTAATCTTTAGTGTTGGAAATTTACACTGCTTTCAATTTTTTGCCATTATAAACTACATTCCCATGAACAACCTTGTAGCAAAATGTTTTTCTTAGTTCTTGGTTATTTCCTTAAGATAAATTCCAAAATGTAAGCACCCTTGATCTTTTTACAACTACTTCCAAGTCATAAAATAAGACTTCAGGCAAAGAGCACCAAGTGTGAATCATCCTCTCTCTGGAGACCCGGGTACCAGTGACTTTTGTTGTTACCATTAGGATGAGTTCCACAAGCTAACATGTGTTCAGCACTTTCTCATGTGCTAACTGCTGTTACATACACTATTTATTTATTTATTTA
>NW_012150030.1:871799-874918 GCF_000956105.1 Propithecus coquereli
GCAGTGCCATTTTTAGGAACCAAATTATAATTAGTAGTAGTATTGCTGTTATTATTGTCATTATGATCTTAACATCATTGGTTCCATTTATTGAACACCTCCTGTGTTCCAGAAACTTAACATGCACATTACATTTAACTCTGGAAACAACTATGTGTGCTATTACTGTCCCCATTTTGCAGATGAGGAAAGTGATAAAATAATTTTCTCAAGGTTACTTAGCTAGTAAGGAGGAAAGTCAGATTTTATCCCAGACTTGCTGACTTGCCATAGTTTGCTATCACCCCACCACCCACAAAGGGAAAATCTCATCTGGCCTCCACCTCCAAATCTGATTTCTCATACTAAAGTGGGAGTTCGGAGTTGTTTCTCCTTCCCCTCCTCCTCTCATCCTCCTTCTATTCCTCTTAATTCCGCCCCCCTCCCCGCCTCACCTTCTCATTATTCCAAAATGTACTCAGAAACTCAGGTTGAGGCCGGGAGGCTGGGGTGCAGTGGCTGACTCCTTTAATCCTAACACTCTGGGAGGCCAAGGCAGGAGGATCGCTTGAGCTCAGGAGTTGAAGACCAGCCTGAGCAAGAGTGAGACCCCATCTCTATTAAAAAAATAGAAAACTTAGCCAGTGTGGTACGCACCTGTAATCCCAGCTACATGGGAGGCAGGGGCAGGAGGATCACTTGAATCCAGGAGCTTGAGGTTGCAGCGAGCCAAGATGATGCCACTGCACTCTAACCAGGATGACAGAGCAAGATTCTGTCTCAAAAAAAAAAAAAAAAAAAAAAAAAAGAAATTCAGGTTGAAAAATACAGATTAACTGTGTAGGAGGCCCCGGTAAACAACGCCACCAAATTATTAACAGATGAGCTGTTTTCCTGGATGACACTTTAAGAATGAGACATTGCAAGTTAGATAAATGAACTGTTCTATGCAACTGAGAACAGAAGACTCTCCCGGAAGCAATTTCCACATAACAGCTACGAGGTTGGACTTTAATTACATTAAGGAGGCTATGCTGAAAGGCAGGGCAGAGTTAGTAGCACAGTAACACTGTGCCAAAATGGCATGTGACAGGAATGCTTTTTAACTTCTCTTGTAAAGAAAGAAATTTCAATACAGAAAGTGCAGTGATTTCTGCCTACCATTTTGGACATTAATTCTCCCCATTATATACATATGGATAAATATGTGTTGTTGGGAAACAATTATGATCTGTTTTGTTTATTTCAATACAAGTGGAATTTTAAAATATGACATCTATAATGAATTTGAAAGTTTTTTTAAATGAAAGATATAATAGAAATGTTTGAAACCTAAGCAATGAGAGCAAAAATTCAACATTTGAGCCTTGTCTAACAAACTACATATTCAAGTATGTATTATATGTGTTTATTTACAAAAATATGAACTTATTCAAATCTAGAGGCTTAGATCTCTCTTGCATGGCCCTGCGCTGTGCTAAGACTCTTACTATGCTATCTGCATTTCTCACAGGACTAAACAGACTTCGCTTCCTCCTCAGAATATTTATTTCTTCAAAAGGGTCTCAGAATGCTTGTGCTGCTATCCCAGTGGCCAAGCCAAACTCAGAGGTGGAGACAGGAGGAGGTGGGTAATTTATAGCTTTGAGAATGCGTAAATGGAGAATGCCTAAGTTGTCTCAGAGCCCTGGGGATCCACTTTCTTGACTCTAGAATTTCTGAATACTGATTCTTATTACAAGGAACTTACACTAGCAAGAGGAAATCGGCTATGGTATTCAGATGATAAAAGTACAGTACAGTAAGCTCTTTGCTTAATTCTACAGCTACTACGTCTATTCTATGATGTAGAATAGGTGTAGCCCAAGAATTTTATTATAGGATTGTGCTATTAGAGAGCAAATCCTTAATTTTTATATTTCTCTATAAATTACCTACCTATGTATATAATTTTAGACAATAGTCATTGGTAATAAAACAATAATTTTCTTGAAGAATGCTTTATAAACTTAAAATAAATGAAAATAAACTAATTCATAGAGAATATTAAGCTGGAACAATGGTCTCTAAAAACATACATATAGGTCCTTGAATTCTTTGTTAAATAATACATCTAGCAAAGTCATAGGTTTTCTTTCTTTTTTTTTTTTTTTTTTTGAGACAGGGTCTCACTCTGTTGCCCAGGCTAGGGTGCATGGCATCATCATAGCTCACTGCAACCTCAGATTCCTGGGCTTGAGCGATCCTCCTGTCTCGGCCTCCTGAGTAGCTGGGACTATATGCTCGCACCACCATGCCAGGCTAATTTTTTTAGTTTTTTGTAGAGACGAAATCTCACTACGTCAAAGGTTTTCATTCTTCCATCTTGCACATGGGAGAAATAGAAAGTGTCAGTGATTATATTCCGTTCAGACAAAACAAGCTTACAAGTATTTATACAGTTTATAAATCTAGAGATTCCAGTTACACCATTCTAGTACAACAAAACAGCTAGTAAGTTAACCAATCAGAATTTCAGTTTCCTTTTAAAGGTAGGTTATCATAGAATATGACAACAATTTATAAAGTCTTAGAGTCTTATGAGACCCTCTTTGTTCAAATCCTGATTTTAAGGACAGATTTATTTTAATGGATAACAAAACAAGTTAGCAAGAGATATAAATAAATATTCATACAAGCTTCCCTATTATACAAGAGAAGAAGAATATTATTGTGAAAGATCTCAATTTAACATCTTATCAAATCAGATTCTCTGAACTAAATTTGGATGCAAAACATCATCTCTCCATAAACTGATGCAGGGAAGAGATATTTCCTTTATTTCTTTTTTTTACACTCTGAATTTCAATAGTTAGGATTACAAGGGAGTGGGAGGCAGAGGAAAGACAGGACTATGAGAGTTCAGTTTAAAAGAAATGGAGAATGGGCTGAATAGAATTTTCCTTAATAGCAGCAGTTCTCTCCTGTATATAGATTAACAAACAAGAAACAATTCGTTAATTGTTAATTAGATCATGAAATTGGATTTTTTGCGTACTTGAGGTTTTTTTGTACTTGACTTTTAATGTATCTATATATTGATGAAAAGATACCAATTTCTCCCTAGGCAAGTTTCCAATTCCTAGGTTTTTTTTTTTTTT
>NW_012150030.1:875288-894173 GCF_000956105.1 Propithecus coquereli
GTATCATTTGCTCTTTTGGGTAGATGCCCAGTAATGGGATTGCTGGATTGAATGGTAATTCTACTTGTATCTCTTTAGGGTATCTCCATATTGCTTTCCACAGAGGTTGCACTAGTTTGCAGTCCCACCAACAGTGCATGAGTGTTCATATCTCTCTGCATGGTTTTTGTTTTTGTTTTTCTAGTGATACCTTCTGCATCCATCATTTCCAGGGCTGAGAATATTAATACTACAGTGCCCAAGACCATAATTCATTGGAATAGTCAAACAACAATTGAAAAGGTTTCCTGTGAAATGAGATACAAGGCTACAACCAACCAAACGTGGAATGTAAGCTACACTTTCATTGTTCCTTAGTATGTGAATGAATGATTTAAAAGAAAAGTCAACCATCAGTGACCACAGTGGACTTATAATGATCCATTTTACATATTTTTATCAGATTATTTGTGTGATGTTCAAGCTATTCTAGTTTTAATAATGATTACCATATGCTTCCAGAGAGTTCTTTCCTAAAAATATCCTCTTGCTTTTTGTAAATTGCTAAATAGACAAATCTCCAGTTAGGAGGGATTTATCTATTTGGCCCTTTGTAATTTGGTGTTTCCTAGGGTGAAATTTATATCAGTGATCATGGACATAAAATTTAAGTATTCTATGCTGAAATTTGACAGGCATCCAGGGAAACAAAAATTGTTCAAAAATATGAACTTAGATTTATAGATGTCTCTTTTTAAATGAAAAATGTGCAATTTGAAGTATAAGATTTACTACTAGCATAAGCCTGAATCTTAAATGAATTTAAAGTAAAAAGTGAATGTCTAGACAAACAAACTAACCATCCTTAAATACCAAGGGTAAATTATCAAATGTCTTAGGAGAGGCGTAAGTACAAGGTTCATTAATAAAATCACATCACGTAACAGCACCAGTGAACAATGTAATAGAAACTCTCTAATTTCAACTATGGAAGAACACTAGTCTGACTTAGGAAAAAGTTCCAATTTTGGTGTATTGAAAAGAAATGCCATTTTGTTATTTCGAAATATAATAAACTGCCATTTAGTCAAATAATTGAGGAATAGACTTTCTGGCTTTCCTTACTTAAGATTTATATATCAGGGCTGGGCACGGTGGCTCACGCCTGCAATCCTAGCTCTTTGGGAGGCCGAGGCGGGCGGATTGTTTGAGCTCAGGAGTTCGAAACCAGCCTGAGCAAGAGCGAGACCCCGTCTCTACTAAAAATAGAAAGAAATTAATTGGACAACTAAAAATATATAGAAAAATTAGCCGGGCATGGTGGCACATGCCTGTAGTCCCAGCTACTCGCGAGGCTGAGGCAGTAGGATCGCCTGAGCCCAGGAGTTTGAGGTTGCTGTGAGCTAGGCTGACGCCATTGCACTCACTCTAGCCCGGGCAAAAGAGTGAGACTCTGTCTCAAAAAAAAAAAAAAAGATTTATATATCAGGGCTGGGCACGGTGGCTCACGCCTGCAATCCTAGCTCTTTGGGAGGCCGAGGCGGGCGGATTGTTTGAGCTCAGGAGTTCGAAACCAGCCTGAGCAAGAGCGAGACCCCGTCTCTACTAAAAATAGAAAGAAATTAATTGGACAACTAAAAATATATAGAAAAATTAGCCGGGCATGGTGGCGCATGCCTGTAGTCCCAGCTACTTGGAAGGCTGAGACAGAAGGATCACTTGAGCCCAGGAGTTTGAGGTTGCTGTGAGCTAGGCTGACGCCATTGCACTCACTCTAGCCCGGGCAAAAGAGTGAGACTCTGTCTCAAAAAAAAAAAAAAAAGATTTATATATCAGGTATGGATTGCCAGTTTTCAGTGAATTAAATCATATGTATTTAACACTTGGATATACATTAAACATAATTTAATATTTCCTTGGTGATTAGCATGACTCCAAAGCCTTCCACTGCTTCAGCCTTATCATTCTGAATATGTAAGATATGTGCTAAAAATATCAATATGTACTAAAATAGTAATATGTTTTAAAAGTGTCAAGAAGTTGGGGCTAAAACTGTATGGATTTCATGACACACCCTAAAGATTGCTCATCAAATCATAAATGTGAACTTTATGATTGTTTGGATCATACTTAGATGGGAACCCATGTTCTGCATCATTTGATCAATAATCAAGTGAAGATCCCGCTGAATTCCTTTTGCATATGTGGAATTTAGGTAAATTTCAAAAGAACTCAAATGAAATTCTCAAGTCTGAGACCTGAGTTAATAGAGGTTTACTCTAATAGGACATCTAGGGCCCTTGAGCAATGGCACAGTCATAGAATTATGCTAAGAATACTAAACTTCCTTGTTTGGTGTAAGTACGAGGGTGCAATAGACCATGAGAATGTTTAGAAAACAAAAAGGAATTATACTATCCTGGAATTGTCTCTGAGTAGGTTTTCAGAAAGCAGCTGTGTTCTGGTTGAAACTCCTGTTCTCTGCTCCCCCTGGTGGTGCTACATATGCCATTTTGAGACTTGGTAACTTAGAGGTAAATTTGAGCTCACTTTCCAAAACTTTCTCTTTATCAGAAGTGGCAAATGGAGGAGCTGAAAGATTATTTGTTACATAACCTTCATTACAATTCTTTGTGATAGGTAGTATTAGCTCCATTGTATAAATGAGGAAGTAGAGATCAAAAGAGGTCAAGCCAGGTTTTTCTGAATTTACAGTCCGTAACTATGTGCCTCTGATAGACCCTACATCACTTTAGACACCCAATAAATATTTAGAAAATGAAAAATTAGGTTTCAATCCAAAGCCCATATTTCATTCCCTCTAGCACACTTCTTCTAAATACAAGCACTAACATAACATTTCTATCCAGATTACCCAAGTGAGCAATAGCCACAATGAAGCTTTGTTTTATTTTTATTATTTTATTTTATTTTTTAGAGAGAAGGTCTCATCCTATTGCCCAGGCTGGCATGCAGTGGTGCAATCATAGCTCGCTGCAGCCTGGAACTCCTGGGCTCCAGCAATCCTCCCGCCTCAGCCTCCCAAGTAGCTGGCACTACAGGCTCACACCACCACACCAGGCTAATGTTTTAAACATTTTTTGTAGAGACAGGGGTCTTACTATGTTGCCCAGACTGGTCTCAAACTCCTGACCTCAAGCGATCCTCCTGCCTCAGCCTCCCAAAGTGCTGGGATTAGAGGCATGAGCACCTGGCCTGTTTTACATTTGCTGCTATCAATTTCATCTGAGTCATGCATGAAGTGTTGTCTTTGTCTCCTTGTAGGGAAATGGGAAAGTCAGAATCAAGAGCAGTGGGAGGATACCAAGGACTACAGATCCCTTCTTCTACCTCCGCTCTGTGGTGGCATTGCCACTATTGGATATTACTGGAGGGCAGGTCTTTACTTCAAAGTGGTAGGACAGCCTTGTGGCTAGGAGCACAGGCTCTAGAGTTCAAAGCCCAGCTCTGCTACTTTCTAGTTGTACAATCTTGAGCAGATTTCTTATCTTCTCTGTGCCTCATTATTCCCATAGGTAACATAGGGACAAGATACGCACCTACCTCATATTACTGGGGGGAAGGGGTTTGGGGGGGAAATAAAATGATGTAAGGAGTTAGCCCAGAGCCTGGAATAGGGCTAATGATCAGTAAGTGCTAGCTAGTATTGTCACTCTCTGACCTCCAGGGGAGCCACGCAGCAGGAGTGGTAATATAAAGGAATCTGCCTGAAAATTAGGGTATTGAGGGTGCTTTTCAGCCCCTGTCGCTAAGGTACATACAGACTTTGAGGTAACTAATGGAAACAGCCAGTCTTTCCAATGATCCTACAAGGCTGATATTGCAGGCAGAATCTAGTCATGTGCTGCATAATGGTGTTTCAGACAGTGATGGACCACATACAGGACAATGGTCCCATAAGATTATAATGGAACTGAAAAATTCCTATCACCTAGTGATTCGTGTTAAAATCGCCTGCAGTATTCAGTAGAGTAACACGCTGAACAGATTTGCAGCCTAGAAGCAGTAGCCTATGCCATATGGCCTAGGTGTGTAGTAGGCTACACCACCTAGGTTTCAATGAGTACACTCAATGATGTTTGCACAACAATGAAATCGCCCAGTGCCACATTTCTCAGAACATATCCCTGTTGTTAAGCAACACGTGATTGTATTTATCTGTTGAGAAACGGTTCCAAGTCAAAGCTTCAGACTTTGTCCCTGGAGATGGAACTGCATTTGGAAGAACATTTACAAACCTCTGGTCCCCATCTCATTTGCCTCAGCCCCTTCTTGAATTCGCCAGTAGTGCAGCTGAGACCAGGTTGGAATATGTAAAGGTTTTATTAATAGTAAAGGCTCAGAAATAGCAAGAAGAAAATAAACATCTCAGAGAAAAAACAGCTACTGCATAATCTGAATTACAAAATAAGCCAACTTCCCAAAGTTGATAGGCTCTGTCCAATCTGGTTTAAGCTTTCTTCCATGCAGTAGACATCATCTTAGCAATCACAACAAGGAAATCCCTCTATATATAATGTCTTCCCTCCTAGACTCCAGGACCAAGAAAGCAGTTTCCATAGAGAGTTAGGGCTCCTCTTTATTTAAATCCTGTCTTCTGTCAGGCATGCTCCTGTAGTCCCAGCTTCTCTGGAGGCTGAGGTGGGAGGTTCTGTTGCACCTAGGAGTTTGAAGTTACCGTTAGTTATAATTGTGCCACTGTACTCCAGCCTGGGCAACCGTGAGAGCCTGTCTCTAAAATTAAAAATTTATATATATATATTTAAATCTTGTCTTCTAAATTCCAATTATGTCTAATAACATAATTATCCTACGTGATGATTGACACCAGGAGTGTCCACCCTCTTTGAAGTGTCAACCTAAATAACAAAACAAAGAGAGGCTCTTTAAAAGAAAATGATGTTTATTCAGGAATAGGGCATTGTAATAGGAATTTGCATGTCAAAATAAACTATTTTCATAATCAGGAAAGTAAAGAAACACAAAGGTTTTTAAAGGAAAAATGAAGAGGATTACATAATTGTTTGGAAATAATTATCCTTGGCTATAAAGATCAATAATAATGGTGATACCAGCCTGAGGTTGTACAAGCAGTTGCTGGGCAAATGTCTTTGCAGAAGTTATTTCTTGTGTAAGGTTGTGATGGCCTTTGTGCAAGGTTGTGTTTTTTGCAGTCTTTTGTGATAGTTTTGTTATCAAGCACACAAGCGTGAGAACCCTCTCTTCATACCTTTCCCTGGCTCTACTTGTCAGGGTTTTTGTTTGTTTGTTTGCTTGGTTTTTAACACAAGTGACTCCATTTTGACAACTTTCACAAAGGGAAATTATACACACACACACACACACACACACACACACACACACATACACACACTAGTAGTGGGTTTTACTTTGGGGCCTCAAAGGACTATCGTATCAGGAAACAACAGAGTGAGCCTCCCTTATATTATAAGAAATGCATGTATAGTAGTAATGAGATCACCTTATTGCATCCCGGAAAGGTGTTTTATAAATAACATAGCTAAACAAAACCACGTCCAAATCCATTATTTAATCTAAGCAGCAAAATTTTAGAAGATCCGCTTTCTACCAATTAAATACAGAAGTTTTAGTACTTAAAATCCCCTGCTGGGTTTTCAGTTTATCCTTGAAGGGTATATAAGCTATCTATTGCTACAATAATGTATAACAAACTGTCACTAAAACTGGAGCGACATACAACAATAAACACTGATTTCTCACTGTCGGTGGAGTCCAGCGGGTCTATGTAGAGCTTAGCTGGGATTGGGCGTGCGGCTCACTTCCATGCCTGAGGACGGGCTTTCCTCTTCATGTCTCTTAGTCTTCTTCTTGGGACCAATGGGCTAGCCTGGGCTTGTCCTTCTTATGGCCACGGCAGAGGGCAAGAGCGCCTAAGCCCAATATCTCCCGTGCCTTTCAATCCTTTGCTTGCATCATTCTTACCAATAGTCCATTGGCCCAGAGCGGGCCACAGGGCCCAACCCAGAGTTACAATGGGAGGACACTCAGAGCTACATGGTAAAGGGCAAAGACAGGGCAGGTAAGTGACCTGGGCCACTACTGCAATCTGCCGCAAAATGAAATCAAGGCTCTCTCCACTCTGCTAGAACCAGTTCCTGCGAGGACACCACCATCTCTCCAAACAGCAGAGGCCAAGAACCTTGGCAGTCCTTCTACTCTAGCATTCGGCACTGTTGACCACCTCCTCCTTGAAAATATCTCTCCTCTTGGTTTTCACATTTCAGGAATGTCTTAGTTCTCTAACAGTATCTCTGGCTCCCCTTTCTTTTGTAAATATTCTTTTCTGCCAACTTCCTAAACATGGGCATTCCCTTCATACTATAGTCTCCTCACTCTGTTGCTCCTCTCACCTGCTCTCTGGATCTCTGCCATAGCTGTAGGCTAGAACTCGGAGCCCTCCGCGCTCCCATGGAAGCCGGGCCCACATTGCCAACTCCTCAGTATCTTCACGAATGGTCTCCCCGGCGCCTCAAGTTCATGTCAAAACTTGAGCTCACAATCGCCAGCAGGAATTCATGCCCATTTCTGTGTACCCTATTTCAGGGGCATTTGCCACATTGTATACACTTACCTATTTACACTGCTGTGTCTCCATCCTTTAACTATGAGCTCCTGGAAGGCAGGTCTGTACTAAAATCATTTTTTGTATCTCCATTGATTTTTATAATGTGCAGTTCATGTAGATATTTTGAAACCTTAGCTATTATCATTATTATTTGTTTTTACTGGTGCCCAATGTCATTGACTGTAAAGCAGGGAAATCTTAGCTGTAAGTTCAAGTAAATGGATTAATGGTGACTCATTTCTCTAATTAAGCTAGACCAGGGTCTAGGCAAACTTTTAATTCATGGGTTAAATGGTAAACATTTAGGTTTTACAGGACATAAGGTTTCTGTCTCGGCTACTCAGCTCTGTGTTTGTAGTGTGAAAGCAATCATAGACAATATGGAAATGAATGGTCATAGCTGTGCTCCAGTAAGATTTTATTTTTGGACACTGAAATTTGAATGTTACATAATTTCCATGCACCGCGAAATCGTCTTCTTTTGATTTTCGTTCAGCCATTAAAAATGTGAAAACCATTTTTAGCTTAGGTGGCAAAAACCAAGTATTCATTCTTTTTCTGGAAGGGCTGATAGAACAGTACACAATAGCAAAGAATCAAATTCTTGGCTTTTGCGTTTCGAAAGTCTAAATGCTGGTGCAAGACAGAAAACTTGGAGGAACACATGATTAGTCACAACTAAGTTTCCCAGTCATGACCCCACTTCCCTTCTCCATCAGAACACTAGATAAAAATTACTTGGGCAGAGGGAGGGGGAAATTGAGGGAGGGGTAAAGGGAGAAACCTAAAGAGTTTGGACACTGCTGGGTTACTGAGGAGGACCCTGTCACCCTGGGTCATGTCCCGAATTGGTAGTCAGGGGAGATGGGGATTATAGAACTCTCTGGAGAGGTTGGAGATTCTTCCCTCCACCCAAGGATGCTCCCAGGAATTTAGCTATAACCCCAAGAAAAGAGGTACCTCAGACTAGTGAAAATTAAGTTTCAATGCCCTCCAAACTTCAGAATTAAGGCTCTAAATAGAAATTAATTGTTATAAAAAATAAAGTTGTATTTTTTGTACTCTTGAAATTATATCCTTTACATTGGCACTCAATTAGTTCTAGCGCTGTCAATACTCATTTTAGCCTCTGAAGATACCACCATGAGGTATCATCTTGTACCTGCAAGGCCCTAAGCAGTCACCTGGTTTGCCTCATGGTAGAAATAACTTTTAGCAGTTTCATAAAATTCTTCTTTCTATTTTGGAATTCTGGCTGTACTTGAGGGTATTTCTTTCCTTCGAGAGGACTTATCTTTAAACTTAATGGTAAGAGACATATGGGAGAATAACAACTTTCTTACAAGAGAAGCTAATATGAAGCATAGTGCATTCGAAAGTCAAATCTTTGGCACAATAATTAAAATCTCTCCTGGATCCCAGGGGGCCCTAGATGCCCGCAAGTCAAATCTACATAGCAGAAAATTCCAAGAGCTGTGAGTAGAGACATGGCTTATGGAAACCCTGAAAGCTATATTTCAGGGAGTATGACTTCTCCCAAACAGATATTTTCATGAATTTTACATTTTCAATACATTGCAAGTTTTCAAGATTGATGTTAAGATTGGGGTTAAAAGAAGAATATCTGAATGAGGGTGATACCTTGTTCTTTTTTTAAGTTCAATGGTTCTAACTTTCTCTTTCATGAATATCTGGTAACCGTTTTTTCCCAGTTGTTGCATAAATGCATTTCTAGACATATTTTACATCTGCCTTTCAATCATGGTTCATTTTTTTCAGTAAATTACTTGCTAAAACATACTGAAGATGCTGTGCAAATACCTTGGTTTCTTTCTGCCAACTGAGCCAGCTTGTTTGAAGGTCATTTTTCATTATGTTTTATGGCAGGTTGTAGTGCCCCAGAAAAAAGATTTGTAAGTTTTATTCCTCAGTTATTTTCTTTCTTATCTTCCATTGGATTTCCCAGTTCAGCATTCTTAAATGCTTTTTCTCTCATGTATACTTACGTATATATTATTGGGCCTTGAAGAATCTGCATAAACCTGCAATGTGGACAGCTTGACTTATGAGTAATTTTTTCTGAAAGTCATCATTAGCAAGTGAAATTATTTCATCATTCAGGAGGAATTATTGATCTATATATCCAACTGCAGAGAAAGGGGGGATTCAAATAGTTACTATCACAGCCCCCATTTCCCCACTCCATTAAAATCATCTAATTTGAAATTAAAAATGTATTACATTTTGGACTTTTTTGAGATTTGAGAAAGTTGTCAACATAAAGCAATGTGTATTTCACTTTTAATGTTGGAAACATGTTTTGATTACGTACGGCCACATTTTATATAAAGTACTCTAGTCTTCATTGTTTTTCTAGGATCTAGAAGAGTGCTCTGGAGCATAATAGGTGTTCCATACATTTCTGCTAAATGGAATAATTGTTTTTTCCATACATTTCTGCTAAATGGAATAATTGTTTTAACGCACGTTGTTTTATTGTTGTTATTTGTCCATTTTAGGTTAAAAAATTTGACACCAATTTTACTTATGTGCAGCAGTCAGAATTCTACTTGGAGCCAAACATTAAATATATATTTCAAGTGAGATGTCAAGAAACAGGTAAAATGTACTGGCAGCCCTGGAGTTCACCCTTTTTTCATAAAACACCTGAAACAGGTGAGTGTATTTATATATTTTATTCTATTATGCTTTTTTTTTTTTAACCTCTGTCTCTCTACTAATTGTATATATATTTTTTCTCCTTGACTTCTACTAAAATTGGCAAAACTACCCTATGGGGCAGATGGTAACATTTGAATTGTCATTTTGCTTTGATTTTTTTAAGGCTGACTATAATTTACGTAATTTTTCTCAGACATTCCTGAGCATAAAAACTACCTGGAGTGCTTGTTTAAGATGCATGTTCACCATCTCTGCTCCCAGAGGGTCTGATTCCATGGGTAGTGGGGATTTATTACAAATATCTTGGGCATATACTTTTTAAAAAGGTAACCATGAATAGACAATCATTCATAAAATACTCATTTAGTGTCTACCACATGCCCGGCACTTGCTAGGTGCTTACAGACCTCAGTGAGCAAAGGAGACAAAGGCCTGCCTTTGAGAACTTTCATTCTGGAGCAGACAGACAATAAGAATCAACCATAGGGCTGGGCGTGGTGGCTCACGCCTGTAATCCTAGCTCTCTGGGAGGCCGAGGCGGGCGGATTGTTTGACCTCAGGAGTTCGAGACCAGCCTGAGCAAGAGCGAGACCCCGTCTCTACTAAAAATAGAAAGAAATTAATCGGCCAACTAAAAATATATAGAAAAAATTAGCCGGGCATGGTGGCGCATGCCTGTAGTCCCAGCTACTCGGGAGGCTGGGACAGTAGGATCACTTGAGCCCAGGAGTTTGAGGTTGCTGTGAGCTAGGCTGATGCCATGGCACTCACTCTAGCCAGGGCAACAGAGTGAGACTCTGTCTCAAAAAAAAAAAAAAAAAAAAAGAATCAACCATAATGATTACATAAAGATATAAGTAACAGCAGTAAGAACCAAACGTCACAGCTGAGGTTTGAGTTGCCTCACAACTGAAAAAATAAATTGATAATACATTCTGTAACACTTTCGTTAATCAACTTGTTTGATAATGGGGTTTGTTGGCCAAACTTTCCCAATAATTGAAGGTTTATTTATGAAGAAACATAGGCCAGGTAATAATGCCCCCTTCATGCAGGACTTTCCTTTGTTATTCTCTAAATTTCTTATGTGTATATTTCTGAATTGATTCATCTCAATACAATGTGTTTCCAAAATTCTGCCCGGCGAGGAAGATGGCAGGACAATCCCTGAAGTAGTTGTGGCTTGTCCTGCAGCCTCAGTGTTCCTCCTTGATGCTTTCCAGCTCCGGAGCGTGCCTTGCCTTGGCCTTTAGAAACCTCGTCTCAAAAAGGAAACAAACCAACTCATCTATAGTAAGGTGTCAATGACTTAGACTGCTTCTCTTTTCCTTCGTTAGAGTATTTAGACTTTAATAGAAAAAACAAAGTGCTCCTCGGTGAGCAAGTCTACGCAGATCTACCTCTAAAGTCCGAGGAAAGTGGCTGAAAATATGCAGTTTGCCAGAAGAAACATTTAATAGGGACTTACACACAGAAGCTGTGTCCTGAGCTGCTGTGAGACAGGACAGTGGGTCATACCATTAGCCTTCAAGCCCAGGGCTTATATGCCATAGGGAAGAAATGTGTAGGACAGTTGAAGTGGACCCCTCGGAGAAGGGCAAGAATGCTAAGGCAAGGGCAGGATTTATGGTCAAGGTTGTTTTGACCTATGGGCAGCATTTACTGTAATGGTAGATAAAGTAGAAATCTAGAGGCATTCCTGAAACAGGGGTTAGTAGGCAGATTAGCATCCAAGATGGAGTTGTTTTCATCTCCACACAAAGCCTTATACTAAAAAAAAGAAAAAGAAAATCAATTCCCCAGAATATCAGGCGTTAGCAAACACACAAGGCAAGTTTCTCCAGGTTATAGACCCATATTATTCTGCCCTGGTATAACAGTAAGAAGCCAATTAAGTGACTGAATTCCAGCATGACTTCAGGATAATAAATAATAATAGCTAACATTTATCGGATGCTTACTAGGTGTTCGGCACTGTGATACACATTTTACTTATGAATTGTCCTTAATTTATCACTGCAGCTCTCCCAAAGGAGTGTAATTATTGTTCCAATTGTGCAGATGAAGGCAGTTAGGCCCAACCAGTCTTGCCAAGCATGACAGGCTGGTAAATGGTTGAACAAGGTCCTAACTCAGGCTGTGGGAGTCCAGCACCCATGTTATTTATAGCTCTGCTAGTCTCCTTCCTAAAGGACTTGGGAGGGTCTCATATCAGCCCCATGCTAAACAAATCCTCCTCTACACATTAGCTAATAATCAAATTATGGCTACAGAGCTCCATTTTTAATGTAGTGTTTGTTTTGAAAATGCAAACACATGAGGAAAGAATCTTAAGATGCTATCAACTAGTTCTACTTTGGCATGAATATAGGATGTGGAAGCGAGTTTGGGTTAAGGCAATGAGAATGAAATCATGAAACTCTAGGAGTCTTGGGATAGGATACGTAAGGAAGGTGCAATCTGAGATGAGGATGTAGGTGGAAAGGTGGCCTTGCCCAAAGCAGGACCACCACAGGCAATTCATAATGTGTTTTCCCGTCTGATCTTGGTCCTAGGCATTCACTTACAGTGCAGATTCCTGAGTCTCTTGTCAAGCGAAGATTCTTCAGTGAAATACAAGAACTACCACTCTAGTGATCAGACACACCCTTTAAGAGGTCATCAAGGATAACATAGGGTGTCGGCAGGAAATGTGAACAGAAAGGGCATATCTAGTTGCCCAAGCCACTGCCTTAGTAGTAGTGGTTTGGGGGGCAGAAAAAGGGGGACATGTGAGAATCACAGGCCATTATCTCTAGTACAGTCTGGTCACCTTTTTGCTTCCTTTTCCTCTTCCTCCTGACTCACTGACCACGCCAGCCCATCTGGGCAGCACAAGATCCCCAGAAGCACAGGATGTGGGGCTGTTGCCCCAGTTAACTATCACATCACATATGACCCTCTTCTGCCTGGAACCTGCCCTACCCCTGGATGGGAGGTTTGGGCTGAGATTCAGAGAACAACTGAAAGCTGCTGAAGTTGGAGCTTCTAACCCACCAACCTTGACAGCCACGGCAATCCTGGGGTGTCTCAGCAGTGCAGAAAAAGCCCCAAAGATAATTTGCCAGTGTAGAAAAGATAATTTGCCAGTGTAGAAAACCAACAGTGAAACTGTGTAAGTCAATTCTCTAAATTTGCTACTACTGATATAAAAAACTACAACTAGGCAGGAGTGTTTTCCAATTCTGCACTGTAATTCAGGTCCCGTTGTAGTGAAGAAAACCACCACAGGTTCTATAATACCTTTAATGCCGAATTAGAGGCCTGAGGGAAGGGCAGTAACATTTCATGATGACTAATTAACTTGCTTGAATTGCTACTTGCCCTAGAAAAGTTTCCCAGAGAAATCATATTATTCTTTTCTTGACTATTTTCCAGAGGAAGGCAAGTATGAGCAAGATATTAAACAACATTTTACTTTGTTCTCACAAAACAGTACGGTCATTGCATTACCAATGATTCCTTGAAGACTATCATTAATTTTTCAGGACTTTTCATGACTAAAAGAGAAAAAACAAATATTATGTTATGGAACTAAATATAGGCGATATTAAATTTAACGCAAATTAGATGGTGACACACAGAATGTATTTTCCAAAAATTCCGTTATCACAAACTTGGTAGCTTAAAACAACAGAAATGCAAAATCAGTATCACTGGGGTAAAATCAAGGTGTCAGCAGGGCTGTGTTCTTTCTGGAGGCTCCAGGCCAGAGTCAGTTTTGTTGCCCTTTGCAGGTTCTCGAGGCTGTCTGCGTGTCTTGGCTCAGGGCTCCATCCTCCATCTTCAATCAGAAGTGTAGCAACTTCCAATCTCTCTGATTCTCACCCCCCTGCCTCTTTCTTACAAAGACTCGTGTGATTTTATTGGATCCACCCATAAAATCTAGGATAATCAATCCATCTTAAGTCCCTTTCACCAGATAAGGTCACTGAATAGAAAAAACAAATGCAGTTTCTCCTACAGTACAGTATTTTTACAACGCAGATCCCCTCTGTGACCTCTGGTCACCAAAATGTGTGTGGGGATTTCTCTCCATCAGCAACAAATTCTCTGGTGGATTCGTCAGTGGACACCAGCTGGGTGTCCTCTAATTCAATTCCATTCTGACACTATCTACATGGAAATAGTGTCAGATCCCACAGGTTGAGGGCTCAGCCTCACAAGACGGCTCCCCACTTCTGGCACCAATCTCAAGTAATAGGTTGTCTTCTACATGCTGACTGATTGGTTATAAATTGGGGTTTCCACGACCTTTTCCTTGAGTTCAATTAATTTGATAGGATAGCTCATAAAACTTTACCTGTTTATTATACAGGATATTGCAAGGGACACAGATGAAGAGATGTACAGGGAAAGATGGGGGAAAGGGCATGGAAGGTCCATGCTGTGTCCAAGCACACCACCCTCCAAGAGCCTCCACATGTTCAGCTATCTGGAAACTCTCCGAATCCAGTTTTTTGGGGTTTTTATAGAGGCTTCATTATATAAGTAGGCATGATTGATTACATCATTGGCCATTGGTGATTGACTTGACCTCAGCCCCTCTTCTGAAGGTTGGGGAGTGGCAGGCTGAAAAATCCTACCCCTCTAATGTTATGGTCTAATGTAATGCCTTAGTCTTTCCTGGGAACACCCCATCCTAAAGCCATCTAGAGGTTGCCAGCCACCAGCCAACTCATTAGCATACCAAAAGACACTTGTCACTTTGGAGATTCCAAGGATTTTAGGAGTTATTTGCCAGGAAACAGGATGAAGACCAAATATATATTTCATGATATCACAGTAACCTATTCACAGGGATTAGGACATCTTATGGAGGCCATTATTTGTCCTACCACATCTCCCCACCTCCCCAACTACCACCAACAATTGCAATTTTTACTAGTTAGGGTGATTAGGTAAAAGCAAAAGACGTCAAATCTGGTGATCTCAAGCAGAAAGGGAATTACTGGAAAGGTAGCTGGAGATCAGGAGAAAGGCTGGTGAAATGGGCACGAGCAGTGAGAGCAGGAGCCAGGGCCACAACCAAGATCATAGCCCAGGGAGAATCTGGTGAGGGCCCTGCAGCCAGCACTGTGATCCCTGCCACTGCCTGCCTGTGCCCAGACAGCCCACTGGTGCTGCTGTCACTAGATCCTGGATACAGCCACCGTGCCTTCATTGGATTCTAAATGGTGTCCTAGAACTGTGTGTCACCCCATCCACATTCAAAGTCTAGGAGTTGGGAAGGTGGCATCTGCTTGGCTAGGCTTAGGCCATTAGCTTATAGCCTGACCTGCTTCTTGTTTTTTTAGTGTTAATGGAAAAAACCCAAACTCTATAAAATAATTTAAAGAGGTTTATTCTGAGCCAAATATGTGTGACCACTGGCCAGGGGATCCACAGATCCAAGAAGCCTTGAGTAAGTGGTCCCAAGGTGGTTGGGTTATAGTTTGATTTTATGCATTTTGGGGAAATAGGGAAAATTGTAAATCAATATATGGAAGTTATATTTTGTTTTGGCCTGAAAAGGCGGACCATCTCAAAGGGGTGGGGCTTACAGGTTACAGGTGAATTCAGAGATTCTTTGATTTGTAATTCATTAAAGAAATAAAGACTAAAGACTTGGAGTCAGAGAAAGGAATGCTTGAGTTAAGATAAGGGGGTCTGTTGATCAGAGAGCAGGCCACAATATATTCAAAGTGATCTGTTAAGCAAATTGATGGCCTGCAGACATGATTTAGCCTTTTCCTTGAATGGCCTTACGTCTTGTTTGCAATTCGTCCAAACTCCGAAAAGGAGGGGGTATAAGGAGGCATGTCCAATCTCTCTTCTCTTCATGGCTCAGTTTGAAGGTTTTTCTGAGATCCCCTTAGCTAAGGGGGGATCCATTCAGTTGGCAGGGGTAGAGGGAGGCTTAGGATTTTATTTTTAGTATACATTAGAATGCCCACAAAAAAAGTATGTACTAGTGCTGGACTACTAAAAAATGACAAATGTCCTCTAGACTATTCAGACTCAGGAACAAGGATGTGCTATGTTTGAGAGCAGGGTTGTACCTTTGAAAAATCTTTGACCACTGGGTAAATTTGGAGGCTGCTACCCATTCTTGCATTTAGAGTTTTGCTACGTTTTGACATCAGACCCTCATCTCAATGTGGTCTGTGTCACTTAAGAAAATTTCCTGGGTGTCTGCTGCTTTTTGCCTTTTCCTCCTCTTATTCTTTCTTTTTAACCATATAATTGCCATTTGTACATTTCTTATCTTCTTCTCCCTGCATACCAAGTACCTACAGCCTAGGAATGTAAGAATGAAGATTGTTAACTGAAGACAATGACAGATTGGTAAATCTGGAAAGGAGAGCTTGATTTCTCATAAAGAGTTGTAGCCTGTAGGTTGCCTTTCCAACAGGCCAGGAAGCAGAGCCCCCAACTGGAAGCCAGAAACACGTGCTTCGAAGAAGGGATAGTAGGAACAGGAATTTATGCTGAGCAGGTGGCCAAATGTATGTATTTAATAAGCTATAGGAGGAGTCATGAACATTTATGAGAAGAGAAATATGCACATGCTCAATCAAGCTTCATTCCTCTTTATGGGGTCCATGTTCAGAGAATGACAGTCCTCTGATGTCAAAAGGCAAAGCAGAAGATATAAAAATCTTCTGTGCAGGTGCTTGTACACTGGTTAAGACCACTTCAGGGTTGGTGGTCTCTTATCAGGAAAAAACGCTAGTCTGGGTCATAGAAACTGGCCTCTGTCTAGCCCTTGGGGAAAAAAGCCTGATGGCCATTAGCCATGGAGGGGGTATAATGAGGCTTGTCTGACCTCCCATCCCCTCATGGCTGAGAACTCATTTTTAAGGTTTCTCTGGGGTCCTCTTGGCTGGAGAGGGGGGACATCAGTTTAGCTGGGGGACAGGAGGACTTAGGATTTTATTTTAGTTCACAAGATAATCCCTTGAATATGTCTATGCACAACCTCCTATTCTTAATGTACACCAATGACGCTATAATTCACTAACTGGTTCATTGTTGAACTTGTTTTTCAAGTTGTGTTAATGAATTTGTTCTGACACATCATCATCCCTGCCCTGGGCTTCTGGTGCCTATTTGATATGTGTGGCCGTTGTCTTTGCTTTGCTGATTGACATGGGTCAGGGTCAGATCTTTCCCCTTGGCCTGATGACGTTGAATTCCAACCACAGAGCTAAACTGACCTGGCCTGGGAGACAGCACTTAAATGTGGTCAAACAGCTGAATTATTAAAAGAGAATTATAAAGAGAGAAAACAAAAGGGAATGTTTATGTGTTAAGAAAATAGAATGGGGGTGGGGGAGGAATTCCAATAATTTAAAAAACACCCTTTGTTTCCTTTAATATGACTCCTCTTTCTTGAATATCTAGAACCTTCTGAAAGAAAGGTCCAGAAAAGTCCATGTGTCACCTCTGATCAAAGCCTTTATGATGTAGGCCTTGGTTAGCATGGCTTTGACACCAAGATTGGCAAGGGCAAAGGTAAATAAAGAAGAAACCTTAGAGATGTAATATCCTTTGCCCAGTAATTCACTTGTAGAAATTCAGCCTTAGGAAATAATCAGAGATATGGAAGGGAAATTTGTGTACAATGACATTTATCCAAAAGGTAATTATAATAGTAACAATTTGGAATCAGTCTAAAAGTCCAACAATAGCAATAACTAATGCTTATTAAAGTTTTATTTGTGTAAAACATGGTACTAAGTGCTTGATATGAACTATCTCATCAAACCCCATGAGCAAAGCACTGCTACCATCTAATTTATCTAAGCAACTTGCGTAGGGCCATGCAACTACAACTGTGGAACCAGGACTTAGACTGAGTTTTGTTTGAGTCCACAGCTGGTGTTTCAAACAACCAAGCTATACGGTTTCTCCAGTGATTGAGTAAATACAGTAAAACATGATGAAATATTAAATAGTTGTAGTATGATATTTTGAACAATTTTTCATAAACTAAAGAAATGTTCATTAGATAATATTGAATGAAAAAGACAGGACACAATATTTATTAAAGAGAATGATCTCCACTAGGGTATAGATATACACAAAAGACTGTTAGGCCAGGCGAAATGGCTCACACCTGTCATCCCAACACTTTGGGAGGTTGAGGCAGGAGGATTCCTTGAGCCCAGGAGTTTGAGAGTAGCCTGGGCAACAAAGTGAGACCCGTCTCTACAAAAAATAAGAAAAATTAGCTGGGCGTGGTGGCATGCACCTGTAGTGCCAACTACTTGAGAGGGGAGGCTGAGGCAGGAGGATCCCTGGAGCTCAGGAGTCTGAGGCTGCAGTGAGCTATGATGGGGCCACTGCACTCCAGCCTGTGTGACAAAGCAAGACCTTGTCTCAACAACAACAGCAAAGGGACTATTAACATATTTTAAAATTATTGTTTCTAGTTTGTGAACAAATATAAAATCGTATTTTCTTCTCCACACTGTTCCGTACTTTCCAAGCATCCTATAATTAGTATGTATTGCTTGTATAATCAAGGAAAATAGTGGGTTTTAAGAAAAAAATAACTCTAGGCTGGAAAATTCAAAGAATCAGTGCTAAATCAGCTCAATCATAGCCCACCATGGTGGAGTCTGGAGCCCTGAAGGCCAGGCAACTCTAACACCATGGCCAGCCTGCGGGAGGAGCAATGCTAACTCTCACTGTGGCAGAGGCTGCTTGCAGGGTTGATCGTGCTCCCTCTCCCTGAGCCATCCTGCTGTAGAAGCAAGGTTATTAATTAACGAGACCAGTGACCAGCACAAACTACATGTCAGAACTGGATAGGAATTTCCACTCTTCAGCCTCTACGTAGGCAACTTTGAGCAAGTTATTTATCCTTTCTACACCTTTGTTTCCACATCCATATAATAAGGACAATTGTATTATCTACATGATTGGTTCATTATGAGGATTAAATGAGAGAAAACATGTAAAGGCTAGTATGTTACCTGCAACGTAATTAATGCTCATTAAATTGTCACTTAAAAAGGATGACAAAATACACTTTGTCCCATGGTAGATGTATAGAGCAGAGCTGAGATGATTTCACATCATGGCTAGGAAACAGATGAAATACGTTATAACTAAAACCATGCCCTTTAGATCAGATTTGGTTAAATTAGTTTGGTATTCTGTGGGCCAAAGAATGTGGTTATGTTATGCTTTAAGTTTTGTCCAAGTATACAAAACCTCATTTCTTGTTTGAAACCACTCTAAATTCCCTACAAATACATTGTCTTCTATAAGGCTAACTCTAAAGTACAATGTCGGTGTGTATAAGTTATATAAAAATGCTTCCCAAATTAGAGATGATTTGGGTTTTTTTGAAAATGTTCAACTATGTCCTGAGAGGGTAATAGGCATAATTTAACATTCCGTTGCAGGGACAGAATTGTCCCATTATGGACATAACACCACAGATATTAAATAAATAATGAAAATATTATGCAGTTTTTCTAGCACATTAGGCAATACATTGGTGATTAGAACTGATACAAACAATATTTTTCAGTCATAAAGGCCCTGGGTGTGTGCATCATTCT
>NW_012150030.1:895413-911956 GCF_000956105.1 Propithecus coquereli
CTTAGGGCTCTCCAAGGCTGAGAAGGAGCTCTTAGAGATAACAAGTTAGGCCACAGATGTGTTAATTAAAACAAAACAAAGGGGATAGTTGCATTGTGAGTTTCCTTTTCAAAGGGGCAATTATATGCTGTGAATTTATTTCTCTTACTTCCTGTTAGATAGTTTATTTTCCTCTATTAGATAGGTTGTTAGTAAGATCACCTTTCACAAAAGGAACTTAGTGAAGCATTGAGAAGCCAAAGAGAATTTCTGATCTGTCACAATTCCCAGTGAAACATTTTCCTCTGCTGTAGAGAAGCCAGAATAAAAACATAGGAAAGAACTTTTGGGTTTTTTGATGTTTTCATCTTCTAAAATCCCCTACCTATTGTTCTTAGAAAACTACCCTTCAGTCAAACTCGTGCCTGCATCCGATCAGCCTTTTTAAAAAATTTCCAAAGACCCATAGAAAGCTTTTCATTGGAAACATATGATATGTTTCTCAAAGAGAGTTGCATGGGCTACGTTGCTCATTACACAAGCCTGTGATATCTTGGTGGCAGTTAAGGACGCTTGAAGTTGTGATTTCTTTCTGGCCCCAAAAGCAATTTAAAGAAAAAAAAAGAATTTGAGCACTGAAATCAGAATGACTGACTAAATAGGGCTTGAGGCACTCTCAGGGATCCAGAGCTTAGAGCCATCTTCAGAAATGTCTTCAGTCAGCTGGGAGAATTGTGCTTTTAATGTCACCTCTGGCATCTTTTAATTATCAGGAGGGAGGAGATGGACAAGGCTGCACCAGGACTCTTTTGAATTCGGGCTGAAAGAAGTTAGGTGCCGAGGCTGCTCACCCCATCCTGGGAAGAGGCTTTCATTAGCTGTGTCCTGACAGCCTGTATGACTAGACGGGGCTGGCCAGAATCCTTGAGAATGTGAAAGGAGCAGAGAGAAGTCATTCACGACATTCACCCCTGTGTTACAACCTCAAAGTGTCTGCTAATCAAAATCCCAAACATTGTGCAAAGGCAACAGTGACACATCTTGGAGACTCTTAAAGAAACCTAAACATTATTGCATCATCTATTGGAAGGCATCAAGTAGAGACCAGTCATTGTGCATTTTTCTGGCTCAGTGAAATAAAGCTCCTTGATATTTGTTGCCTAGAAGCCTCATGAAATTAGTGGACACACCTTGAAGTTTTACAAACCCTAGGTAGTTTTTAATTGTCCTTGCAGCGTTTCCTCCTTTGAGATTTACCCAAATGAATAAAAAGGAGACACACAATCGAAGACCATTGCTTTTATTTCATCTTTCAAGCCTATTAAAGTTACTAGTTTACTTTAATCATCTCTAAACAAGGGAAGAAACTCTCTTAGGAAATTGGGCAACCTGAGTTCAAAATGTGAGAAACTGACACTCTTTTCTTTTTAAGTTTCCCAGGTCGCACCAAAATCATTCCAACATGATAGTCAGAGTCAGAATTCTGGGCTTCTAATTGCTCCCATCTTTAAAGAACGCCTTACTCCTGGTAAGAAAATACCTCTCAGGCTTTTTGAGTAGTCTTTAGTAATTGCCCATTTTAGCCCTCCAGACTGAAAAATCACATCAGGCAAAAGTTTCTGGCTAATAAGCTATGCCAGGCCAGGTGAGGCGGCTCATGCCTTTAATCCTACCACTCTGGGAGGCCGAAGTGAGAGGATCACTTGAGCTCAGGAGTTTGAGACCACCCTGAGCAAGAGTGAGACCCCGTCTCTACTAAAAACAGAAAAATTCACCAGGCGTGGTGGCACATGCCTGCAGTCCCAATTACGTGGGAGGCTGAGGTAGGAGGATCACTTGAGCCTAGGAGTCTGAGGTTGCAGTGAGCTATCACTCCTGCACTCTAGCCAGGGTGACAGAGCAAGACTTTGTCTCAAAAAATAAATAAATAAATAAAGATATACCATATGCTTTCCATAGGAAAATAATTGCCATGGTACAAAGATCTGCTTAAAATTGAATTTAAGAAGTGGTTAGGTAGACTTTGCCAGCTTTTGCAATGTGTTGTAAACATGTTTGTTTTAATAGTTTCTGGAGCTCAAGACCCAAAACCTTCTTTCTAAAAAAATATTATCTATTATCTAATACCATGTACTAGGAGTTTTATATACATCATCTTCCTCAATCTTCAAAACAACCTGGTGAGATAAGTGCTATGTATCTATTTTATAGCTGAGAAAACTGAAGCTCAGAGAGGTTGAGGAACTTGTTCGAGATCACACAGCCGCTAAGTGACAGCATAAAATTCAAATCCTCTTCTTTCAAAATCCTGAAGGCTGTGTTCTTTCTCTTATACAAACCTATTTTATTTGTTAGTATGACTATTATTCTATTAATGAGCATACCTAAATGTTCTAAGCTTAAAAAATATTAATTAAAAAAAATTTTTTTTTGAGATAGAGTCTCATTCTGTCATCCAGACTGGAATACAGTGGCATCATCATAGCTCACTATAACCTTGAACTCCTGGGCTCAAACAATCCTCCTGCCTCAGCCTCCTGAGTAGCTAAGACTACAGTCGTTCACCACCACACCTGGCTCATTTTGTAATTTTTTTTAGAAATGGGGTCCTGCTGTATTGCCCAGGCTAATCTCAAACTCCTGGCCTCAAGTGATCCTCTTGCCTTGGCCTCCCAAAGTGCTGGGATTACAGGCATGAGCCACCATGCCTGACTTTCTAAGGATATTAGATCAGGTTGTACAATGGATAAGTATAACTCTAACTAGAAATTTCAAATTGAGAAAATTTAGACAACTGGTAACCATTTATCTCCTTGCATAGAAATCTGGCAAGAATAGTATAAGAACTTTTGCAGGTTTTATTGATATTCTTTGCACTTTCATTTATTTATTCAACAAATATTCATTAAACAACTCCTATGTGCTAGACACCGTTCTATGTGCCGGGGCATTGGCAATGAAACCAATGAGCAAAGACCCTGTCTTTGTGCAGCTTCCATTTTAGACAGACAGAGGAGAAAAGCAATAAAGCAATCATGGAAAGTCAGGCAGTGGTTAAGTGTTATAAAAAACATGAAGCAAGGTAAGGGCACTCTGACTTTGTAGCTGTAAATCAATTATGAGCCAAGCGCTGAGGTTCAGTACAAATCCCTAATTATAGATGCCTGCACAGACCTGCACCTTGACAGTCCTGTGGAAAGTGCGGAGGCTAGGAACTCACCACAACTCTCTTAGATAAGTATTTTACAGAAGAGAAAACCTGAGCCTCAGTAAGTTCATAACTATGCCCCAAGGTCACAGAGCTGATTATGTGGCAGAGTATGATTCGAACTCAAGTATCCCAAGCTGTGCTCTTGGTCGCGCTCTACTCCTTAGAACCCTTCGCCTGGCACCATGATAACTGAGGGGCTTGTAATCCTCTTCCAGGCACTAATGCCCAAGGCTGTGTGGCACTATTAGTTGCTTGAAGTTTTCAGCAATAGCTCTGTAGCCCTAGGAAAACACTAATTCTATATCCCATTGGGACTTTGGAGTAAGCTAGACCTACACAGGGCCCTATCTGCCAATTAGCCTGGAGACCTCAAGTGTAGATTAGGCATAGCTGGGAAATAACTAAGGCGGGGCTAAGACAGTGTCTGCCACTCGGTAAGTATCCAATAAATGTTCACCAAAGGGAGGGAGGGACTGAGGAAGGAGGATGGAAGGAAACCAATACCCTACACAGCTCTAGAACAAATTCCAATATGATAAGTCATGTTTCGACTATCTTCTATATTTGAAAATAGGGTTTCTCAAGTACCAGGGAGAAAACGTGGTAAGCCTGGTGAGTAATACATACTCAATAAATTATATTAATTATTTAAAAATGTCAGATTAAGTCAACTTCAAAATGCAAGAAAAGCATTGGTTTTATAATGAGTGCACGATATATGGCAATTTTGATTTCTTTCTTATAATATATATTATTCTAAGTAGAGTTTTTTTTCAGCAGGAAAAAAATTCATAAATAATGAATTGTAAAGAATGATGACAAATTGCACATAAATTCTGTTCCACACAAAAGGTTAAAAAATATGCATGCACAATCTGACCACATTTGCCAGAGATGCACTTCTAGGAACACAATGACATATACACGTAGCCCAATTTTCTCTAACAAAAAGTTGTTTCCTGGGGTAGTCAGGCAGTTTGGAAGAGCAGTCACTTTACAGCCCACGGTAGAGGTTAATTTTGCTTCCTCCTTCCCATTTTCTTTGAGACCTTTGCTTTGAGCAGAATAGAGAGAATGATCATTGCAGCATCACATGAACACTAATGCTTAGTTAAAATTATTTTCCTTTCCTTTTATTAGACAACAGGCAAGACATTGGACTTTTGTCAGGAATGGTCATCTTTGCTGTTACGTTGTCAGTTCTTTCTTTGGTTGGGATATTTAATAGATCACTCCGAACTGGGTAGGTTTTTATAAAATTTCTGTTTTCTGATTAAGACCGTGTGTGTATGTGTGTGTGTGTGTGTGTGTGTGTGTGTGTGTACCATCAAAATGTAGTCATTTCAGTTATTTACTAGAAAAATCCATCAACCTTTTTATTTGGAAAAAGGAAAATAAAATGAACAAATGTTAATGAGTACCTACCTATGCCAAGTCTTTACGAATGTCATTCATTTAATCCTCAAAGTGACCCTGCCAGAAAAGCTCCATGGCCTATTTTTCACGTGACTTAAATGAGGCTTAAAGAGTCTAAGTCCTCCAGCCCACGGTCACTGAGCACTGAGCCAGGAGTCCCGACACAGCTGGTGTCAAAGCCCACGTTCTCAAGCCTTTTCCATTGTGCCTCAATTTATCTTCAGTGCCTTGTTCTTTAGAGTGGTTAAATCATAATCTGCCTTGGATTCTACCCAAGCAAACCAGCTGAATCAATGGAAAGAGAAGTATGGCAATGTTTGAATTTGTCACTTTGTTACCAGTTGTGTTGGTGTTTTAGCATCCGGCCCTGAAGCCCCTTTTGCTTGGCCTCCTTCAATCAGTTCTTTCTTTTTTTCCATCAATGTGATATTTGCAAAGATTTATGCCTGGTTATTGAAAATGAGATTTTGAGGAAAGCAAAGCCTTTGATTGCACATTTTACTAGATGCATTGAGTATTTCTAATGCATTGAGTATTTCTGTTAATAGACTAGAGTTGTTTGATGTGGCAGTCTCCCTGTATATCCGATCTTTCACAATTTGTGCTCTTTTGAATGTTCTTTGCCAAATTGGCACTGAGTTTCTTTCTTGCCATCACTTGCTTCATGAGATAATCTTTCTTTTAAATTTATAATCAAAATGCAGTAGAAGGATTTTAAATGAGCTATTCTAAATAAAGTATGCTAATGATTTCTTATTTATGTAGGCTTTTTCCTCAGAACTTAATATTTCAAAATTTAAATTACACCTTAATAAACATATTCCTAATACCCTTGTGAGGTGGGCAAACTAATATGGAATTGCATTTTAAGTTGCTTTAAAATATATTCAATTATAAAGTCCCTTGAAATATCTTAAGGTTCAAACTAATATCCCATAAAAAATATTAATATTTGTGTTATTATCCAAAGATGTCCTAGTCAGTGTGAAATTTTAAATAACATTAAGTTTGTTATTAAGAATAACCAAAAACTAACTTTCAGTTGGTAATGACAAGTAAGGAAATAGGATAATTCTTGGCTAATTTAATTATTTAAATAATTACTCTTTTTAAAAAGATGAAACAAGAGGTAATTTCTATATATTTATTTTACATATGAACAGATACGGTTATTTAAGATAACCATACACTGTTTGTAAAAACCTTACTTCACAAACAGAACTGGACAAGAGAGAGCATTTCATTTTCAATATAATGAATCCAAGAGTAGGTAAATATCCATAAATACGTTCTCACTGTATCAGCATGCTATATAAAAACTTTACTACAATAGCATGAATTTACTAATTTGGTCTAATTTTAAATACAGAGTGAATTAGTGTGAATTAGAAAAAAACCTGAATCATAAAATATTGTGTAAATATATGGAAAGAAATTATTTTTACCTTCAAGTCCAAGGTCAAATTGAGCTAGCAAAATTCACTCAGCCATTTCAGTTGTTACTTAGTAAAAGTCCTTAGAGAACCTGTTTAAACACGTAAACAAGTTTGATTTGTTGTTAATAGGTCCATTGTTTACATGTAAAACTGTGTTTAGTCTCTTTTAAATTCTTGGTAGACCTGTTGGCTCAAATCAATTTGTACTGTCAATGCAGGAAGTGTTTTTAAACTATATGGAAGCACTAAGGAGTAGCTTGGGAGAGGAAGTGGGATGTTCACGGCTTCTCCCTCTTCTCTCCATCACCCCACTCCAGTGATGCCAGATAAGCACACAATCTAAGTAAAAACCAGTTCTCACTGTGCAACACAGCTGCAAGACAAGTTCTCCAGCCTCCTACCTCCTCCATAAAAAGAAAGTTTGGAGCCACCACTATCATCGCAACCCGATTTGGAATAATTAAAAATTCAGAATCAGAGGAGCTCGAATTATAGGGTTTTCATATATAATATCCTGTTCTTTAATTCTGTAGTTTGGTCACCTTGGAAAGTTCTACAAAATGTCTCTTAAGTTTTTCAAATTTTCTTGCACTGATGTCTTCTGCTTTTATAATGGTTTGCTCTACTTAACATGTATGCAGTTTGATTGCCGGGGTGGTTCTCCCACTTACCTTGAATCTACTGTGAGTGTTTTGAAATGTTCCTGCTCAGTAGAAAGAAGCAGAGCAATAGAGACAAGAGGAAAATCTGAAAAGATGTTGTTATCAATTTCCCATTTAACTTTAAGTAAGAGATGGGAACCTTAGCTCCTGCATCGGGACATTTGATTTTTGTTGCGCATCCCATTCCAGTTGACTTCCTAATTCCTCTGTGGTTGCCTGCACCAATCCCAAAGTAATACACGTCTTCTAATGCGTCATTTTTGTTTTTTAGAATTAAAAGAAGAATCTTATTGCTAATGCCAAAGTGGCTTCATCAAGATATTCCTAATATGGAAAATAGTAATGTTGTGAAAATGCTACAGGTAACCAAACACCATCAAACAAAAACTGAGTAGCAGTTGAGACAAAGAGTGCAGTCTAATAATTAGAGTAGAATTTCCATTTAAATAAATAAATATGTATATATATTAACATAATTGTATATATGTATGTAGAAACAACATTGTACATTTCAAACCCTACTTAAGAGGAGAGAATGGATTTAGGGGAAGAAAAGAGAGAAGAAAGAAAGAAATAGTGCTATTCAAAAGAGAAAAGTAAAGTGGAAGATTGTGGGCCAGGTGCAAGAGTCACTTGGTGACCAAGCAATTGGTAGCTGTCTTCAGGGACAAAAGGAGGTGGAAAACAAAGCTCAAGGGAGTGAGCCTCAAAGACTCAAAGGTGCTTCAATTTTACATGAGGTGGAGAAGCAGGGGGAGCCCAAAGAGGACATCACTTCACTGTTTAGTCCCAATGGGATGCAGGAAAATTCATGTGAGAGGACCGTGAAAGATGGTGCCACCAGGGGCAGGCCAAGTTTCCATTTTGGCAAAGAAGAGAAGAGCGTGCACCATGAAGACCCTGAGGGGATAGGGGACTTTGCAGGTTCTGAAGGGGGGGAAGGGTCTGCTGTGTGCGTTCCTGCTACTTTCCAGCCCTTGGGCTTGGCTGTCAAGGGGCTCAAAACCCAGTCGGTGGGACAAACACATCATCCAAGCATTGCAAAGCAGTGACGTAAGTGCAGTGACAGAATGAGCCCAAACGTGATGGGAGTGGAGAGGAAACACACTGAAAGATGAGAAGGAGTTGCTCAGGAGAAAGAGAACATTCCAAGTCGAGGGGGCAATGTGAGGAAAGGTTCAGGAGTGAGAACAGCATGTTGGGAAGGAAGATTAAGTATTTGAAAAACAAATAAAAGTGGCTCTGTTTGAAGCTCCGATGAGCCCATGAATTGACTCTTTCCCCAACCTCATATCATTTGAACAAAGTGTTTCTAGGCTAAAAGTAAAAATGTTTTGAAGGGTTTAAAAACCATTGGTTGAAGTCTGAGTTCCATAACACGAGACCTTCTGTGATCTGATCCTATTCACCATTCCAGCACTATTCCAGCCACTCCTCGTGTCCAGCTTTTCAATAAAGTAATTCCCAGCATGCTGCTCTTGCTAAACCTGACAAGTGCCCTGGGGAAGCTGAGTTTGAAGAAAATTCAAATGACACTTCACACTACTTTATTTAAGATCTTCCTCTTTGCCAAACTCCCTTCCTATTCGCCAAACTCCCTTCCTATTCTGTGTTCCTAGAATTAGAGGTGAACCTTCGGGTTTCCTTCAGGTAAGGTTTTATTTTCTACCCAAGAGACTACAGAGTGGGATCTTAGTCTGCTTGGGCTGCTCTGACAAAATATCATAGGCTGGGTAGTTTAAACAGCAAACATTTATTTCTCACTGTTCTGGAGGCTGGGAAGTCCAAGATCAAGGAGCCAGACAATTAGGTTCCTGGTGAGGACTCTCTTAGGGACGACTGCCTACTCACACGGCAGAGAGAAAGACCATCTCTCTCCTTTCCCTTCTTCCCTAATCCCATTCATGAAGGCTCCACCCTCGTCACCTAATTCCCTCCAAAGGCCCCACCTCCAAATAACACTGCCTTGGTTTCAACATATGAGGAGGGGGGATGCACACAGAGGTGACTATAATTTTATCATTGTGTTGGGTGGAAGTTATTTGCCCTGAGACGTGAGCCATCAGCTGGAAGGCCTTGAGTCCATTTCTCTTCCAGAAAAGTCATCAGGCTAAAACTTTGACATGTCTGAATTGTGAGTAGCCGTACACCTTTAGAACCTCAGCACCAAGCATGTATTACAACCTCATTCTCAATATGTAAGCAAACTAGGGTTCTCCCCTCCTTTCTTTTATTTACACAGCAAAATATTTTCTTGTACTTAGGTTCCACAATATTAAGAAATAGTCCAACATATTCCAAAATCCAATTTTCAAAATGTCCTAAAATAATATACAAGTTAATATACAAGACTTGTCTTTCCCTTTAAATCTTTTAAGCCAAGAAGTATGCTTAAGAAATGGATTATTTTTATTATTCCTTTCCTTCAGTTTCTCATGGGGGAATTTAATAAAGATTTGGAAGCAGGAAGGATAATAAAAGACAAAAGGAGGGAATCACAGGGGAAGATAAACAGTATGAGAAAAGGGAGGGGGAAAGGGAGGCTGAGAGAAAGCAAAATTCTAGTCTTTATTCAGTTATCCAGTTTGGCCCCTTTAAATGTCTTTTGTTAAAAATAAAACAATGTTTTTTTTTTTCCTTAGGAAAAAAGTGAATTTATGAATAATAATTCCAGTGATGAGCTCCTATATGTTGATCCTGTGATTACAGAGATAGAAATCTTTCTCCCAGAACACAAGCCCACAGACTACAAGAAGGAAAAGAATGCAGAATCCCTGGACACAAGAGACTACCTGCAAAAATCACTGTTCGCCAATACTACAGTTGTGTATCTTCCTGATCTCAACACTGGATATAAACCCCAGATTTCAAATTTCCTCCCTGGGGAAAACAATCTCTGCAATAATGATGAAGTGGATTCCTCAACTCTTAAACCACCAGTTGATTCCTTAGACCCAGGGATAAATCCAAGGTTAAAAATATGTCCTAATTTTGCTTTTTCTGTCTCAAGTATGAATTCACTAAGCAACACACTCTTTCCTGAAGAATTAAGCCTCATTTTAAATCCAGGAGAATGCAGTCCTCCTGACATACAAAACTCAATGGAGGGAGAAACCACCATGCTTTTGGAAAACAATTCACCCGATGAAAGTATAACAGAACAGACCCTGCTGCCCGATGAATTTGTCTCCTGTTTGGGGTTCATGAATGAGGAGTCGCCATCTATTAATTCTTATTTTCCACAAAATATTTTGGAAAGCCACTTCAGTAGGATTTCGATCTTGGAAAAATAGAGCTGTGTGGTCAAAATCAATATGGGAAAGTTATCTTTCAATTGGAAGTTGGATCTTCCACGCAGTAAAAATTAAATTCTGCCTCATTTTTTAAAATTAGAGAATTAAGATCCAAAGATGGAACATGCTTTGTAGTTACACACACACACACACACACACACACACACACACACACCCAGCATTATTAGGAATACCACCTGTATTTTTTACAAAGTATCAACTATTTCCTCTTAATTTTCCCTCATTGAAAGACAGAATAATTCTCTCTGTTGTATAAAAAACGAATAAGTCATACAAAATTTGCAGTAGTAAAATAAATGCTGAAAACAATTCTTTAAAATTGAAACATTAATATTAGCAAAGGAAGAAGCAAATTTAATTCTTCATTTTATCACTTAAAATTCAATGATAAAAATATAACCCCCAAAAACAAGTAAGTAAAGGACAGAATCAGAGGGTAATTCATTAGCAAGTTTGCTGTATTATTTTTCCCACTACTTTCCATTCAGGTTAGGGGATTTGATCTTTCCTTGTTGTGATTCTGGGATAAGAGAGCTGTGAAACAGTGATGTGGGGAAATCATGAAGCTGCCGTCTTCACTGAAGTTACGAGTGATGGCCTTGTTCCCCTGTGGCATGGTTGGCATATCATTTACACCATAGTAGGATCCATGAGAGGCAGCAGATGCAGGATCAGCAAGATGGAAACCTTTTTTTTTTTTTTTTGTTATCAACTATGTATTAGATATATGTCAGAAAATTGTGAAAATAGGTATTTGTGCAAATCTGGGAGGGCAAATACTTGCTGCACCTGCCACTGTCCTGAACCCCATGTCTTCCGCACGTATCAGTAGCTGCTCCCCACGTGCCGTTCTGCTGACTCTATGGTGGCCTCGGGATCCTCTCAACGAGTGCTCTTGATGGCCACAATCAATAAGGACTGGGACAGGAGATGAACTCTATCTGCAATAAGGTCAATATTGCAAAGTGGTTGATCTTAAAAATACAAAATGCGTACCTTAAGCTGAGAAATGGTACCCAGCAGACTTCTCTGTTCCAATTAATATTTATGGTCAAGGAAAAATTTTTCTAATGATTAGAATGGTTTAAAATAGGTTAGCTTACCCATTGAATTCTTCTTCCTCCTCTAACAATTATCAACAATAAGAATTTATACTTAGATTTAATTTTATTATAACAAATTAAGCAGTTAATCAAAACAGGAGCAATTGTCTACCATGTATTTAACACATGAGCAAGCTATTTTGTTTTAACCATTTTTTATTAAAAAAAATTTTAAAACAGTTTCATTGTCATTAAGTGTCCCCCAAATGAGGATGACTGTACATGCTAGTTTGCTCTGGTTTTTGTCCACTGTCCCAGTGTTAATTATGACCAGGGAGTGCCCTCACCTGCCCTCAGAATCATCCCATTTGGATGATAAATTGTATGGTCACTCTATCTATGAAGCCTATTTAATGTCCAGCATAAATTCATCAGTATTTATCTTTGTTGACAATCCCCTTTTACTGCATGTCATTAACTAAGGCCATTTTATTCCAAAATGGAACATTACTATTCACAGTGTAAAAAAACCTACCCCTGCTGTGAAATCCTATTCTGTTTATCCTAAAATATGTATATATGTTATACTTTGCATATTCTGAAAGGGATATATTTTAAATCACTAATGAAATGCTAATCTTAAATATCTTGACTTATAAATTATCATATGCCTTTGCTTTATTCTTCTCCAAAGGGAGAATCGTAATAATGCAAGGAGGCAGGTAGTATTTGAGATAGAAATAGCAAAAGACTAAGATAACTCTTTGATATTTACAAACCTGATGAAGACATCTGGTAAAATGCAAAGAATATTTTCACAGTGGGTTTCACCATAATTGTAATCTGTCACACGTCAAAGAAGCTTTTGTTGAGCTTAAAGGATTATGTAATAGCATTATGTGATCTTCTGCAAATGCTTCCACTACAGCGAGTGCCTCCTTTAGAACTCCTCCATCTTGCTCCCTGGAGTGGGAAGGGGGCTGCTTTCTCATTTTGTGATGTCTTCCCCACACCATATCCCTTTTCAGCACAGAGGAAATGCTTCTGCTTCCATCTTTGCCATTAGCCCTTGTTGGTCCCATTGGACTAGATGGTGAGGCTATACCTGCAGAGGAAGCAATGTACCTGTCATTGCTCCAACTCACAGGAAAAATTTCAACTGATTTATTGAAATGCAACCATGATAAACAGGCAAGGGTTTTCTTTCTGTTATTCTTGTATTCAACAAGGATTCATTGGACTATTGGGTGCCTCTACTATGTGCAAGACACTTTGGGGGATATGGATGTTAACAAAACCGGCTGATCCCTGCAACCCCGGGGCTTATATTCTAAGGGCAAGAGACAGACAATAAATGAGGTGAGGACAGGTCATTGCCCTCAAGGAGCTTACATTGTCCTGGGGAAGGGGCTAGAAGTAGGGGATGGAGAGAGGCAGAAAAAAATAAAGAAAATGCCAGATAATAATAAATGCTGTGTAGAGAAGTAAAAAGGGATACTGAGATGGAGAGCCACATGGTGACCATTTTACATGGGGTGGTCAGGAAAGATTTCTTCCAAAGAAGTGACGGGGACATTGCCATCTGAATCTCAGGTAGGAGCCAACATGTGAAAATTAGCTGGCCACTGACAAGTCCCTTCTATAGAAAAATTCTTGAATGGCTAACGTCTTTACCTCTTTCCCTCCTAAGCACGTCGCCCTTAGCCACCCACCAACCCCACCCGACCCCGTCTCCCACCTTCACCTTCTTGAGCCCGAGTTTTCTGTAGATTTGGGGGACAAATTATCTTTTCATGTAGTTCTTAGTCCTATTATTAACTTTCTTTCTCTAAGTCTCACAATCTTTGTAAGTTGCTGATTCCTAAATGGGCACATCCTGCTTATTGGTGTGGGTAAAGAGGAAGGAGGAAGAGAGAGAAAAGTCCTCCCAAGTTACCATTCAGAGGGAGGTAGGGGAGAGAAATACAGAGGAAGAAAGGCAGATTAATACTTAGCAATGCTGAAACAACATGGAGTGCCATAGTTCTGGACCGTACTAAAGCAAATTAAGGAATACCCAGTTTCCTCCTGTTCTAGTATCTTTTTAGCACTTTACCTACCTCCGTTTCTTACACAGAAGCAATAGAAGGAAGCACAAGTAAAGTAAAATCTGAGGGTGCATGTTTGTGTGTGTGTGCGTGTGTATGTTTTATCTTTTTTAAAGTTAGTATTTCTTTTTTTAACCACATTTGGAAATAATATTGAAGATAGGCTCATGAGAGGATGTGGTTCTCAGGTAATGTGGGTTGCTGTCTGGCCTTCCTGGTGTGTTTCCAGCTTCTGCTTCTCTTATATTCTTAGTCATCCTCCCTTTGATATAGAGACAGCACATGACTCTGGCATAGGGCAAAGGTTTTCAAAAATAAATTTTAGCAATTGATTCCCCTTTCTCCAAATGCAATCCATTGCAGAATCCCAAAATGTAAAATGGATGGAAGAAAATCTCCTGTTCAAACAGATATTGGAGGTTATATCTGTGCCCTCTGCCTGTGCCTCTCTGCCTGTCCCTCTCTTCTCTGCACCTACCTCTGAAGCAACATGAAAATCTGAGGCGGGGACATCCTCTCTTCTCTACCTAGGTGGCCTGAGTCCTGGACCAGGCTTGAGAAGCCTGGAGCTCAGAATTGAACCTCACTCTCCACGTAAGCCACAAGGCTGCCAACTCAGGCTAAGGGCCAGAACTCCCGCAGCTTGGTGACTTTGTCTAAACGAGCTTTCTCTCCGAGGCTGTTAACAGAGGCAGTGCTATATGTACCAATTAACTTGCTTCTGTCCAATTACTTTATCATAAATGTCTGGGCTTTGTTCAAGTTTATGCTCTTTTTAAGATCACTAAGAATAAAATATTGTGTTGTGAACATAATTAGATTTTAAAAACCCAGAGATTGTTGAATCGTGCTGTGGTTTATCTCTTTATGAAGTAATTATACCAATTAAAGGAGCTGATGTTTTAATGGGGAATGTTACCCACTTGGGAGACACTATTGGTTTAAAATAAAAAGAAGTGATTACAAACAATTTATGGATCTCTCTTGGGTAAAAGAATGAAACCAATATAAGATAATTGGATTCTGATTCATAGAATGAATTGTGCACAATTTTCTTGGATGCTACAGTTAAGGCAAAATTACAAGGAACTCTAATAAAGGTTTGACAGAATGTTATTATGTCTCTTTCCCACTGCTAAAATCATACCATTAAATCCCAATTTGTGTTTCATATTAGGGCTCTCTTAGCCATTTTGCTAATTTCATTTTTAACTTAATTTAGGATAACCACTTTGCATCTTTTAAATCCCGAATTTCTATTAATTTTCTGAAGATGCATTCCCATTACACTTATGTTCAGGAATACACATTATTACCCGATTCTTATAATTAGCATTTAGCAACAAATTAAGAACTTATTCATTCTTAAATGGTCCATTTTTCTGTGGGGTAGTAAGCATTCTGGGCTAGTTTTAATGAGAGGGAAAAAAAGAAAGTACTAGACTAAGCATCAGTGTTGCAGAAGCATAGTTCTTTCCCGAGACTATTGGTTCAAAAATTCAAGCAAAACAAAAATGCTGTTTCTAACCATAAAGGTATACCTAAAATTAGTCAGAGCACAGGAAGGAAATCATAAATAGTCAAACACTAGAACCCAAGTGTGCGAGGCGGAAGTCAATAAACGTTACTGTTTTCTTTATGTTCACATCCTGCCTGAGAATTTCATTAGAAGGGAACAAGAGAGAAAGAATACCATAGTAAAATAAAGAGAAAGCATTTATTTTTAAACTATACAGTAATTCATGAAAATACACTTTAAAAAATCAAAGTAATACCAATGCAAATAGAGTGAAAAGTAATAGTTCCTGTTCACATCCCCACTTCCCACTCCCCACCCCCTCACCAAAGGTAGTGACTCTCAAGTTAGTGTTTTCTTTCCAGTATTTTTATTGAAATGGTTAAAAGATAATATTGTTCTGTGACTTGTTATTTTTCACCTAAAAATATATCTTGGAAATCTTCTCATGTCGTTATATGTAGCTTTACCTTGTTTTTTAAACAGTTGCATAATCGTCCATATGATAAATATATTATAATATATTTGCCTAATTTATTAATGGACATTTCAGTTGTTGATTATTTTTCACTATTATACCTATTTCTGCATTAAATCCTCTTGTACATATATCTTTACATACGTATGGGAATTTGGGGTTGGGGAGAGGACAGATGCCTAAATGTGGAATTGTTGGATCAAGAGATAAATTCACTTACATTTTGGTAAATATTACCAATTATATCTCTAAAAAGACTTTGCCAATATTATCAGTATTTAAAATGTTTGCCAATCTAGTGAGTGTCTTGTTCTCATTTCTTTGGAAAATGAAGTTGAACGTTTTCTTATATGTTTATTGCTCTTTTGTATTTCTTATTTTTTGGTTTGCATTTGTTATATTCTTTGGCCATTTTTCTATTGAGTTGTTGGTTACAGTCTTAGTCATTTGCGGAAGTGCTTTATTATATATGTTTTGAATACTTTTTCCTAGCCTGTTTTTTGTTGGTTTTATTTAAAAGTTTTTTTTTCGGTTTTAGAGACAGGGTCTCATACGTTGCCCAGGTTAGAGTGCAGTCACACAATCATAGCTCACTGTAAGCTTGAACTCTTGGACTCAAGTGGTCTTCCTGCCGCAGCCTCCCAAGCAGCTAGAACTGTAAGCTCAAGTTACTGCATCCAGCCTGTTTTTTGTCATCTTTTTGTTTTCTTTTGCTAAACAAAAGTTTTAAAGTTGTCTGTAGTCAATCTGTTGCTCTTTTTCTTTAAGACTTCTGGACTGGGTATCACATTTAGTGCCAAAAGACAAAATTACAACAAATTGAAAGATCTTAATTGGCTTTTATTTGCAATTCTAGAATCAGGCAACAGCTCGTTCTATAAAATAGAATGAGTGTTCTAATGAGCTGAGCAGAGGAGTTTGGTTTTATAGACAGAAAAGAGCTGAGCAAAGTAGAAACAGAAAACAAAAGGCAGATTGGTTATTTGAAAGTTACTTTTCTTGTAAAGACTAAAGCAGAAGGTTAAACTTCCTTATCATGCCAGCTAAACCTGGCCTGTTTGGGGATTTGGCTATTATCTCTCTCTCTCTCCTGATTCGTCGGAAGGTCAGCTAAAGCTCTTAGTTTCAGCTTGGTGTCGGTGGAACTTCAGCATGAGTGACTCCATTTTGGTTTGGTCTGTTGGGCCTAGGGCAGGAGCTCTGCCCAACCCAATGGCCTCCTACAAATTTTATTTAACATTAGCAAAATATATTTTTGAGCTAGAATACTTAGTGGTGGTATCAAGCAATGGGACAAGAGTGGATATTAGAAGATCAGATCTGGCCAGGCGCAGTGGCTCATACCTGAAATCCTAGCACTCTGGGAGGCTGAGGCAGTATTACTTGGGCCGAGGAGTTTGA
>NW_012150030.1:913006-915828 GCF_000956105.1 Propithecus coquereli
AGGGAGCTTGCTGAAGCCCAGAGCCATGCAGAAAAGCAATTCTAACACAAATAAATACAAATAAAGAAAACCAGAAACACTTTGCAAACACAAGAAATGATAGATTCAACCTATCTACATCACTTTAATAAAATGATAATTTTTAAAAGCACTCTTACGTTGTCTTTTCTATTTTGTTTCTTTTATTTTACTAAAAAGTGAAAATGCTCAGTGTAAAAAAAAAAACAGAAAAGCATGTAGAACTATAAGCATAACCAACGTTGTAAATACATGGACTAAACTTAGTTTTTTCCTTTTTAAGAGCTTGGATTAAGGTCAAACAATCAGGGATTTTGAATTTCAGATTTACCACATGCCACATGTGTGATGATGTTGGGTAATTACCAAAGTTTTAAGTCCTCTCCTTATCCTACTTTCTAGGACAGGGATACCCTTGACTAAGTTGATGGCTCTCTCCTCCTTGAAACACTTCATTCACTTCACTCCAAGGACACCACATGCCCATGACCTTCTCTGACCACTCATTCTGTCTACTGTTCTTCTTTTTCCTAGTCTCCTTGTCACCTAAACATTGGAGGCACCACAGTACAGGTCTTAATTTCTCCCTTGGTAATCTTGTCCCTTCCTGTGGCTTTAAACACTATCTACATGTTATGCAAACAGGTTAACCCAACCTCTACCCTCCAGACTCATGTATTCAGCTGTGTACTTGACATCTCCATTTGTACATCATTAAGACATGTGAGATCCCACCCTTCTCTTCTCACAGATGTCCCCATCTCAGTAAACGGTATTGCCATTTTTCCAGTTGCTCAAAAATCTTGTAACTGTCCTTGACTTTTTCTTGTTCTCTCACTCCTCACATCTACTCTATCAGAAAATCCTATCAATCCTACCTTCAAAATATATCCAGAAATTAAATCACTTCTTATCCCCTCAACTCAACCACCCTAGCTCAAACCACCATCATCTCTTGCAAAAGCCTCCCAAGGTCTATTTTCACTACAGTAACTAGATGATCCTGATAAAACAATACTTGTCTGTTCCAAACCTGCCAATGGCTTCCCATCCCACACACAATAGCAATCCAAGTCACTGCAATGATCTATGAGGCTGACAACCCAAAACAAGTGAGTGAGGCAAAGATCTCAGTCAATGGAGGTTTATTAATCCAAGGTTTGGGGATGCACCTGGGAAAAAACACAAGCTACAAATGCATCCGTGACTGTTTTTTCCCAACAGAGATTTGGAAACTCAGAATTTAAAGGGGAGAGGGCATACAGGAAGAAAAAGGAGGAGAGGGATGAATAGTGAGGCAAATGGTTACATTTTTGTGAGGCCACAGAAATCTACATTCTACATAAGATAAGGTGAATGTTTGAAGAGAAAAAAGGAGTAAAGGAAGAATAAAATTATACAGTTGTCTCTGCGTGGGTAGAGGAATGATTGATCTTGTCTCATCTCTGTTCTGCACCCGGGAAGATAAGCATGGAATCAACATTATCAGTGTAGAATTGAACATTAGTTTTAGCAGCTAGACTTAGACTGCAGACCTAAAGCTGCATTGGCATTTCTTTCCTTATGGGAGGCCAGAAAAGTATTTCCTTATGAATGATCTGTGGGGCAGTCCTCCAGAGATGCCTGAGGCCTTTTACCTTTCCATGGGGATCTTGCTAATATAAAATGTTAGTAACAGTTATTCATTTGGGAGTGTTGCATGACTCAGCCTCCAGGTTTGACCTTCCCTTTTGCATAAGTAGTTGGGGGTGGAAGTGGTCCTGAGATTTTTATTTTTCTTTATAAGTCTCCACCTAGTTCACTGCTTTCTCTCCCAGTATCCTGCCCTATAATCACTCAGCTCCAGCTAGCCTGGTCACCTCATAAGCACCTCAGGGTCTTTGTTCTTGCTGTTCCCTCTGGATTTCTCTTCCCCCAGATATTTGCATTGCTTTCTGGCACACTACCTCTAGAAATTACTGTTGCTACCTCATTCAGGCTTCCCCAGCCACCCTATCTAAAATTGCAAACCTCCTCCACCCCCATACGTCCTATCCTCCTCTACTTTATCTTCTTTGCAGCATTCACCACCATCTAAAATTGAACATACTGCGTATTTTACTCATTAATCTTCATTGTCTATCACCCACTACAACATAAGATCCAGGAGGTCAGGAATTGTGTCTGCTTTGTTTCCTGCAAATCTTTAATGCTTAAGACAGTGCCTGACACATAATAGGTACTCAATAAATATTTGTTGAAAGAATGAATGAATACTAGACAATGACCCAATCTATTCATTCATCTCATCTGCTTCCCAGGAGAAGGAAAACAATATTATTACAGGAAGGCAAAGAGCTTTCAGACCTCAATGTGTTTTCTGAGGCTCTTCCATAACACCTCATTATTTTATCACAATCATTGTTGTTTTCCCCTAAACTATCACTATATAATTAATGAGAAAGCAATGATATAACATAAAATTATGCATTTTTATTTTCATCTATGTAGCTTTCTTTTATTTTCTTGGATCATCTTTTATGCTTTTGACTGAAATCCATTCTTCAGATAGATTCATATGGCACAGTTAATAACACCTCAGCAAGTAAACAGTATCCCTTATTTCTTTGGGAGGAAATCTTCCTAGCTGCCACAGTAATTAAACAGCTCTCTGGCTAATAATCAGGGGCAGACAAATGGTGCAACATGTTAAAGAAAATGAGCAAACAAACAGGTGTAATCACTTTACAGACCATTAATTATCTTGCTAATAGAAACGACTGCTGAATTCTAAGAGGCCAGGCATTCTGGTAGCTGATAGAAAG
>NW_012150030.1:917293-919839 GCF_000956105.1 Propithecus coquereli
TAGTTGGCATTTACCACAGTGTCTGGCTCATAGTAACAGTGGCAGAGACTCTTAATTGTCCTCTTCAACATCCATTCTCACATTCTTACTAACAGAACCCCTATATTATTGATAGCAACAATTTTCCAGCCTCCCTTGCAGCTAGGTGTGGTCATGTGACTGAGTTCTGTCCAATGAAATATACATAGAAGGTGTTAGAGGGATTTCCAGGAAATCTTTTTAAAATGGAGGACAGACAAATGGAGAAATCCTTTCCTCCTCCTTCCTCCTTCCTACTGACTGGAAAGTGGACATGCTATCTAGGGCTCCAGCAGCCATCTGAGCCATCTGAGACCTGGAAGACAGAAGCTATACACTGAGGGTGGTAGAGCAGAAGACAGGAGCCCATGTCCCTGATGATTTTGAGGTACTGTGTTGAATCATTTATCTCAACTTTGTTCACATGAGACTAATGGTTTTAAATTACTGTTATTGGAGGTCCTGATGGTTGTATCTGAATTAATCTTCATGGACATGATAGGTAATCAGAAATTACGTTTTCAGAGAATGGATGGAGTAGACCCCCATGGTGGTTACGATAGTCTGCTCAGGCTACATAACAAAATACCACAGACTGGGGAGTTTAAACAACAGAAACTTATTTTCTCACCATTCTGGAGGCTGGAAGTCTAATATTAAGGTGCCATCAGAGTTGTGGTCTGGTGAGGCCTCTCTTCCTGGCTTGTAAATGATGACTTTCTTGCTGTGGCCTTCCCTTGTGCTCACTGAGAGAGAGATCTTTGGTGTCTCATTCTCTTCTTGTAAGGAAATCATTCCTATCAGGGCCCCACCCTTGTATCCTCATTTAACCTTAATTATCTTCCTAAAGGCACTACCTCCAAATATAGTCACACTGTGGGTTAGGGCTTCAACATACGGAGTTTGAGGAACACAATTCCATCCATAACAGTGGTCATCTATTGTCTCCCCAGTAGATGTGTTCCCCTCTTCTAGGACCTGCTCCCTTCCTCCCATCCACATGTTCCTTCAGTGTCACCCTGATTAGCTAGCAGCAGTTGACTGATGTGAGGTATACACCTGATCCAAGCTGGACCAATCAAAAGCTTTCCCTAGGAATTTTGGAATTAGACCTGAGAAAGAGAAAGACTCTCTCCAGTGACAGAATGTTAGATGCCAAGCTCAGAAGCTATTGTCAGTCTTGTTTTTCTTCATGTGACCAGAATAAAAGGAGGATGGTCTGCAGACAGAGAGCAAGAAGAATAAACAAACAGAAAAGGGCAGAGGAGAGATGGAATGAGAGTCCTAAATGCTTCTGATCCCTGGCTTTAATTGTTAGTAAGGTTCAATCCCATTCACGACTTATGGTTCAGAGAAACCTTTACCATACAGTCTTCTTTAGCTACTTAGAGTTGGGCTTCTGTTCTTTTTAACCGAGAGCCCTAACACACACAACTCCCTAGAATTAACAAAAAAGAAAAAAAGCTTTGTATTTTTAGGCTCCCAGGGACTACATGATTTTCTTTTAATAATGATTAGCAGTAACTGATGGTGTGTGTTTGTTTGTTTTATCTTTTGTGCTAGTTTATCTGAAACTGACCAGAGAAAGATTTGCACAAAGAAAGATTTGATGTTGTTTTCAGTAAATTGTTACTGGAATTAAACCTCAAGTCATCCTGACAACTCCTCCCTATATCAACCTGTTTGCAACCGCAGATGAAAGCTTGAAGAAAATACCATAAATTTTATAAGTCTGTGAGGAACTACTGGGTTGCACACATTGTGCATCCTATTTGGAAGTCTAAAATAGAACTACAGTTCTAACGTTTCTACTTTCATAAATGTTTATAATCGTCATCTTTCCATCTCAACAATTATACCTGGATAAAGATACTACGTATCATCTAAGAAGAGAAAAACCCCTTTAAATTACATGACTGAGTTTTGGAATGTGAGTAAAGTACGGCTAACCAAAATGTTCAAGCAAGCTGATGCAAATTTCCTTTTCTATGACTACATAAGCAAAAATCTTTTGCTCGGTACGGAGTTTGATGTGGTGTAACATGTAAAAAAGAAAGTACCTTTATCTGTGTTTGCACAGAAACCGAGTAACCTTTGTCATAAACTGGGGAAGAAATGACTTAAGTGTCAGCTCCCACATCTCCTGCGAGTAGATTTAAGAGGTATTGGGTATCACAATCATTAATATACCAAACAACAGAAACTAAATCTCAGTGCACAAACAGAAGAAAACGTATCTGCTATAAATGAGTTCTATAACTTCATAGAGCTGGGCTCTTCCCATACATTATTTGATTTAATATTCCCAACAATCTGTGAGGTAGATGTTATCATTACCAGTTTATAGCTGAGAAAACTGAGTCAGAGAGCGGCTACATCTTGCCCAGTGTCATGTAGCTAGTAAGTGGCAGAGCTGGCTTTGGAACATAGGTCACCTCACTCCCACACCATGTGCCTAATTCAGCACCATGCCCTACTGTCAATTCCTCAAGGGATAGGAACTACTGTTTAAATTGTTTATTTCTTTT
>NW_012150030.1:920571-922163 GCF_000956105.1 Propithecus coquereli
TATGTATATATACACATACACCACATTTTCTTTATCCACCCATCAGTTGATGGGCACTTAGGTTGATTCCACATCTATGCAATTGTGAATTGTGCTGTGATAAACATATGAGTGCATATGTCCTTTTGATAAAATGACTTCTTTTCCTTTGGATAAATACCCAGTAGTGGGATTGCTGAATCGAATGGTTAAATTGTTTCTTTAAATTGTCATGCAAGACTGGAGGCTTCTTCTTGGTAGAGATAATGGGTACAGCACCAAGAATATAGCAGTTATACCAAGAATATATTAAGTCAGCAGGTGTCTGTAATAAAGGAATTACAAAAGGCACACCTGTAAAATATTCAGATTCAGCAATAATAAATTATTTAAAAACTAGGTTTGCCCACTGAATGCCACACAAGATCCTGGCCTGAATCCTATGCCAAAGGCAAGTGTGACGGGAGATTTTCTCTCAGGAATACTATTGAGGCATTCAACAAAATTTTAATATGCACTATAGATTATAAAAGCAAATGCTGTATCAATGTTAAATTTCCTGCATTTGATACCTGTACTGTGAATATTTAAAAGCATATCGTTACTAATATGAAAACACACTGAAGTGTTACAGCTAAAAGGCTATAATGTATTCAAGCAACCTCTCTTGGATGGTTTATGAAAAAAATTATATCTCTAAAGAGAGAGAGAGAATGTGAGAGAGAGAGAGAGTAAAACAAACATGATAAAATGTCAAAAAAGGGTAATCTGGTAAAAGGTATATGGGAATTCTTTGCATGTATTGTTTCCACGGTTTCTCTGGAAGTTCGAATTGTTTCAAAATATAAGGGTAATTTAAAAGAGAGCACTAGGCTTAGACCCAGGAGTACTGATTTCAGGTTAAGATTTCCCATTATCCATCTGAGTGACATTTGTCAGTTCATATAACCTCTCTGGACCATGCCCCTCTTCTGTAAAATGCAAAAGTTATTTGTTTTACTGTGGATCAGCATTCCATGATACATATAAACCTCAGCTCCTTCATTCGCCTGGGTTGAGTGGCTTCTACTTTTTCCCTGTTATGAACCGTGCTGCAATGAACAGCTGTATTCACGGTCCCTTGTGCTCCTGTGCAGACATGTGCTAGGGTAGAGCCACATGTATCAATGTGGAGAAACTAAAAAATATAACACTGGGTGAAAAAAGCACAATTCAAAAATAAATGGAATCATATATTTAATATGACTCTACTTATGTAAATTTTCAGACACTAAAATACATCATTGAAGTACAAAAACATACATAGAATTTATACATGCCAACTTCACCACAGAACTTACCTCTGAGCAGGAAGGGAGGAAGAAGAAAGGAGTAGTGTGGGCTACAACTACAGATAGTTGCACCTATAATGGTTAATCTCCTTAAGATAGAGAGCAAGACATTGATCTACAGTAAAAAGGGTCTCAGCTAAATAATCTCTTGGGCTCTTCCAACTCTAATGGTTTATATTAGAGCCTGCTTATGAGTGTGTGTATTAATAGATTTAATTTTAACAGAATCAACAGGCATGTATGGAAAAAATTCTTTATGCGGGGCATTGAGCTACCTACAGA